>NC_041403.2:159632664-160232664 GCF_900747795.2 Erpetoichthys calabaricus
ACAGAAGGATGTGAGGAAGCCTACAATCCACAGATTTCTCTTTTGTTCATTCACTGCATTTTGTTGATTGATGAAAATAAATGATTAACACTTCCATTTTTGAAAGCATTCTTTGTTTACAGCATTTTTTCACACCTGCCTAAAACTTTTGCACAGTACTGTATATATAAATGCTTCCCACTCAAAACATACTGTCATGTGGAGAAGCCGGTTGAAAACCTATGATTACTTCTTGATGACAGGTTCTTTTATGTTGTGTTAATCAGAAGAGGAGTGGAAATTGTCCACAATATACTCATCTTTCTCCAGTGCACCATTAAATTTGCCCCTTTAAGAGGGCCACCCAGCTTGTGTGTGTGTGTGTGTGTGTGTGTGTATGTATATATATATATATATATATATATATATATATATATATATATACACACACACACATACATACAACTACCAGTCAAAAAAACGCTTCAGTTTTTTTCAGTTTGTAATCGGCTGAAATGCAATGAACGACCTATAAATGCATACAGGCACATGGAGGCCATACACACTACTGAGTCACATTAGGAGTTGCCATGCTGAAATTCACACAGATTTGATCAGCCGGTGATTTCAGTTTTTGACTTTGATTTTTGGTGTGAAACTGAATCCAGCCATTGATGGGTTTGTGATTTTAGTTTCCACTGACTGCATTGACCGTTGTTACATCATTTTGTTCTCAACAAATTACATAGCATTGCTCAGTAAAGATTTTCCACTTGAATATTTTGTTCATCGATATCTGATGTGTGATTTAATTATTCCCTTAAGTTTTTTGAGCGGTGTGTGTGTATATATATATATATATATATATATATATATTACATACACACACACACACGCTAGCTATGTTCTCCATCTAAGATGAGTTGAAATCTAAATAATCAACACAGAGCACAGCATAAATGTTTCCAGTGCTCCATCTGTTGAAGTGTATTTTGTAATGCATGTAGATACACAGACACTTGTCCTTTTATTAAGGTGGAGGAGATGAATTATGCCTGTCCAGCAGTTCCAGTGTTTCCCAAACTCGGTCCTGGTGGACCCCTGTGGCTGCAGGTTTTTGTTCCAACCAGCTTCTGTTTTTAATTGAACTCCTGGGCTAATTAAGTGAACTGATATTCCCCAAGTTCTGTATTTAGGGAACAATTTACAAATTAGAAAACTAAAAAAAAAAATATTAAAATGTACCAAGCAGTTATATAGGAATAATGTATTTTTTTTTGTCTTTTTAACAGTATTTTCATCTTGATTTTCATTCTACTTTTCGAGGTCTTCTAATTGTTTAATTAATCCATTAGTTACTCATTAGTGGGTTGGCTGCTAAAGTACTTGCAGCCTTTGATTATTTAGTGTTGTTTGCCAGCGTGTCTGCTCTGCTCGTTTTAAATTATCATTATTAAGATACAACAAAGGGGGAAAAACTGCACAGAGAAAGGGCAAAGTATAATGAAATCAACAAAAGAGAGTTAAGCATTCAAATCTATAGCAAAAGCAGAAATATTTCTAAATGTCTTATAAATGTAAAAATCATGCTGCTATGCTTTTCTGAATGTTGAATAAAATAAAAAAAAGAAAAACCAGCTAATTAAATGAGATCAGTGTTATCAGGTGTTGTCACTGATTCGGAATCCGGTTGGAACAAAAACCTGCAGCCATAGGGGTCCACCAGGACCGAGATTGGGAAACACTGATTTACACTATACTGGATGCATTCAGCATGAACATTTGCAGTGCACCGTCTACACTGGCAGGGGTGTCGAACTCCAGGCCTGGAGGGCCGCAGTGGCTGCAGGTTTTCATTCTCACCCTTTTCCTAATCAGTGAGTAGTTTTCACTGCTAATTAACTCCTTTTCCCTTCATTTCAATAGCCCTGATTTTAAGGATTCAGTGCTCTGAATTGATTCTTTTCTTCATTAAATGGCAGCCAAACAGAAATGAGACGTGAAACGAGCCAACAGATGACCAGCTAAACTGGGATTTCAAACTCCAACCAATTTCACTCCAAACAGTTTCTTAATGAGAAGCTGATTCTTGCTCTTAATTAAGCCCGTTATTTAATTCCATGGTTTATTGCTGCTTTCATTCTGCTATAGCAGATATTTCCAGATTTGTCGATTTTTTTCTGTTTTTTCTAAGAACACCGTCAATGTTTTGGTGACCTGAGAGATCAGTCTTACTGAGACCTTCACCTTTATTTATTTTCAGATATTGTGTGATGGACACAGGTGAGCTGGTCATATGGTGGCTTGTTTGGTTACTAATTAAGGAGAAAGAGACAATTAAGGGGCCTGAGTCAAGTTAATTAAAACTAAAGCAAAAGAAGTTAATTAGCAATAAAAATGGCTCACTAATGAAGAAGATGGTTAGTATGAAAACATGCAGCCACTGCGGCCCTTGAGGACCGGAGTTCAACACCTGTGGTCTACAGCAGGGGTCCTCAAACACAGTCCTGGAGGGCCGCAGTGGCTGCAGGTTTTTGTTCTAACCTGGTTGCTTAATTAGAAAGCAATTCTTGCCAATAATTTAATTTCATGGCTTGTTAGTGCTTTAACTCTGCTATGTCCGGTAATTCTTATATCCTGGATTTTCTTTCCCTTTCTAAGGATATCATCCAAATGATTTGAAGGCTAAAATGGAAGAGTAATTCTCAGTCCTTCACTTTTTCGTCTTCAATTTCCTTCCAAGTACTTAATTTAACCCAATAGTGCATGATAAATACACACAGAGGTGTAAATGGTAACAAGATAAATGGAGAAATGCTGGTCTCTTTTGTCATTTGCATGTTATTGCTGATTAGGAGCAATTAAAAGCCAAGAATATGGCTGTTTATGACTGAAATAAGCAATAAGGTTCAAAATCTTAACGAGCGAGACAACTAAAGTGAAACAGAAGTGTTACTTGAGCAATAAGTGCTTCTTATTAAGCAATTGGGGCAGTTGGAGCAAAAAACCTGCAGCCACTGCAGCCCTCCAGGACTGTGATTGAGGACCCCTGGTCTACAGGAATGTATTTTGTAATGCATGTAATAGAAAAAATGCAGTGCATTTTTCATTCCAACCGATGGCATATCACAAACGTTAGCTCTGCTTTTACAAATCGAGTACCAAATGGCATATAATAGAGGCATAACTGGATAGACACACAGATACAGTACGCAGATGCAAAAACAGACACTTGTCCTGTTATTAAGGTTGATATACGGTGTATATACAGTATATTCATCTGACATGAACATAAATGAGGCACCAAAAAATTACAACTTTGTCAGGAACCAAGATTGGATAAAACACGTTTGAATCATGCTCCTCAACTTCAGATTACAACTGAATAGCCACCAAGACATCCCAGAAACTCATTAGGAAAAGTGTTAATGTCTATGATGCGCCATCTGTTGACATGATAAGTGCAATTGATATTAATATCACAAATGCTTATGATACACCATCTGTTGGAATGACAGAGATACAGAAACTGGATGGACACAAAGGTATTTATGTTTGAATATGGATGCATTACAAAATAAATTCCAACAGGTGGTGCAGTGCAAACATTAACATTGAGGCTTATGCTGATTACTTAGATTTTAAGCCGTCTTAGCACAGCTACTCTACAATAAAATGCTAAGGTCTGTATATGTCTGGTCCCTCAGAGCAAGCTTACTGGTCATTTAGGTGATGCAAAAGAAAGAGTAAAAGAGGCACGAGGAGGAGTAACGGCATAGGAGGCGCACTGAGAGTCGCCTTCAAAGACGGGAATTCTAAAAGCAGACAGGAGGCGAGGAAGACATCTCGAAATACCAGTCTAAGAGGGTGTGCCAGGCATTAGAAGTTCAGACACACACATGGATACTGAGAAAACTTGACGAAGGTACACATAGGTGAAGAGATATTAAATATTTTAAATGTATTTCATTACCTGACTTTGACAGGTACTGTGGCTAGTCATATATAAAGCATCGAATTGGAGGTTTGCAGCAGAGGAAGGTTTCAATTTTGGCACTGCAACACACAATTCATGGGGAACTTGCTGCTCTGCCACTGTATCACTCTCAATATGGGAAAGTAATACCCCTGTCTTACAGGAACACACGGTATGGCTACAAGAAGAGCTAAATACTTATCTGTACAATGACATGATAATCAGTCAGCAGTCTGACAGTTTGCAAAGTATAATCAATACAATCTACAATATCCCCAAGCCATTTAAACAGTTCATTTCTCCCTTCCTTTTCCACTGACACCTATTAATTTTCATTCACCTCTGATTCTTGACATGTGATCAATATAAATGGACATAAAACTGACATTGTCTATTTAATACTGTCAGTGGAGGAACTGACTGGCCGTGAAATACATATTTTGAAATGTAAGCCTTACTGACTACTAGGCACTATGTGCTGTAATATATCTATGGAAATAGCCACATACCAAACCACTTAACTCATTTATATGAGTTTATATTAGCCGTATTAGGCACAAGACATGAAGCTGCAGCCCCAGTGAAGAAAAGCAAAAGGTCTCTTGACATAAAGTTGTTAAATACAATATTCTTAAAAAAAAAAAATGTGTTTAACACACTGGAGCACCACACGAACAGTCCTGTCTCCTTTTCTCTTCACCCTGTATGTATCAGACTATAAATATAAAACCAGGTCAGGCCATGTGCAGGAATTTGCAGATGATGCAGCACTTATGGGGTGTATCGATCAGAGGAATGAGACAGGAGAGGAGTCGGGGAAGAAAAGTTTGTTTCTTGGTGCTGCAAACTAAACATCAGCAAAAATCCAGGATTTCCCACAACAAAGAGTTTCTATGCCCAGTCACTATTTAAGGGGTTTATGTAGAGGCGGTGCACTTATAAATATACTTGAGGGTCCACATTAATGACAGGATGGACTGGTTTCATAACACAGAGGAAAGATATAGGAAAGGGCAGAGCAGGCTCTTTTTTCTTAGGAGACTGCATTCCTTTAATGTGGGTAAGCTTAGAGTCTGCAGCAAATACTCCCATCCTGTTTCATTTCAACACCTGCATACTTGGGTAAACATTCATACCAATAACAACTGTGTCACCATCCAAATAATTCTAGACTGTACTGTACATTTGACAGCAGACTCATTAGAACACCCAACTGTATGGTCTTCTGCCAATAACAATGATCTGTACAACAATGAAAGGCCAGGAGTGTCAGATTTCAACATATGAGAAAATAGGGCCTTCCTCACAGTTACATTTTCATTAAATTTACAGATGTAATTTTGTCAAAGTTTATGAAGCTGTTTTTATACAGAAGGGTAAATTATAAATATGAAGGAAAAATCTAAATCTTGATGGGGGAAAAAAAGTTTCTACTGTATTAGTTTCTAACACTAAGGGTTGATGTGAAAATTCTGAGCTAAGCACTCTTTAGACATGTAGTATGGATGAAGACACTACTGTTACTATAGGATAATACAGTCACTAACCTCTGAATAATATTAAGCAATGACAAACATTTTAGGTTACATTATTAAAAAAAATATATATATGCAAAAAACAGGAAATCATCTGCCACCCACAAAAAAGTCTGCCGATTATAGAGAAAAACAAAGATGCTTACTAATGTAGCAAAGCGACAGAAAGAACTTGAAGTCTGACATTTTAAACCTTTACAAAAAGGAAAAAAGGGGCAAATTTAGATTTTGAATGTTGTTGTAGACTGCATCAGTTAAACCCAATGCTTCAATTAAAACACCACAACCGTGAAGCATCACAGAACACACAAGTACTAGGAATATTTCACCATTATACCCCTCTTGATTACAAACTGCCAATAGCAAAAGCAAGTGTGTAAGTAGAAAATGTAATCTGGGATGAAACACTTGGCTAAACAAAAGATGTCTTATGATATTCCTGATTGCTAAGAATTATATTATTTCTTAGGCTAGATCTGTCTGAATTAAAAGTGTTATAACAAAAATAAAAATGGTTTACTGGCTAACATTATCTACTTAACAATGCAGGTTTCATCGATACCAAAAGGAACAATAGGAGGCATCACTTTCATATTTGCTATGCTTAAGCAGCACTTCATTCATCCCTCACAATAAAACAACACAGAGGGTGAAACAACTGCACAAATGTTATTCATTTTTACTTTATTAAGAATATATAAAAAAAAAAAAAAAATCAACGGCACATATCACATTCTCAACTGCAAAGCTACAAATTCATCAGAGGAGTAACTGGAGGTGGTGCTCCATTGGTCATTCCTCGTCATTGGATGCTCCACAAGTGAAAAGTCAGGTGCCTCCTATAATAAAACATTGCATCTCATTAGCCAATATATTTTATGCTATATGTAACCACACATATTATATACATAATACATTTTCACATGCCCATATAAAGATGCAAAAGTGAGACACCCTCACCTCTTTCTTCAACAGGTGACTAAAGTTAAAGTGCTCCTTTTAAAGCATCAAGGACAACTGCTGTATCAGGAAATTTCAGTTTGCGTGGTGGACCCTTCTTAAGACCAGACCATAAATTTACTTCTGAAAGAAAGAATAATATAATTCAGGTAGTGAGGCAGCCAAATCAGTGTTCAATCATATTCTGATGCTGCTTTTACCAGCACAACTGTTCTGGTTCTGCTCCATGCTACACTGCAGCCTAATAGAACAGGTCAGGGCAGAAAGGACTGCTTTCATGCTAGTAAACATTCACATCTCTGCTGCATGGAACTTTCATTGATGATATATACTGTCACCCTTGGTCTAGTAAATAGGCCTATTCAATTAATTTTGAGGAAAGTATAACTATACTTAAGACAGATTACCTTTAGAGAAGTAAAGGGGGAAAAGACACAACACACTTTGGTTTTGTAACTAAAAAAAGGACATAAGAAAGAATACCTTATACACATGGTACTTCCAACTCAATAACTGGCTGCCCTTATTTATTTAACGTGTATTTATTAGTGAAGCTCCAATCCATCGCCCACTGATCTGAAACAGCCAATTTTCATGCAAATAACTCAATTTGTGATTAGTAAACTTTACAGTAACGTAGTTGTAGTGCTCCTACTCCCAGCATCAAAATAACAGTTTACTGCTTAATGTACAGTAATGCTTTGGAAGTTCCTGTAGACAAAGGAAGGGACAATCAGACTTTAGGGGAGAGTGAAGATGGGGAAATTGGCTTTTTACATTAAAAAAACTGGAGTAATAATCTGAGACTAGGGAATCTGAGGAGTTATCCAGTGCATGGAGAGGCACCAGTCTTATATATTCTTCAGCTTTAGATGTGTTGTACTTGGACTGGAAGAAAAATGAGGCACATCTTTGGGAGAAATTAAGAGGGATGCCCCTTTAATGACTTCAGACCTTTTCATTTTGTCCTGTAATTAAAACATATACTCCTTGTCCAAGTGTGAATGGTGAGCAAGCTTGTGTTTAGTACAGCAGCTCATGTTTTTAGTAACATCAGATTAAGAAGTATTTTCCCTCACTGCTTAGTAAACAATTTAGCTGAAGAGCAAAATGTGTCTATTTTATGTGTAAACCTTTAAGCATATTAGCATTTTATCTTCTTAATTAGCATCTTATGAACATTTTATCATTTTCTATTAGAATTGTGACTTGTAATTATGACAAACATTTTCGTTTATGCCAAATGTATTATGGATACATGCTATGTGCATACTTTCTTAGTCAATAAATTATATATTAAAGGTATTTTTTATTTTAGCATTTTGAATGATCACTGAACAATAAGCCTACAGAATTTTATTTTGTTAATAAAAAAGAACACCTGTGTTCTGCAGTTTAATTTTAAAAGTACTACTTTAACATAACATGTCTACATGGCTTGTTATTGAGAAGCTTAGTGTAAAGAAGAAAAAAATGTATCAGAATTTGTCATTAAATTGGAGATTTGGCATTGGCTCCAAAAAAATGTGATCATTGAATGCTTAGCATTTATGTTTTTAATTACTGGTACAGTGGAACCTCGAGATACGATCACCTCTGTATACGAGAAATTCAAAATACGAGGAAAGTATGAGCGAAAAATTCAGATCTAAATGCGAGCATTGGCTCGCGTAACGAGCCACGAGCCAGGCTGTGGGTATAGCTCGCGGCTTAGCAAGGGGGCGTGGTAGCAGTTGCGAGCCGCGATCTGCGGTGTCTGCGTTTCTCACTTAAGTGCACAGGTGGGAAACTGCCCACATCCATGATTGTTCCTGTGGCTGATGGGCTGCAACTGCCATGTCCTCCCCGCAAATATAGAGAAGCGCGAGCCGGTTAAGGGGGAGAAGAAGTAAAAGAAAAGAGAGAGCGCAGGCAGGCAGGCGGGCGGGAGAGCGAGCGAGCGAAGGCTCGCGTGTAGCTGAACAGGCGAGCCAAACAGCTGAAGCAGGACAGTGTAGAGAAGGTCAGCTGCATTAAGAGTGTCTCGCCTGTTGCAGAGCCCGCAGGTGAGACGCTAATAGAGAAGAAGCACCGGGGATTGTCATCTGTTTTTTAAAGACTGCATCCTTTTGACGTTTTAACCTCGTGTTAAAGAATTGTTATTCTTGTGTATTTTAAACCTCCACTTCACAACTGTTTTAAGGATTATTTATTTAAAGATTTATTGAATGCTCTACTGCACTTTGGACACCTGTTTTGATTTTTTAATAATCAGTTATATTATTTACCAGTGTTATTTATTAAAGGTAGACTACAGTATATATAATTTATCAGTGTTATTTGTTAGGAAAATTGATTTTTATGTTAATATATTTGGGGTGCGGAACGGATTAACTGGATTTCCATTATTTTCAATGGGGAAGTTTGTTCTAGATACGAGAAATTCGCTATACAAGCTCAGTGCTGGAACGAATTAAACTCGTATCTAGAGGTTCCACTGTACTTCTGTTTGCACTTGACTAAATGAAAATGTATACTAAATGGCAAAAACAAATTAACAAAATGAGCTCTATTTAACACTTTATTTTACAAGTATAGACTTAGCAGTTAGAGCTGTCATATTAACAGTGATCTTGACTGCTAGTTTACAATGGAATTAGGTCCAGTGGAAATGGCAAGATTGGTACTGTTCAATATTTGATCCATAATATTACTCTTGACTTGTGGAGTGCACAACAATCAGACTGCCTGCAGAGTTTGTGAATCTGCATAACTGTCATCTGTTAGCTAACATTGCCCTGTTCAGATGTGCCACCCGATGTGGTTTTAACAATGTTTGCCAGGGATACACAATATAAACATATTTCCAGTTTTAGACTCTCTTATAGACTCAAACTTTAAAACGGTTTGCACTGTATGCAGGGCATGTTTATCATCTAAACCCATAACATAGTCAAATGCTTCAAACTAAACACATGCATTCCTTTAAAATGCCATTTAAGATTGTTTAAAAATTCTGTAGGCTACATGTTGATTCTCATGCATACATACACATACAGTGCACACATGCATTTACACACACATAAGGGACTTGAATCCAGTATATGCAGGCTTAAAAAGAAAAACATCCCAATAATAAAGCCTTTATGACAAACACCTTTTAACCCTACCTTAAAAAAACTATTTTAAGATGTGTGACTTATTTTCTTCCTTTTGGATCTGTAGCTACAAATATGCAAACCGTATCATAGACCTTTGCTTCCACACACACAACACACATATTTCAATTCAACCTAAAACCTGAACCTGATGTGCTCACTTACCTGTTCCAGCAGCATTCACAAATGTAACTTCAAAACTGTTTCGCCTGGGCTTGAGCGGGTTTAACTCTACAGGTATACTGGGGTGTGCCTCTTCAATAGCCTTTTGCAGGGCAACAGCATTGCGCTGATATACTCGTCAGCTATTGCTGCAAATAAAAAGAAGAGTTAGGGATATAAAGCAGTTTAAATTGGGTTAAAAAAACAAAAAACATCAAAAGTGTCACTGGACTTCACTACAGGTAAATGTACGTTATTTTCTTCTTAATTGTACAAGAATACAATCACATAAAAGTTTAAAACTTAAGTATAAATGCACTTTAGAAAAATGTGCACCAAGGCAGATTTATTTCATATTCGACAGATGATAAAATAACACCCAAACAATCAGTTTTGGCACATTTTAAGAATATGTTTAAGATATATTTTCTGGAATATCTGCCACAAGTTGCTTCCCAATACAATCCAAAGAAATAAACAACAATATACCATAATTAAGTAGACAAGTACAGAAATAAAAAAAAATCTTTATTTTACTTATAATAACTAAGCTCAAAAACAGCAATTAATTTTCAGTAACACAGACCAGTGCTTGTAGTGTCTTAACAGGCTCACTGCTGTGACATCCCCCTTACACATGTAAAATGCGGGTTACTATTTGTAAAATTTGAACAATGAATACATCTTACAGCTGTAAAATGTAATCAGGCAGTAGCAGTATTTAACTTCAGAAATAAGTAGGTGTATAAAGAATACACAAGCATGAAACAATCCATAGGCATCATCGGTTTCAAGTGACTGGTAACTTGAGAGGCTATTTGCAGGAACTATTTTAAAGAAAGTCAGTTGACAATCTTATGGACACACTTAAAACAATCAACCGGATGATTTACTCCATTTAATGGCTTCTGCTTCTTCTTCGTTCTATTTATCCAAGCACTTTAGGCATTTTAATATAACTGATTGTACCTATGTTAGGATTAATTTTTATAAGCAGTTACAACGTTGAGCCTTCTTGTTGTTACTTACATGTTACTATTTGAAGTGTTAAAAAAGCAGTTTCGATTCAGTCCAAATTGAATACACTTTCCCGTTCTCTCGTTCCTTTCAACGACTGCTGGGAACGTATCCCATAAGGAGCCGCATGCAGCCTTGCCTCTTTTCACTTCAAATTGTGAGCAGCAGCACATCGAGTGAAAACTGCAGCCTTCAAACAAAGGTGTCCTGTAATATTCAGTGCCACTTTTGATTTAGTGCAGGCATGTTAAGGTATGATTGTCTCATCTCTTTATGCGTGTGCACCTTTGCTTGTTGTTTCAGCTTTTGATTTAATGTACACTCGCAGTAAACTGCACGTGCAGCCGCTTTCCTTTGCCGCCTGCTAGTGGAATCTGCGTTCATAGTTTACAGGTGTTTTGTGTTATTTTTGTTTTTGCAGGTTATGACAGTTTTGGGGGGAGTAGGGCGAGCATCACATGCCTATATTTAAAACAAAAAAACTTAAAATAAGTGATTTGAATTATTTTTTATAACAGATCAAGGAAACAACCCAACAATCTAAACAGAATATAAGATGAATACATACATACCAGTGCTCAATAACCAGCCTCAAGTCTCCTGATGCCACTTTGCTCTTCTTTGTTTCTTGCACTCCATCTGCAGAGGGCACTCCCTTATTCACTTGTACCTTCCTTTTGCGACCTCTTGAAGGCATTGCAGCTAAAACAGAGCCACTGTTATTGCTAAAATATATCACTCCTGTCAAGCAGGCCTCTATCAATGATAAACTGAAAGCTGGATTTCTTACTTATCAGCTTCAGTTCTGACAGAGCAGTTAATGCAAATTCGTCTGTGTAATTTGCACATATCACATTAATATTTTAGTTCCGAGTAAGGAACAGTACCCATTTACGTGCATTAATTCCTCACACCACACAGATATCCTTTCAGCATTTTTGACACTAATAAAAACAACATGGATTTAAACTCAAAAGCGTGTCGCTTTATTACAAGCCGAAAATATCAGTTGTACCAAAAAAATATATATAT
Organism: Erpetoichthys calabaricus; assembly: GCF_900747795.2. Taxonomy (NCBI): domain Eukaryota; kingdom Metazoa; phylum Chordata; class Cladistia; order Polypteriformes; family Polypteridae; genus Erpetoichthys; species Erpetoichthys calabaricus. Next base: position 159,644,463 of record NC_041403.2, read on the forward strand.
CTTCAGGAACATGGGTGAACCGGAGGAGTTCCTCGTGTTAGTATTCATTAGGAGATACAAAGCATGTCAAGGAAAAAAAAAAAAAAAAAAAAGAAAGACACTGTATTAGAAACCCTGAAGATCCTTATAAATTCAGTAAAATTTTAAAACAACCCTTAATTTACGTGCTACACAATATGGAAAACACACACACACACACAAAACGCATACATACTATCCGATATCATGCAGTTTTCCCTAAGAGAAGGTGATGTGGCACAATTTATTAAAAAAATATTAACGACATTTGTGAGTGTGCATATGCAGTATACGGTATATAAAGATTTCAGCTTAAAGACCCTGAATTAGATCTAGAAAATCACAGGTCTGCGCTCTTAAGCAAAGGGATATTTGAATAGTTTATCATATACTTCTCATAAACATTTAATACAATCTCAACCTGCGGCTGAAACGGGGACCATATAACTTAAATTAGACGTTACTCGTGTTAATTCAGAAAAACTAAGCACAGATCCGAAAAGTCATACGAGTTAATTAGGTTAAAAAATAACACTTTTACTCTTAACATATTCTCAGGTTACTCCAAGACATGTTCAGTATTGTATTTTTTTTAAGGTATTTATGTTTTACTTTTCATTTTTGCAGCTTCATTGCGGTTCAGGCTGAAAATGAAATTGCAAGTAGGGCTATTTCATCCATCCATCCATTTTCCAACCTGCCGAATCCGAACATTATAATTTTATTTTTTGCAGTATTTTTGCGCGCAGACTTTGAAAATGAAATTGCAAAAGAGAGCTTGCATTTTCATTTTTATGATTTTAATTTTCATTTCCTTTTTTGCAGAAAACACCTCCAATAAGGATGCAGGTTTTGTCTAAAAAAACAGGTACTAACCTAAACGATAAAAAAAAAAAATCTTTAACAAAGCCACTAGTTTTAAGACCACCAACAGAAACTAACCTCATCAGCATGAATGGCACGAGGAGTGAAGATGCTAAGGCGGGAACACTCTAAACAGCGTAACGTGAACGTTTAAAATAATCCATTATAAAACAATGACTTATACTTATAGCAAAAGCCACACGTCCACCTCGCAAACTCATTAACTACAATTACTTATGTAATACTGCTTAAAAGTAAATAAATAAAATTAAAACTTGTTGGAACCTACTAGATACACACCTCCTACCTTAGACTACTTCCAGTGTCTTCTGCGCAATGCGCACTAACCTCAGGGGCGGGCTTAGCCTCTGCCAGTGAACGCCTATTCAAATTCTCAAAGCTTTATTTGTAGGCTCTTCTCACAGAGTGACAATATCTTGCTGTAAGATAGTTCTGTAGCCACTACTATCGTGCATCCATTTTACAAACGGGCTAATCCTGACCTCAGGACAATTGCTTTTATATTGGGTAGCAGTTGTAATCAACCATGAAAATGTTAACATAACAAAAATAATAACACGTCTAAATGACCAGTTTAATCAGTTTTTGGCAAAAAAAAATAGAAAGAAAAAGTGACAAGACACTACTGTAAACCTTGCTGCAGATTTGAAATTGTGAGTTGAAATGTTGCATTGTTTCGTATTTGATGATTCTGTTATTACAGTAGACTATTGTGAGGAACAAACGACAATAATCTACACCAGGGTTAGGCAACGTCGGTCCTGGAGTGCCACAGTATGTGCAGGTTTTTGTTCCAACCCAGTTCCTTAACGAGAACTCAATTATTGCTGATGAAGCACATATTGCTTAAGTGACATTTTAATGCTTCATTTTAGTGGTCTCACTTGTTAAGGTTCTCCAACCTTAATTGCTTATTTCAATCTTAAACTGCTGCATTCAGTGTTTTCATTGCTCCTTATTAGCAATAAGATGTAAAAGACAAAGCAGCCAGCAGTTCTCCAGCTAGCTTTTTTCCAATTACATCTGTGTGTGTTCATCATGCACGGTTTGATTTAATAAAACACTTAATAGAAAAATGTGACAGACTGAAAATGATCTGTTTTAGGCTTCACATCATTTGGATGATATCCTTGGAAAGGAAAAAAATCTACGATATAAAAGCCTTACATTGCACAGACTAACAAGCCATAAAATTAAATAAGGTCTGAGATTGGCAATGATTGGTTTCTAATTAAGCAATTGGGTTGGAATGAAAACCTGTAGCCACTGCGGCTCACCAGGACCGACATTGCCTACCCCTGTTTTACATCTTATTGCTAATAAGGAGCAATTAAAACACTGAATGCAGCAGTTTAAGATTGAAATAAGCAATTAAGGTTGGAGAACCTTAACAAGCGAGACCACTAAAATGAAGCATTAAAATGTCACTTAAGCAATATGTGCTTCATCAGCAATAATTGAGTTCTCGTTAAGGAACTGGGTTGGAACAAAAACCTGCACATACTGTGGCACTCCAGGACCGACGTTGCCTACCCCTGATCTACACTACCAGTCAAAAGTCTGGACACACCAAGACACTTTCATATTTTTGATAGAAACTATATCTTTTTTTCCAAATTAAGATGTCTTATGTCCCGTTTCATTATTGGCTGTTTCATTTCCCCATGCTTATCTTTCAAACCACAATGATATACGTAAGACACATTCAAGTACATTGCTGAAAAATGCATTTATTTGGGAAATAATAATAATAATAATAACTTATGTATGGTGATCATTGAAGTTTTAGGATCCTAACTGCTTGGAATGAGACTGCTAATTATGAATGCAGTTAATTCAGGATAAAAAGGATATTCTGGTTGTCACCACTCAGCTGCAAAAATGTAAAACAGTTTTGTTTCCTCGAAACATGAAACAAGTCCATGAATTGCCTGGATCTGAGCTGCTCTCCAAGTAGTATATTTGTTAGGGCCACTGCTAAAACTGTTTAACATTGCATTTTAATAATTGCTGAAATTGTTTTGCTTGGAAACTAAGCTCCTCTCAAGGTCCTCTTTTTGCCAGTTGGTATATCCTGAAATAGATATATCATCATCAATTATGGACCCATTACCAGAACTGTGTTAATCGTTATTTTCTTCTTTACCTGGATGATCTATGGCCAAGGCTTGATTAAGACCTCCACAGGCCCTTGGGTGATTTAGCTCCTCAACACAGAGTGGATTATACAGTGCATCTGGAAAGTATTCACAGCGCATCACTTTTTCCACATTTTGTTATGTTACAGCCTTATTCCAAAATGGATTAAATTCATTTTTTCCTCAGAATTCTACACACAACACCCCATAATGACAATGTGAAAAACGTTTACTTGAGATTTTTGCAAATTTATTAAAAATAAAAAAATTGAGAAAGCACATGTACATAAGTATTCACAGCCTTTGCCATGAAGCTCAAAATTGAGCTCAGGTGCATCCTGTTTCCCCTGATTATCATTGAGATGTTTCTGCAGCTTCATTGGAGTCCACCTGTGGTAAATTCAGTTGACTGGACATGATTTGGAAAGGCACACACCTGTCTATATAAGGTCCCACAGTTGACAGTTCATGTCAGAGCACAAACCAAGCATGAAGTCAAAGGAATTGTCTGTAGACCTCCGAGACAGGATTGTCTTGAGGCACAAATCTGGGGAACGTTACAGAAAAATTTCTGCTGCTTTTCAGGTCCCAATGAGCACAGTGGCCTCCATCATCTGTAAGTGGAAGAAGTTCAAAACCACCAGGACTCTTCCTAGAGCTGGACGGCCACCTAAACTGAGCGATCGGGGGAGAAGGGCCTTAGACAGGGTGATGACCAAGAACCCGATGGTCACTCTGTCAGAGGTCCTCTGTGGAGAGAGAACCTTCCAGAAGGACCACCATCTCTGCAGCAATCCACCAATCAGGCCTGTATGGTAGAGTGGCCAGACAGAAGCCACTCCTTAGTAAAAGGCACATGGCAGCCCGCCTGGAATTTGCCAAAAGGCATCTGAAGGACTCTGACCATGAGAAAGAAAATACTCTGGTCTGATGAGACAAAGATTGAACTCTTTGGTGTGAATGCCAGGTGTCACGTCTGGAGGAATCCAGGCACTGCTCATCACCAGGCCAATACCATCCCTACAGTGAAGCATGGTGGTGGCAGCTGTTTAGACAAAAAATTTATATATGCAAAAAACAGGCAATCATCTGCCACCCGCAAAAAAGTCTCACTATTACTGTATAGTGAAAAACAAAGATACTTACTAATGTAGCAAAGCTACAGAAAGAACTTGAAGAAGTCTGACATTTTAAACCTTTACAAAATGGAAAAAAGGGTCGAATTTAGATTTTGAATGTTGTTGTAGACTGCATCAGTTAAAACCAATGCTTCAATTAAAACACCACAACTGTGAAACAAATTTGGTTCCTTCAAATAGTTAAATGTCATTTCTTCAGATAAAAAAAAAAAAAAAAAGTCCAAATGTAGGACGTTAGTCACACAGTTTTGAAAGGACAGTTTTTTTTTTTTTTTTTGACTTTTTCTCAGCAAAGCCCTTGGTGAATAAAAATGCACTAAAAGGTTTCAAAGAGAGAGCCACAATGCAAACTGCAATCATCTTATCATGAACATGCTGTATTTAATGTAAATGAACACTTGTCACAGTACACACAAGTACTAGGAATATATCACCATTATACCCCTCTTGATTACAAAATGCCAATAGCAAAAGCAAGTGTGTAAGTAGAAAATGTAATTTGGGATGAAACACTTGGCAAAACAAAAGGTGTCTTATGATATTCCTGATTGCTAAGAATTATATTTCTGGCTAACATTATCTATTTAACAATGCAGGTTTCATCAATACCAAAAGGAACAATAGGAGGCATCACTTTCATATTTGCTATGCTTAAGCAGTATTTTATTCATCCCTCACAATAAAACAACACAGAGGGTGAAATAACTGCACAAATGTTATTCATTTTACTTTATTAAGAATATAAAGAAAACCAAACAAAGTCTTAAAAAAAAAAAAAAAAAAAAAAAAATCAACAGCACATATCACATTCTCAAATGCAAAGCTACAAATTCATCAGAGGAGTAACTGGAGGTGGTGCTCCATTGGTCATTCCTCGTCATTGGATGCTCCACAACTGAAAAGTCAGGTGCCTCCTATAATAAAATATTGCATCTCATTAGCCAATATATTTTATGCTATCTGTAACCACACATATTATATACACACATATTATATACATAATACATTTTCACGTGCCCATATAAAGATGCAAAAGTGAGACACCCTCACTTCTTTCTTCAACAGGTGACTAAAGATAAAGTGCTCCTTTTAAAGCATTGAGGACAACTGCTGTATCAGGAAATTTCAGTTTGCGTGGTGGACCCTTCTTAAGACCAGATCATAAACTTACTTCTGAAAGAAAGAATAATATAATTCAGGTAGTGAGGCAGCCAAATCAGTGTTCAATCATATTCTGATGCTGCTTTTACCCGCACAACTGTTCTGGTTCTGCTCCATGCTACACTGCAGCCTAATAGAACAGGTCAGTGCAGAAAGGACTGCTTTCATGCTAGTAAACATTCACATCTCTGCTGCATGGAACTTTGATTGATGATATATACTGTCACTCCTGGTCTAGTAAATGGGCCTATTCAATTAATTTTGAGGAAAGTATAACTATACTTAAGACAGATTACCTTTAGAGAAGTAAAGGGGGAAAAGACACAACACACTTTGGTTTTGTAACTAAAAAAAGGACATAAGAAAGAATACCTTATACACAGGGTACTTCCAACTCAATAACTGTATGCCCTTATTTATCCATCCATCCATTGTCCAACCCGTTATATCCTAACTACAGGGTCACGGGGGTCTGCTGGAGCCAATCCCAGCCAACACATGGTGCCAACAGGGCACACACACACATACCCGCACAATTTATACACACAATAAGGACAATTTAGAATCGCCAATGCATCTAACCTGCATGTCTTTGGACTGCGGGAGGAAACCCACGCAGACGCGGGGAGAACATGCAAACTCCACGCAGGGAGGACCCGGGAAGCGAACCCTGGTCTCCTTACTGTGAGGCAGCAGAGCTACCCACTGGGCCACCGTGCCGCCCCTTATTTATTTAATGTGTATTTATTAGTGAAGCTCCAATCCATCGCCCACTGATCTGAAACAGCCAATTTTCATACAAATAACTCAATTTGTGATTAGTAAACTTTAACAGTGTACTGCTTAATGTACAGTAATGCTTTGGGAGTAGGAGCACTACAACTACGTTACTGTATTTTGATGCTGGAAGTTCCTGTAGACAAAGGATGGGACAATCAGATTTTAGGGGAGAGTGAAGATGGGACATTGGCTTTTTACATTAAAAAACTGGAGTAATAATCTGAGACTAGGGAATCTGAGGAGTTATCCAGTGCATGGAGAGGCAGCAGACATATATATTCTTCAGCTTTAGATGTGTTGTACTTGGACTGGAAGAAAAAAGAGGCACATCTTTGGGAGAAATTAAGAGGGATGCCCCTTTAATGACTTCAGACCTTTTCATTTTGTCCTGTAATTAAAACATATACTCCTTGTCCAAGTGTGAATGGTGAGCAAGCTTGTGTTTAGTACAGCAGCTCATGTTTTTAATAAGAAAAAGAACAGATTAAGAAGTATTTGCCCCCACTGCTTAGTAAACAATTTAGCTTAAGAGCAAAATGTGTTTATTTTATGTGTAAACCTTTAAGCATCTTAGCATTGTATCTTCTTAATTTGCATCTTATGAACATTTTATCATTTTCTATTAGAATTGTGACTTGCAATTATGATAAACATTTTCTTTTATGCCAAATGTATTATGGATAAATAGTATGTGCATAAATTATATATTAATTGGTATTTTTTATTTTAATATTTTGAATGGTCACTGAACAATAAGCATACAGAATTTCATGTTGTTAATAAAAATTAACACCTGTGTTCTGCAGTTTAATTTTAAAAGTACCACTTTAACATAACATGTCTACATGGCTTGTTATTGAGGAGCTTACTGTAAAGAAGAAAAAAATATATCAGAATCTGTCATTAAATTGGAGATTTTGTATTGGCGCCAAAAAAATGTGATCATTGAATGCTTAGAGTTTATGTTTTTATTTACTGGTACATCTGTTTGCACTTGACTAAATGAAAATGTATACTAAATGGCAAAAGCAAATTAACAAAATGAGCTCTTTTTACAAGTACAGACTTAGCAGTTAGAGCCGTCATATTAACAGTGATCTTGATTGCTAGTTTACAATGGAATGAGGTCCAGTGGACATGGCAAGATTGGTACTGTTCAATATTTGATCCGTAATATTACTCTTGATTTGTGGAGTGCACAACAATCAGACTGCCTGCAGAGTTTGTGAATCTGCATAAATGTCATCTGTTAGCTAAAGTTGCTCTGTTCAGTTGTGTCACCCGATGTGGTTTTAACAATGTTTGCCAGGGATACACAATATAAACATATTTCCAGTTTTAGACTCTCTTATAGACTCAAACTTTAAAATGGTTTGTACTGTATGCAGGGCATGTTATCATCTAAACCCATAACATAGTCAAATGCTTCATACTAAACACATGCATTCCTTTAAAATGCCATTTAAGATTGTTTAAAAATTCTGTAGGCTACATGTTCATTCCCATACATACATACACACACACACACACACACACACAGTGCAAACATACATACAGGACTTGAATCCAGCATATAATAATAATAATAATAATTCATTACATTTATATAGCGCTTTTCTCAATACTCAAAGCGCTATCCACACAGGGAGGAACCGGGAAGCGAACCCACAATCTTCCACAGTCTCCTTACTGCAAAGCAGCAGCACTACCACTGCGCCACCTGTGAGGATGCAGGCTTAAAAAGAAAAACATCCCAATAATAAAGACTTTATGACCAACACCTTTTAACCCTACCTTAAAAAAAACTATTTTAAGATGTGTGACTTATTTTCTTCCTTTTGGATCTGTAGCTACAAATATGCAAACCGTATCATTGACCTTTGCTTCCACACACACACAACACACATATTTCAATTCAACCTAAAACCTGAACCTGACGTGCTCACTTACCTGTTCCAGCAGCATTCACAAATGTAACTTCAAAACTGTTTCGCCTGGGCTTGAGCGGGTTTAACTCTACAGGTATACTGGGGTGTGCCTCTTCAATAGCCTTTTGCAGGGCAACAGCATTGCGCCGATATACTCGTCAGCTATTGCTGCAAATAAAAAGAAGAGTTAGGGATATAAAGCAATTTAAATTGGGTTAAAACAAAACATCAAAAGTGTCACTGGACTTCACTACAGTTAAATGTACGTTATTTTCTTTTTTATTGTACAAGAATACAATCACAAAAAGGTAAAAACTTAAGTATAAACGCACTTCGAAAAATGTGCACCAAGGCAGATTTATTTCATATTCGACAGATGATAAAATAACACCCACAGCCAAACAATCAGGTTTGGCACAATTCAAGAGATATATTTTCTGGAATGCCTGCCACAAGTTGCTTCACAATACAATCCAAAGAAATAAACAACAATATACCATAATTAAGTACACAAGTACAGAAATAAAAAAAACTTTATTTTACTTATAATAACGAAGTTCAAAAACAGCAATTAATTTTCAGTAACACAGACCAGTGCTTGTAGTGTCTTAACAGGCTCACTGCTGTGACATCCCACTTACACATGTAAAATACGGGTTACTATTTGTAAAATTTGAACAATGAATACATTTTACAGCTGTAAAATGTAATCAGGCAGTAGCAGTATTAAACTTCAGAAATAAGTAGGTGTATAAAGAATACACAAGCATGAAACAGTCCATAGGCATCATCGGTTTCAAGTGACTGGAAACTTGAGAGACTATTTACAGGAACAATTTTAAAAAAAGTCAGTTGACAATCTGATGGAGCAAATCATCAGGTTGATTGTTTTAAGTGTGTCTATTTAATGGCTTCTGCTTCTTCTTCGTCCTATTTATCCTAGCACTTTAGGCATTTTAATATAATCGACTGTACCTATGTTAGGATTCATTTTTATACGCAGTTACAACATTAAGCCTTCTTGTTGTTACTTACATGTTACTATTTGAAGTGTTAAAAAAGCAGTTTCGATTTAGTCCAAATCAAATACACTTTCCCATTCTCTCGTTCCTTTGACAGAGAGTTTAGACTCCCAGACCGCTGGGCACGTATCCCATAAGGAGCCGCATGCAGCCTTGCCTCTTTTCACTTCTAATTGTGTGCAGCAGCACATCGAGTGAAAACTGCAGCCTTCAAACAAAAGTGTCCTGTAATATTCAGTGCCACTTTTGATTTAGTGCAGGCATGTTAAGGTATGATTGTCTCATCTCTTTATGCGTGTGCACCTTTGCTTGTTGTTTCAGCTTTTGATTTAATGTACATTCACAGTAAACTGCACGTGCAGCCGCTTTCCTTTGCCGCCTGCTAGTGGAGTCTGCGTTCTTAGTTTACAGGTGTTTTGTGTTATTTTTGTTTTTGCAGGTTATGACAGTTTTGGGGGGAGTAGGGCGAGCATCACATGCCTATATTTAAAACAAAAAACTTAAAATAAGTGACTAGAAGTAATTTTTGTAAGAGATCAAGGAAACAACCCAACAATCTAAATAGAATGTAAGACGAATACATACATACCAGTCCTCGATAACCACCATCAAGTCTTCCGATTCCACTTTGCTCTTCTTTGTTTCTTGCACTCCATATGCAGTGGGCACTCCCTCATTCACTTGTACCTTCCTTTTGCGACCTCTTGAAGGCATTGCAGCTAAAACAGAGCCACTGTTATTACTAAAATATATCACTCCTGTCAAGCAGGCCTCTATCAATGATAAACTGAAACCTGGATTTCTTAGTTAACAGCTTCAGTTCTGACAGAGCAGTTAATGCAAATTTGTTTGTGTAATTTGCACATATCACATTAATACTTTAGTTCCGAGTAAGGAACAGTACCCATTTACATGCATTAATTCCTCACACCACACAGATATCCTTTCAGCATTTTTGACACTAATAAAAGCAATGTGGAGTTAAACTCAGAAGTGTGCTGCTGTAATACAATACGAATATATCAGTTGTACCAAAAAAAAAAATCTTCAGGAACATGGGTGAACCGGAGGAGTTCCTCGTGTTAGTATTCATTAGGAGATACAAAGCATGTCAAGAAAAAAAAAATTATTAGAAACCCTGAAGATCCTTATAAATCCAGTAAAAATTAAAAACAACTCTTAAATGTGTGTGCTACGCAATATGGAAAACACACACACAACGCATACATACTATCCGATATCATGCAGTTTACCCGAAGAGGAGGTGATTTTCTGGCACAATTTATTAAAAAAATATTAACGATTTTTGTGAGTGTTTATATGCAGTATATATAAAGATTCCAGCATAAAGACCCTGAATTAGGTCTAGAAAATCACATGTCTGCGCTCTTAAGCAAAGGGATATTTGAATAGTTTATTATTTACTTCTGAAAACATTTAATACAATATCAACCTGCGGCTGAAACGGGGACCATATAACTTAAATTAGAAGTTTGCCGTGCTAATTTAGAAAAACTAAGCACAGATCCGAAAAGTCACACGAGTTAATTAGGTTAAAAAAAGAACACTTTTACTCTTAACATATTCTCAGGTTACTCCAAGGCATATTCAGTATTGTATTTTCTTAAGGTATTTATTTTTTACTTTTCATTTTTGCAGCTACATTGCGGTTCAGGCTGAAAATAAAAATGCAAGTAGGGCTATTTCATTATAATTTCATGTTTTGCAGTATTTTTGCGCGCAGACTTTGAAATGAAATTGCAAAAAAGAGAGCTTGCATTTTCATTTTTATGATTTTAATTTTCATTTCCTTTTTTGCAAAAAACACCTTCAATAAGGATGCAGGTTTTGTTTAAAAAAAAAAACAGGTACTAACCTAAACGATTTTAAACAAAAATCTTTAATAAGGCCGCTAGTTTTAAGACCACCAACACAAAATAACCTCACCAGCAAGATTGGCATGAGTGATGATGCTAAGGCTGGAACGCTCTAAACAGCGTAACGAGAACGTTTAAAATACTGTAACCCATTATAAAACAATGACTTATACTTGTAGCGAAACCTGCACGTCTACCTCGCAAACTCATTAACTACAATTACTTATGTAATACTGCTTACAAGTAAAGAAATATAAAATTAAAACTTGTTGGAACCTATTAGATACACACCTCCTACCTCAGACCACGCTTCCGAAAACTCAATTCTCCTGTCAAAGTCGTCCTCGTTGAGTGCATGAAGACGTCGAGGATGGTAGGGCGTATGTTTAATTTCATGCAACATCCTCAGCACACTGGTTTTACCAATCTTCAGCTTTGCAGACAATCGTCTGGATGACTTTGATTTATTCGGGGACGATTCCAGTTCGGCACGAAGACGACTCTTCATGTCGTCAGTTCGCACACTTCTCGATGGTCCGGGATTTTTCGGGTGATTGGCGCTACCAGTCCGGTCAAACATTTCGTTGATTTGGGAAATCGTGTTCCTATGCACTGCAGGCGGTCCAAATTCCTCCAACATCCTACGTTGCACCTCGGAAACATTGCCCGTTCTCGAGAAAAGGCGAACACATCGCACCCGCTGTTCAAGTGACAACCGTCTCCCTGCCATTTTGGTACCCGATCTGCGTCCCTGCCCGATTTGCGAGCGCAGGCCTATTGAAAGCCTAGCATGCCGTAAAGTGTTCACGCATGCGTTAAACAGATTGGGCAGCACCGTAAAGTGTGCGATGACGTAGCCTTTCAATATGCTGTTACTTCTACCATAGACATATATAGATAGACGCCGCATTCACTGTGTTGCCCAGTCGACACGACACGTCCCCGAGTCCGCCATATTGCGAGTGGCAAAAGTGACATTTAAGCTAATACAGGTAGACGTGGAAACCGGGTTTTCTGATGAAAAAACAATAACGTTTAAAACAGTATCGTTTACATACAACAGATTTTGGCGAATCGATTAAATGCAATTATTTATATCTATTTATACACTAATAATGGCAATAATAATAATAATTCTTCTTCTTCTTCTTCTTCTTCTTCTTCTTCTTCTTATTATTATTATTATCAAATAATTCCTCCCATATAAGTAACATTTCTCAGACTGCCTTCTTCCATCTCCGAAACATTTCTAGACTTTGTCCTCTTCTTATGCAACACAGTACTGAAGTATTGGTTAATGCCCGAGTCACCTCACGTATAGATTACTGTAATGCTATTCTATCTGGCATCCCACAAAAACTTATCAATCGCTTACAACTTCTTCGAAATTCTGCTGCCAGGATGATAACCTGTTCCAAATCCACTGAACATATTACACCTATTCTCTCTCAACTTCAGTGGCTCTGTGTTAACTACAGAATACAATACAAAATACCGCTCTTAACATTTAAAGCTCTCCACAACCTCACTGATCTCCTCCAGACTTACACTCCTCTCGCTCACTCAGATCCTCATCTGCAGCTCGACTTTTCTGTACCGCACATCAAACTCTCTGCTCTGGGAGCTCGAGTGTCTCTCATGGTGCTCCTCAACTCTGGAATTCTCTTCCCTCTCATATACATCAGTTCAATTCAATAACACATTTTAAAACTACCCTCAAAACTTATCTTTTCAAACTGGCATACCAATTGTGAATTGTGTACTGTTACTGCCAGTTATCTTTGTTTGTCTTTCTTTTAACAGTGAAATTATACACTCAATGACAAAAATAAACAATTTTATTGTATACAAATTAGCTTAATAATTTCTGAAAACATTTCACTCATTCCTCTCTCAATGTCTCCCTCTCTCTCTCACACACACACAATGTGGTTACTTAAATATATACAGGATAGGATCTAAAATCCATGAAACAGAACTGTCTTGCATAGCTTTTTCCATGTGTTGCCACTCTGTAATTTGATAGTATTCAGTCTGGCAATATGGTGCAGCCTTATTTTGTGGAAGACAGACACAACTAAACACATGAGCATAAAATGATAGTTATCAAGTTCAAACTGTGTTTCCTCAATGTGCTCCTTGAGAAAAAACACATCATCTGAATCAATCTCAGCCCAAACAAACTGATTGATCAATTGATCAAAGATACACTGATAGCTTGCCCTAATGTCGACTGTCGGATAACACGCTCAGCTACTTTGACCACCTTGACTGTACCCTCAGAAGGAATCATCAAACCTCCTTTGTTTTTTTTAATGTGAGCAAGTGGTAGCTTTGATTATATGATGCCGGTACAGCATCTGTTACCAAACAAGCACGGCTCACATCACAGGACAGCTTTCTCAAAATCCCGTCTAAGGGCTACTTCTCACTGCTTCCTGAGGTGGATTTCTTTGGGAAACCTTCAAAGTTTGAGTAATGTTAACAGCTAACAGTATTCTACATAGTTAGTGATTAAATATGTTTAGCCAAAACGTTGTTTGGAGGCTCACTAGAGCACATAAATGCATAGCTTTGCTAGCTTAGCCTGGTGCAGCTAAAGTTAAGATTATCCATCCATCCATCCATTATCCTAGTCAGGCTGTAAAACTTATTGGACAAATTTTGGGATTTGCGGGGATTAAAATAGATTGCGTTTTAATAGAATAGATCGTCTACCCCTCGCCAAAACCCTAACCTTAACCTCAATAAAAAAGGGGCCCTGATGTTAAGTCAGTGGTATGGGTCAAATTGTAACCCCTCTATGCCTAATTTTTTAAAAAAATATTAAAATATCCCTAATATTAATATTTTTTTTGTAGAGAACTAACCCTAAGGTCACGGGGGTCTGCTGGAGCCAATCCCAGCCAACACAGGGCCAACACAAAGCGCAACGCAGGAAACAAACCCCGGTCAGGGTACCAGCCCACCGCTGGGCACACACACCCACATACCAAGCACACGCTAGGGACAATTTAGGATCGTCAATGCACCTAACCTGCATGTCTTTGGACTGTGGGAGGAAACCGGAGCACCCGGAGGAAACCCATGCAGGCATGGGGAGAACATACAAAATCCACACAGGGAGGGCCTGGGAAGTGAACCCAGGTCTCCTTACAGCGAGGCAGCAGCGCTACCAACTTTGTAACCGTGCCGCCCAAGTTAAGATTATAAAATGGGATTTTCTAATGGCCAAATATAACTAAAATAATTATTCAGCTTTACCTATGAAATGTAATCTCTGTGATCTGGTTTGGAGCCTACAGCGGGTTGTACAATCCCAAGCAGCACATACGTGAGGCATCTTTATCCATTATTTCACTCCACAGCAGTGCCACTCGCAATATGGCAGCAACGTTGACATATGATGCTGTTGGTCATGCAGCGTCTAGTAATTCTATGTCTATGGTTGCTACCTGATCTGCATGCCTGCCTGATTTGCACGCGCAGGCGCACAAAGACAACCCTAGCCACGCACGCATGCACAGAGCTTTACTATTACAACCCTGCCCGATCTGTGTTTTTTTACTTTGCGACACGAGTCCCCATCCGATTTGTCTCATGCACATGCTCTCTTCTTAAATTAAATTCATTTCACGCAATATATACGTTGTAGTAAGTGGAGACATAGCAAACCATCTTTTACATGGTTCATAAATGATTTTAAACAATACCTCCTATCACTTAAGAAACTGAAATCCAGCAGATTTGTAAGAAGGATTTATGATAACATGTCTCGTTTATTACTGTTTTGATTTATGCTTCCTGTGTCTTTTGGCCTGTGCTCCCTATTTCCTTATTTGTTATCTTGCATATACTGTGAAATTTATTGAGCCCCCCTGTACTGTGAATGTTGTTTCATACTTTTTGAATGATGAATTTATATCCTCTACAAGAGTTTTGTATTGTATTGTGTTTTATTTGATAATAAAAAAAAAAAGAAGATCAGGTAGTGACACTGCCATCTATCGGCAACAAAAACAATTTTTTTGAATTCTCTACGTGATAAACTGAATAAGTTATAGCATAATGAAAATTGCATAATTAGATCTGGACCTCCCTGTATTTCCAGTGTCTTCTGCGCAATGCGCACTAACGTCAGGGGCGGGCTTAGCCTCTGCCAGTCAACGCCTATTCAAATCCTCAAAGCTTTATTTGTAGGCTCTTCTCACAGATTGACAATTTCTTGCTGTAAGATAGTTCTGTATCTGCTACTATTGTGCATCCATTTTAACAACGGGCTTATCCTGACATCAGGACAATTGCTTTTATATTTGGAAGCAATTGTAGTCAACCATGAAAATGTTAACATAACAAAAATAATAACACATTTAAATGACCAGTTTAATCAGTTTTTGTCAAAAAATAGAAAGAAAAAGTGACAAGACAAGACACTACTGTAAACCTTGCTGCAAAATTGAAATTGTGAATTGAAATTTTTCGTATTTGATGATTCTGTTATTATAGTAGACTATTGTGAGGAGCAAACGACAGTAATCTACACTACCAGTCAAAAGTCTGGACACACCCAGACACTTTCATATTTTTGATAGAAACTATATTTTTTTAATTAAGATGTCTTATGTCCCGCTTCAGTATTGGCTCTGTTTCTTTCCCCCATTTTTATCTTTCAAACCACAACGATATACGTAAGACACATTCAAGTACATTGCTTAAAAATGCATTTATTTGGGAAATAATAATAATAATAATAATAATAATAATAATAATAAATGTATCACTTCTACTGTACTGTTCACTAAGCCAAGACTGGAAACAAAACACCTTTTAACATTGGTGATCATTGAAGTTTTAGGATCCTAACTGCTTGGAATGAGACTACCAATTATGAATGAAGTTAATTCAGGAAAAAAGATATTCTGGTTGTCACCACTCAGCTGCAAAAATGTAAAACAATTTTGTTTCCTCGAGACATGAAACAAGTCAATGAGCTGCCTGGATCTGAGCTGTTCTCCAAGTAGTATATTTGTTAGGGCTGCTGCTAAGACTGTTTAATATTGCATTTTAATAATTGCAGAAATTGTTTTTGCTTGGAAATTAAGCTCCTCTCTTATTTTTTATTTTTCTTTGAGGTCCTCTTTTTGCCAGTTGGTATGTCCTAAAATAGATATATCATCATCAATTATGGACCCATTAGCAGAACTGTGTTATTCGTTGTTTTCTTCTTTACCTGGATGATCTTTGGGCAAGGCTTGATTAAAATCCCCACAGGCCCCTGGGTGACTTAGCTCCTCAACACAGAGTGCATTACAGTCTGGTTTCTACCTCTTATCATTGTTAAGTGGAATCCTCCCTGGCGAACATTGTTAGTACCACGACTAGCTGGGGACCGATCAGCTGAAGCTGGAACCTCAGATTCATTTTCGATTACTTGTATCAAAAACTGAGTCCGTCAAGTCATAGTCCAGTTCAGAGATAATAGGCAAAACGTCGTCCACGAAGTATTTTGCTTTACGCATTCGCTTTGATCTCTCGCCAGATGTCAGTGCCATTTTTGCCATTGTGTGCACCTTGCTACTCACAAGAGTGCAGGGATTCTCGGTCAAACCAATGAATCTAACTTTCCTTCTAGCAACGAGAGTCCAACGTAACGGTTGGTTTTGTCACAGTTTACAGCTGATTACCATCGTCAACTCCTCCTTTTGACAAAAGTCAACATCAGCCTTGAAAGAGTTAATGCAGCGTGATACTTTTAACTTTTGACTTCGACGTGAGACTTGACTGCTTCTGAGGAGTCCCCTTATTTCATCTAGCACTGGGGGTCTCCTTTGGTCATTTTAACTCAGATACTCAATTGTTTCATCGAGGTGGGGCCCCTTGATCATTTCAACATATACTGTAGATAATCGTTACATCTTAGTGAAAAGGCTCCTTGCCGACTCAGGCTCCAGAAGCAAACCCACAACACCCAGGTGGTAGATGTCTAAGGCACTTGAATCTGGGACTAAGTAAAAGTAGAAAAAAATCTTCAGTCACTCAAAAACTTTCTCATCAGTATTTGTGGAAAAAAGGTATGCAAATATATATGCAAAATGTCTTTAATTTGCATGTTACTTTGTTTTGTTTTCTTACTTCATTATTTTTTTTTAAATTAAGTTTACAGTGCAATGGGGTTTTATTGATAGTGAATTTTATTTCAGTAAAATGAATGTTGGCATTGAAGGCATTGTACAGTAGTGGTATGATAAAGAATGTGAATCAGGTGATGCTTTTCCATTGCAAGTGTTGCTTGTATAGACATTTTTGTCAACAGACATGAAAGGCAGAAGAAAGTGAGGCACAAATGTGCTACTGTATCACCCAAGCTTTTTATTTTTTATTTAATTGATAGGAAAGCTAATAAAAGATAAATTGTGCCAGTCCCCACAACTGAGGTGAAAAAGTCTTAATACAGGTGCCTCATTGTAAATCTTAAAAACATTTGCTTTTAGACTCCTCACCCATGTGGGTAGGAATGAGACTGTACCTAATTATATGAACTCAAATTGTGCACAAGAGCACAAGAGCAGTCTGAAGAAAAGGAATGTATTGGGGTACAAATGACCCCTGCACAGATGTTTAGAATCGATGCCTACAATGCTCAGTAGAGGAAATAAATTACTAGAAGGAATGAAGAGGTGACCAGACTCGCATAATGGCAGTGCCAATAAAATCTGAAATCATAAAATGGCAAAATGACAGTACTCAAGAAAAACAACTACCTAAAATAGCAACCAGAATAACTATAGACAATATTAACAATTGAAAATAAAAACTTGACACATTGAAACATATGAAATCTCAGTGAATTGATTCTATTCTGGCAGTAGAATAGAGCTTTGTGTCGACAGGCTAGTGCAGACTGTGTTCAGTTGCTTTAGAATTCCGTTCAGTTCTGCACTGGTTTGTTGTGACACCTGGCATAGCTCCAGTGTGGTTGTGCTATCTGCTGTTAGCTACAGTAGTGCCAATATGACCGTATCTGCCAGGGAATCCTGTCTTTGGTCTTTTGTGTGGTAACCTTCATCAGGCTTCTCAGATTCTGGATTGGCTTTTATAAGACCCTAGGAAATTCCCTGTAACCAGATCAGTATCTTCAGGATTCAGATTGGGAGCTACTAGATGAAGCTGTCTTAGCACTGGGTAACATGCATTTTACTCATGGAGCTGCAGCTCCAGCCCAGTTTACCAATAAATGGCATCTATTTCTTTTTTATTCTACCATTAACAACACCTTAATAAGGTTTTAATACATCTTTCTTTCCAGTTCGTAGGTTGGACTTCAAACATATTTCCACAATAGATCTTCACATTCTGCTATGGTCCACCGAAAATGTGGGATGTGACTCTTGGCACTTTTCTATAAAGCCGATTTTCTTCTTTCCCAATCTGTCCCTGCTATAGCTGGTGAGAGAAGAAGTGGATTGAGTAGCAGCATGCCTGATTGTCCTGGCAAAAAAAATAAGTACTGTATATAGCAAGGCTAATACACAAACAATACGTGCCTTCTAGTTTTGTGGTCAAATCACTCTCCGAATTGAGCTGAATGAAGAACTACGCAGTCCTAGAATGTTAAATGATGTTATTTCTTTAATGGAACCCATTTCATCATACCCCAAGTGTTTAATTGAAAGACACAAAGCAAAGAAACACCTTATAACTAAACAAACTTCACACCAAGCAAGAGGTAGACTTTAAATGTTCATTTTATTAGTGGGGAATGCATTCACAGGCAAATCAATGAAGACATTTAAAGAAAAAATACCACTGCACACTCTACAATAGATACAAGTTCTACAGGTATATCTGTACATGAGTCACCAGAGAATTTCTTAAACATCTTGCTAAATGTAACATGGTTTAGTGAATACTATACTTTGAACCAAAAAAGCAGTTGACAAAAACTATTCATAGATTTTAAATAACATTGATTTAATCTAAAATACTAACTGCATACGTTTATGTAACTAAAATTCATCTCTATAATGTAAATGCAATGTAAGAGAGAATAGTGTTGGAGATAGTATCTTCTACTATGTATTTGTTTAAATATTGTAATTAAAGGTCAGTCAGTCAGTCATTATCCAACCCACTATATCCTAACACAGGGTCACAGGGGTCTGCTGGAGCCAATTCCAGCCAAGACAGAGCACAAGGCAGGAACAAACCCCAGGCAGGGCGCCAGCCCACCACAGGGCATACACACACACCAAGCACACACTAGGGACAATATAGAATCGCCAATGCACCTAACCTGCATGCCTTTGGACTGTGGGAGGAAACCAGAGCACCCAGAGGAAACCCACACAGACACAGGGAGAACATGCAAACTCCATGTAGGGAGGACCCGGGAAGCAAACTCAGGTTTCCTAACTGCGTACCACTGTGCCACCATAATTGAAGGTGAACAAGCAAAATCGGATATGTATTTAGGACTCAAAGCTACACCAAAAATCATTCTTAACTAGCTGCTTGTATTATTCAGGAACGTCTTCTGTTCTAAACATCTGACCATCAGATGACATCACAGTTTTTCTGTCAATTGAATTTTTTCAACTTGCCCTTTCTTCTGACTTAGTTGGTATTGCTCCTCCTATTCCAAGCAGATACATCTGCCTCCATGAGCACATTAATTATTTTGACTATGAAAGATGGCATTCAGCGGGTCTCACATGAAAATCTGGATTTTCTATGTACAGTTCTTTGAGCATCAATAATTACAATTAATTCTAAATAACTTTATACTTACTTTGAAGGCTTGTTTAATATATAATTATCTTAAAAAAATGTAATCACTGAAATTGTTGTATGGATTTGCACAGTTACCTTAAACTTTATCCACCATTTTTTAATTAGTACTCCATGTTACCCAACTTAACATTGACACTTCATTGTTGGCACTGGCAGATGAAAATGGTGACTTAAACAAACAAATGAAGACTAGAAACGTGACCAGTAGAATTTTAAATGTAACAACAAAGATTAAAATAGAAATTTAAATTTTCATACAGAAGCAGAATGCAAACTTCGTTATTATATTCTACCGAACCTGACTCTTCCTAATGATGCCAGAGTCTTATCTTGTCGTGAGATCTGGGGACATTAATTCCCCTGTGCTGTTTACCTGTGCTCAAAGGTAAATATTAATGCATGTGAAAAATAATGCTGTTTCTTCAGATAATATAATAATAATAATAATAATAATAATAACCACCACTTTGGCTTCTTGTTGTAGACTGGATTTACCAGCTAAAACCGCAAAGACATCATGCGAGAGGAAACAACCACTGAATAATAATAATAATCCATCAATCCATTTTCCAACCCGCTGAATCCGGAACACAGGGTCACGGGGGTCTGCTGGAGCCAATCCCAAACCAACACAGGGCACAAGGCAGGAACCAATCCCCGGGCAGGGTGCCAACCCACCGCAGGAATAACAATAATAATAATAACTCTATTAATAATAACATTTAATTTACTACATTTAGAACAACACATTAAAATTCAAGATTGAATATCCTAAAGATTTCTTTTAAAACTGAATAGGGTAGCCTCAGCTTCTCTATTTCTCATTAATCATTTTACTTTTCTGTTTCACAATGATTTTCAATATGTGAAGCTACAGTACTTGTTATTAATCTTATAATGCACACAGAGACAATTCCTCTCTGTTCTTGTCTGTCAGAGCTTAAGGACTTCATTATCCATTTCAGTGTAACAAGATAAATGTGAGATGGTGTGTGGGTTGTATAATACAGGAAAAACCCCAGGCCTTAAAATGTCCTTTAAATAATTAAAAAGAGTCAGTGGGAGAATGACCTGTATAGAGTAGCATGGAATTCCTTTACCTTATGTCCGTTTATGTCCTGTAAGGGCTCCTTCATGCTTTGCAGAGAACAGTCAGAGTGGGAATCCAATTCAAACCCATGTTAAGTTTAAATTTATTGCCACCTATCTCATCATATGGTGATAGAGGCCTGTAGTATATTAGTGAATGGAGCCACCAGAGGGAGCTCTAAGCTTACACCTCCTGCTGTTATGGCTGGAGTTGGATGCTGGTTTGAGCTAAAACCTCCCTTTAGACTGATCTCCAGGAGGACTGGCAATGTCTCAGGTCCTAAATGGTGAAAGCAAGAGTGTCTATGGTGCGGAAATTGAGTATATGAAGGGGGTAAAATGATCACAAAGCGTTTGTTGAAGTCAGGTCTAGCACATGTATAGTGTGGTTTATGTATATATGGTTTTCCCCCTTTTCATTTGTTTTTATGTGTTCTCCATGCAATGTTACATTTGTAACATATTCCTTTGTAATAAAACCTCTTCTTGTTGTATACTCTTATTTTTCACACTCTTGGATCATTTCTCAGGTTCAGGGGGCAGTTCAAAGAGTGCCACTATTGCTCACAGTAAGTAAAAGTAAGTAAAATAACTTATTATGGCTCAAGTTAATTTAATTAACTTCCTCACAAGATGCTTTATGCTTCTCTACATTAACACAACAGTAAGAAACATGGAGTAGTAAATTGCCAGGTAAAAGTGCTGTTCACAAATCCTGTCAGAAATCGCCAACACATGCACATCGCCCAGTGTCTAATGGTCTCCCTCAGTAACATTCTAAATATGTTCAACTAATAAAAGACAATTATCAGTCATAAATGTAATGCTCCTTCATATGAGCTTATTCTGCCAATTGCAGCAGGGGAAAAGTTACTTTTGGCTAATCTGATAGACTAAAGACACAACCATGGCATCCAGACAAGAAGTACATCCGTCCATTCATCCATTATGCAACCCGCTATATCCTAACTTTAGGGTCACGGGGATCTGCTGGAGCCAATCCTAGCCAACACAGGGCGCAAGGCAGGAAATGAACCCCGGGCAGGGCGCCAGCCCACCGCAGGGCACGCACACACACACACACTAAGGACAATTTAGAATCGCCAATGCACCTAACCTGCATGTCTTTGGACTGTGGGAGGAAACCAAGTACAACATCCATCCATCCATTTTCCAACCCACTGAATCCGAACACAGGGTCACGGGGGTCTGCTGGAGCCAATCCCAGCCAACACAGGGCACAAGGCAGGGAACCAATCCCGGGCAGGGTGCCAACCCACCGCAGGACACACACAAACACACCCACACACCAAGCACACACTAGGGCCAATTTAGAATCACCAATGCACCTAACCAGCATGTCTTTGGACTGTGGGAGGAAACCAAGTACAATAATTTTAAATTATAAAGGAACCAAACCAAATATATAAGATATGCCCCAATGCATCACTTTAATAAATCAGAACTTTTAACTAACACTCCAATAAATTATTGAACAAATCAAGCATTTTAGGTTCTTATGTATTATATACCCTTTCAGAAACCATATGTTTAGATCTTCTAAGAATCCACATGCTATCCTCTTTACTTTGTTTAATCATCCAAAAATTTAATTTATTAAACATAATAAAAATATCATAAAAGGAACACTAAAAGTTGAAAGCATCTTCAATGTGTTTTCTTAAAATTAATGTTTAATTATTTAAATCTGTACTAAAACTACTAAAAATAGAAGATATATAATGTAAAAATCATACTGGTTTGTTTTTCTAAATTCAGAAAAGGAGAAGAGAAAAAAAAGACCAACTAACTAAATTAGATCACTTTTTATGAATTATTATCACTTATTATGGATCTAGTTGGAACCTTACCTTTGCTAATTGGGACTTTGAATTAATACTCCTCCTAACAAATTCAGACAAATAAATCTACATGTTTTAAGTCAATTCAGTAACAAACAAGCAAAAAAATATCAACTATAACTAAAATAAAATAAAACACATTAGCATACAATTGTGGTATCAATACACTGGAAGTCTGTTTACTTGTTCATATTAACTAATCAAGTGGTCAGACTGCTCTTAAAATTGCAAAAAGTTAAAGAAAAAAAGGAACTATTTCTCTTTGGTCATCTCTAGAACTGATTTGTTTAATTTGCTTAATTTGACTATGGTAAATAGATGGACGGGTGACATCTCTTCTGAACTGACTAATCAAATTCTCCATCAATTAAATAATTAAACCCATTTAAAACAATTTCAGAGTTTCGTATAAATATTTTTACTTTTATCATTTGAAATGACTCATCTATAAAATAGTACAAGCCATATATTAACCATTCTCTTGAGTACAGATGAACAGTTAAGTTCCAGGAAAGAAACCTTGGAGTCTTAATTTTCATCCATCCATCCATTATCCAACCCACTATATCCTAACTACAGGGTCGTGGGGGTCTGCTGGAGCCAATCCCAGCCAACACAGGGCACAAGGCAGGAAACAAACCCCAGGCAGAGTGCCAGGGTGCAGGAGTCTTCATTTAATAAACAAAATAACTTTTGTCTTGAGTTTAAGTCCCATAACTTTGCTCAAGAATTACACTTTTTTTGATTTTACCTTTTTTTTTTTTTTTTTTACTACTAATGTATTTGACTATATTCTGCTAGTACAGTGGTTCCCAAACTTGGTCCTGGGGACCACCTGGAACTGCAGGTTTTTGTTCCAACTGACTTCTGTTTTTAATTGGACCCTAATTATGTGAGCTGTTATTTTCCAGTTTCAGTGTTTTGGAGTCAATGAATAAATTACAAAAGTAAGTGTGTTAATATATTTTAATAAAAATTAAGCAGTTATATGTGGATAATGTATTTTTTATGTTCATCCTGATTTCCATGATTAATTAGTGGATCTGACCCTGAAGCAGTTGCAGCTTTTCATCATTTAGTGTTGTTCGCCTGCGTGTCTGTTTTGCTTATTTAATTGTCACTATTAGGATACAATGAAGGGTGCAGACGACTCAGAATAAGGGAAGAATGATACAAAAACAACAAAAAAAGTATTCAGCATTTAAAGCTATAGCAAAAAATGTCATATTTCTAAACATGAGTAAAAATCATACTGCTTTGTTTTTCTAAAAGCAGAATAAGAGAGGAGAAAAAAAGACCAACTAACAAAATTAGATCAATTATTATGGATCGAGTTGGAACAAAAACGTGCAGCCACAGGGGTTCTCCAGGACCGAGTTTGGGAACTACTGTGCTAGTATTCAATTAACATGTTTATTAAAACCTAGCTGTGCTGCGTCAAAGACAATTAATGTTTGCAGTGCACCATGCAATGCATATGTCTCTGTTATTTTGTGAATTTCCCATTGGGATTAATAAAGTATCTATCTATCTATCTATCTATCTATCTATCTATCTATCTATCTATCTATCTATCTATCTATCTATCTATCTATCTATCTATCTATCTATCTATCTATCTATTTGAAATTTGATATGGGATTCATAAAAGCAGTGTTAATGTGTGTGATGTCCCATGTACTGCAATGACAGAGACTTAGCAAATCGTCAGTCACAGTGACAGTCAGCAGACGCTTATCTTTTTATTAAGGTGGATTAGAAAGAAAAAGCAGCCTTTAAATAACAAAAAGTTTTAATATTTGTTGTCGCAATTTGCCAAATCATTACATGAATATAATATATTATTTCACGTATTCAATTTCTGTACTGTCTTTACATCAAAAGCCCTTCTAATAATGATTCTTTGGCAAATAATTCAGTGAGTAATAATGAGACTTCTTATTTTTATATTAGCATCGAAAACAATTTTATAATTTTCAAGTTTACTGTAACTATCTCAGCCTCTTTTTACATAAAGAGACATTTAAAAGCAAAGAAATATGGAATATATTATACTCATGTGATTTGCTTCTAGGGGGCATTAGGTGGGTGATGATGCTTTTCTGTGTGCTGGGGAAGTGATTATAAGTTGTGCTTTAGTAAAATTTCACCAGTAGAATATTTAATAACAACATTACAGAAATCATCGAATCTGCAATCTATAATACCTGAACTGTAGTGTCAGAAAGATTATTTGTTTTATTTACAAAGTGTGGAAGTATTTCCAACAACACAACTGAAATTTACTGAAATAAATGGATAAATAAATAAATAAATAAATTTTAATTTCTGTAATATTTTTTTAGAAAATGTAGCACTAGCTATTAAAGTAGAAAATCTTCACAACTAAAAATATTTTAATCATTGAAAATTGTTTCTATTGTTATAGAGCTTTTGCTTTCTGAAACAAAGTCCTGCGTTTGTTTGGAGCTGTGGTATTTTTTAACGGCTTTGGTGGCTTCAGACACTGCATGACTGGCTAACTCTCCGGGCAACAGGAACTTCACGGCTGTCTGAATCTCCTTAGAGGAGATGGTCGACCGTTTGTTGTATTTTGCCAGACGGGAGGCTTCAATGGCAATGCGATCAAACATATCATTCACAAATGAGTTCATGATGGCCATAGCCTTGGAGGAAATGCTGGTGTCGGGGTGAACCAGCTTCAGCACTTTGTATATGTATAGGGAATAGCTTTCCTTTTTAGCTTTTCTGTCCTTTTTTCTTCTTTTCACCTGACTCTTGAAGTCCTGTGCATTGGAGCTGCCCTTTGGTGAACTGGTAGCTTTTGGTTCAGGCATGTTTGGTTGTTTCCTTAGTTAGAAAATAATTATTTTTAATGCTAGTATTTTATTTGTATGCTTCAAATGTATACTTACTCAGCTAAAACTTTTTTGCATTTAAAAATAATAAACATTCAAATGTCTGTATATGAGGCTAAAGGGGTTAAGTAATAATAATAATAATAATACACGCTTGGGGAATGTGCTGCACTGGATACAAATAAGACAAGAAGCAACCTTAAATGTGTGAGGGTAGCTGTGTGCAAGCTTAATACTGGGCAAGGTCATGTAAATTCACTCACACTGGATCAGTTTAGAGTTGTCACTTGATCACACCAGTATGTCTTCAGGATGGGAACCCCCAATGACATGAAGAAAATGTGACAACTTCATAAAGACAGTGTCCACACCAAGACTTGAACCTACGACTTTGCAAGTCTGTGTAAGCGACATTAAGTCCTAGGCTACCTTGCATTCCCTAAGTTCCTTTTATTTCAGTCCTCATCTACTTTTTCTCTGAAATTAATGTGAGAATACCTTTCCAATATTAACCAGATTATTAAAATCCAGCACTTATTTGAGTGGTAATATATGCTTTCATCCAAAATGAAATGATGAAATCTATGCTGTCCTTTACCATATGAATTATCCAAATTCCTTTTACTGCTTATGTCATTTTTCAGTTACATGAAAATTCAATTATGACAAAAATAATGTGTTCAGTATGATAGAGATTCATCAGAATCAGTCTTGTTGAGTGAATTTGCCGAAGTCAAATTCTAAACTAATTAAAAATTTAAGATAACAGCCATTATACTTATTGCATGCTAATTGGAGAATCTGTGTGTTTTGCAATGAGCCAGTCTAAGTTTAAACTGTACATGTGACAATAAACGTAAAGGAATACTCCACCCAATGTACATGTGACAATAACCGTGAAGGAATACTCCACCCAATGTTTTTTTATCTGTTTCTTAACCCACGTAGTTTGTAGTAATAGCTGAGAATTTTTTTAATCTCACATTTTCATGCAGAATGGAGGTAACAACTTTTTAATATAATAGGGGTCTATAATGGCCAATGCTAGACATCAACAAATAGTTTCAAAATGTCCATGAAAAAAGTTTCACATTACTCATTTGACATCATCTAGTTTTATATTCACAATGTCCCAAACATGTGTATTTGTATTAAAATATTAAAATAAACCACTGCCTAAGCATTTGAATTGAAGACCTGCCCCTCTTCTGCAATCATTGGTCAGGAGTCCAGACCAGAAACAGCTTATTGATTGGCTAACATTGTATCAACAAAAAAGCCTGCACTGAGAGATATCTCTCTATTATGATAAAAAAAATCTTGGGTCGATACGTGAGCTTCTCGGAAAGACACTTTGACGTCCCACGAGACTAGAATTCACAACCTTTGGAAGCAAGACCCGTGAGAGGGTGACTTTTTCACGTCACACCCTACTTACAAACAATTTAAAACAAGATCACGGACATCTAACCCCTCAGTTGTTAGAATGCTTTTGGCAGACACGCTTGATGTGCTCCCAGCTCTTAAACCTTTTATACGTTCTACATGACACGTCATCGACTAAGCGAAGAAGAAAGAGCACCGCGTCAAAAAGAGACACAAAAGCATTGGAGAGAAAAGAAGGAAAAAAAGAATGCACAAAAGAACAATAATAATCTATGTGCAAATTCAGAAAATAAGGAAAGTAATAATCACCCCCGGCCAAATGGAGTTGAAAACCTCATAGGTCCAATCGGGGACTTCATAAAGACGTTCAAAAACATTGCAGCGATGCACATGCAGAGCAAGTTAAAGAATATGAAAGTAGGAAAACTGGAAAGCATCAAAAAAAAAAGATCATAAAGATCGCATTAGAACAAACAAACGGAAATTCTTATATAACTGACCATACATTATGAGTATCTTTGGTCCCGCACCAATTAAAGAAACCACAATTCGGTCAGGTGTATATTTCTGATCACAGATAAGCGATGCAACATAGAATCGAAAGAGTATGTAAGAATTCCCATGAAAATATCAGTCTCTTTAAATTGTATATCCGGTTAAACAAACCTAGGGGTTGGTGAGCGAAACGAGCAGGAGGCGGAGCCCTTTAGTGTAAAACTAAAGATTAAAAGTTAAATCAGTGAAAACATTATCAGTTAGAGAACATGTCTCGTACTTGTGCATATCTGAGATGCTTCAACAGGCAGCAGGTCAATTCACCAATGCTGTTTCACAGACAGACACCAAATTGAGGTACTCCAGTTGTGAATATGAAAATAGATTGGGATGCTGTAGCCAATGGTCTTAAGTGTGCCACTGTGATCTGTGAGAGTTATTCTATACACATTATTTTACTTAAAATGGGTATTTACTGAAGCCACACAAACCAGCTGACAGGGTGAACCTGACAGGGAGATGAGATAAAACAAGTGGAAGATGACTCAGGCAGGCAAGTGCTGATGTGCCCTGTTTGGTAATGATCAATATAGATGGCCTGGGGCCACTGTCAGCTATTTTAGAGGTTTTCAAAACTGATACTGCTATGCAAGCAAGCTCTGCAGTAGCCGTGTGCTATTTTCTACTGATGCTATTCCAGCAAAAAATTGTAGGCATATTTGGAGAACCTTGAACAGTAGAGTAGGCATCAAAGCTCGGACAACTGCACTGAACTTCAGAGTTCATCTACTGACGGATGGAAGACATCACTCCTGGCCAGTACCTAGGACAACATGCCTTCTGCACTCGATCTATCTTGAAGTGGACAGTGCTGACTGCATTACGCTTTCGCCAGTAGCTCTCCTTTGAATATTCCCTTATTGTGAGTATTAAGCCAATATTAAACAGAAGCTAAGTATAATTTGCTGTTAGTGTTACTGATTCCTTCTTTTAGAGTAACCTCCGAGAAAAGATTTTGATTTAGTAAAGGCTGCATTCTCTAACAAACCTATTCCTAGGTTGCATGAAAACATGAGATTAAATCTTTTTCTTGGCCGTCAATAAAAACTATATGGGGGTAACGTATAAATAAATATGTAATTTTTTCAGTGGAGTATTCCTGTAATTAAAACTGAAATGTACACAGTTTTATCAATATTTATATGTTTTGTGTAATTAACATTACAAATCAAATTAAGCTATTATTTCGTAGAGTATGATAAAAAGTGAAATATAGCCTTGCTTAGTTAGAAAATACAACTGAAGTATGGACAACACAATAATGTGTCACCACTTATGATAAGTTTATAACCTTTTAACAGAATTCTAACATTTTTGTTGTTTTAAAATTAATGTATCATTAACTGATTTACAAGTAAATAATGTAAGGAACCTCGCAAAGAAGAAGAACGTGTTGCTCCTAGCACTTACCAGTTGATTTGATATCCCAATATGATGTCTGTGTGTTTACCCATAAAGAGTAAAGGTGGTCCAATGTACAATCAGACCACAACTGAGAGGTGGTACTCAGCTGTTATGCAGAGCGTCAAGGTGGAGGAAAGCAACTTGTTCTTTATACATCAGTACAGAAAACTGTGGCCATTTAATGAAGCACAAATTTAGCAGTACGAGTGATTATGCGAGTGGCAGTGTTGTTTTTTATTTTGAATATGCTGAGATGCATGTTCTTATAACTTTACAAAATATATAAATTATTTATTCAGACTGTATGGGATGCCAATATATTGCAGAGTGTCAGCTAAAAGGTAGAAAAGTCCACTGGATATACAATATCTAAGGTTGTTAGTGTATGTTTTGTGAGGTTTAGCATGTACATTCCTAGCTCTTCTCAAAATCTCAAAACTTAAAAAGTCACTAATTCCTTTACTATCAGTTTCTGACAGTGTTTACTTTTGAAATGAATTTATTATTAGAGGCTTTACGTGCTTGTTAGGGAGTAACTGGCTAAGGATCTGCGCTGGTATCCAGAAGGTTGCCGGATCGAATCCCCGTCACTTCCAAAAGAGATCCTATTCTGCTGGGCCCTTAAGCAAGACCCTTAACCATCAATTGCTCCGGGGGTACTGTACAATGGCTGACCCTGTACTCTGACCCCAAGGGGTATGCGAAAACAAACAAATTCCTAATGCAAGAAATTATATAAGGCAAAATAAAGAACAAAAAAAAAAACTGTTCAAAATTAAGGAAACTTGTGAAAAGTACAATGAATATGAATGGGGAGAGCTGGAAAGATGTTGCCAACTCTTGTTGCGTATCTGGCTATAATCAAAACTAATGGCCATTTTTAGGACTTTTTTTAGAAGTGTAGCCGGTGAAATGAGCCATTCACCTCCATTTCAAACTCTGACTTCTTTTAATCTGTTCAAGAAACGTTTGAAGACTCTCTTATTTAGTGAATTTCTGTCTAACTGATAGCTGTTAGATTTTATAAATCTGGGTATCTGGGTAACTTGCTAATATTTTGTTTTGAGCTTTTCACTTGTGGAAATCAGTTTTGTATCCTTGTCCTCTAATACCTGTTCACAAACTTTCCCCACACTGATGTTACTCAAATATCTCTTTTATAAGTCATTTTAGATAAAAGTGCCTGCTAAGCAAATGAGTATAAAATAAATGAAGAAATTATTTTCATGATCTTACCTAAAGACATCCATTATTCCGTCCATTAAACTAAACCGCTTCATCCTGAGAAGGGTCGCAGTACCTAAAAGCGTACAAATGAAATGTTTAAATCAAAGAAAGAAAAGACACATTATACCTTATAATTATAAGCAGGGCCAGATTTATATGAAAAGAGGCCCTAGGCTATTCCACTTATGAGGCCCTTTCACCTTCCATTTTTAAGTTTGTAAATTACATGAAAGATGATAAAATTTTGCTAACAATTTGAATGTAGGCCCCTCTTGATCTTGAGGCCCTAGGCTGAAGCCTAGTTAGCCTATAGGAAAATCCGGCCCTGATTATAAGTCAGTCATTGGAAATCTGCTTAGTCCAATTCAGTGTTACAGGTGGTATGAGCCTTATTTTATATTTAGAGCATTACAAAACTTTCCGAGATATGTGATTGCTCACAAAACTGGGTTCAGTCAAGCACCTCATCATTTTAGTATTCCAAATTCACAGTTGTTAGTTGAACTGATGACTCTAAATTGAACCTGTGTGACTAAATGTGTACGGATACATCCAATGCTGCCAGGATAGACGCTGGCTTCTCGCAACCTTGAAAATGTAAATGAGTAATGGAAAATAAATGGATGTTTTTACCAAATAAATGAAGATAAATTAAATTTCATTTAGGACCTATTAAAATCATTAAAGGACAGTTATTTTATATTTCAATTGGTGTCTTCTTTAAATTTTTTTCACATACCCTGAACTGGATAAGTGTGCTAGAAGATGGATGGATAGCTATATGGATGTTTATCAATTTCCATTTGACTGCCTTCATTTTCCAAATTTTATTGCATTTTGGACTACATGTGGAGAAACATTTTCTTTTTGAAATTACAAAACTATGATCAAACACTTGTAAAATTCCAATGCACATCACTGAAAAGCTGTTGAGGTCCACTGATTATTTGAGCCTGTTTATTCTGCAGAGAGCCAGAGCCTAATATGGAGTCTTTGGCTGCAAGGGCAGGAATCAGTTCTGGATGGGACAGCAGACTATTACAGGACATACTTAACTCAGTCATGGGCCAAGTCACTAATCACCTAAAATTCAAGACTTTATAATGTGGGAGAAAGCCTGAGGTACTGTTAGAAAAACCCACACAGACACAAAAAAACAAGCAAAATACCAATAAAATCTTCACAGGGAAAAACAGGGCTGAGCCTCAAACCAAGTCTCAAGGAGAGCAGTACTAATTAATGTGGCATCATGTTGCCCTCATACCAGATCTTATTTTGGTCTTTGAAAAACACCCCAGGCTCCAATAAATTGATCAATCTGTTTGAGTTTGAAGGTTAAATGTATGTATGATGACAAAATCCTCTCTACAAACGCTTAGTTTGAGAAGCAGATCAAAGGTCCCGGGACATTTCTGTTCATGGCTGCCAGAAATGTAAACATATTCAATATATTTCTTTATTTCCTGTTTTGCACTTTCTGTAATACCAGTTATCCAAGATGCAACTGAGTATGAGCCCGGTTCTGAAGTCCGGAGCTCCTTTTGCACTTGCGGTAGGAGCGAACGTAGAGGTTACTTAGCTTCACAAGGGGTTTCATGTTATCTCTAGTCACTTGTCAGAAGTGGATCAATGTCAAGGTCTTCAGAAACTTCATTCACTTTAGATCTAGTCTCTAATAATCTCTTGACCATGTCTTCAGTGCCATAGTGTTCTAGCCCACTTCTCAATTAGCTTCTTTTTGGGCAGAGATGATTTTATAACTGAATACATCAGTCAATGTGCCTTGCTGGTTACTGGTTTTGTGTTGCCATACTTCACAGTCTCCTTTAAGGACATGTGTAGAGTATATGGTGTCTTCCTGCACTTTAAAAGTAAACCACCTTGTTTCAGAGGGTTCCAATGCTCCAAATCGGTCAAATCTGAATGAATAAATAACAAATGATCAGTTTTAAGTTTTTTTGGCGTTACTGTAAAGTCTGTCATTTGGTTCTATTTCCTGTAGAGTAGGCCATACATTATATTTATTATTGTTAAAGAATTTCCCCAAACAGACTTAGCGAACATATTTCAACTTACCAGAAAGATTTTTGGTTTCATCCTCCAAGTCCGAATTTTCTATATCTCAATGCGTCAGACACAATGGAGCTAACTTGCTTCCAATACTTCATCTGCAAGAATTTGACAGCATTAATAATATTTGTGCTGTTGTCTGTTACACCAAGGATTGTCTTCTCGGATATGTCATGTCCATGCTGGGCTTGTAGGATTACATCTTTGCTGTGCAGATGAGCCATTTATTGCAAATTAAGCAATGCATATTGTGCCTGTTTACTAGAAATGTTGCAGGAACAGGCAGTTGTTCCAAATGAAAATGTAGTAAAGAGACGCTTTTATGTTTTCAGTATATGGGATTTAAAATGTGGAATCGGGTGTTCAAAAAGCAGATGTTTCAAACAGACTGGTGGATATTTTAGACTCTAGGAACATTATGGGCTGGCACACAGCCCATGGTTTGTTTCCTGCCTTGCGTCCTGTGTGGGCTGGGATTTGGCTCCAGCAGACCCCCATGACCCTGTAGTTAGGATATAGCAGGTTGGATAATGGATTGATGGATGGATGGAACATTATGGCAAGGGATTATGTTTTCATTTCACACTTGTTGGCATCAGGTACTAACTTTTCTTAGTCTAGTGTGAATGAATTTTCTTTGAAAATGTTTTCTCTCGGCAGCATGGTGGCACAGTGGGTAGCACTGCTGCCTCGCAGTTAGGAGACCCGGGTTCACTTCCCGGGTCCGCCCTGCGTGGAGTTTGCATGTTCTCCCCGTGTCTGCGTGGGTTTCCTCCTGGTGCTCCAGTTTCCTCCCACAATCCAATAACATGCAGGTTAGGTGCATTGGTGATTCTAAATTGTCCCTAGTGTGTGCTTGGTGTGTGTGTGTGTGTGTGCCCTGCGGTGGGCTGGCGCCCTGCCCGGGGTTTGTTTCCTGTGTTGACTGGGATTGGCTCCAGCAGACACCCGTGACACTGTAGTTAGGATATAGCGGGTTGGATAATGGATGGATGTTTTCTCTCCAGATCTCTAAAATGTCTTTGCCACCTTACATGCCACCAACTGCTGTGCACATATTACCATATTCTCTGGTCATCACTACTGCTAATGATGTTTCCTGCTTGCACTTGTGTACACATGGGGTCCATCTGATATCATTGGGTTGGCTATTAGAATACAGTCATTCATTTTTAGCCAATCAGCTTTGAAGTTAACCACAGAATTCTTAAAGCAGGGACAAATATAAAGAAAAGTATATTTTCTAAAAAATAAAGGAGATACGGAGATTGAAGAATGAAATGTTAATGGAGTTTTGAATTTCACTATTTTGTATTCAGAGGGCACAGAAGTGATCAAGAAAGCTAATAGAATGTTAAGTCAAATGGCGTGATATGTAGAGGACACCAACAGTTATGACTAAACTGCGTAACACACTAGTAAGGTCTCATCAGGATTACTGCAAACATTTTTGACCTCCATATTACAAAAGAGACATAGCAATGCTAAGGAAATGTCTAGTGAAGCAATTAAACTGATTCCGGGAGTGAGAGATAGGAGTTATGAGAAAAGACTGAAGGAGATGAACTTTTTCAGTTCAAACAAATGGAGATTCGGGAGATGACATGATTGAGGCACCCAAAATTATGAAGGAAATTAGTACATTGGATACCTGTTACTTTTCAACAAGAGTACAAGGACACAGTTGAACACTTGCTAAAGGCATTTTTTTCACAAACGCTAAAAAGTTTTTCTATGCAAAGAACCTTCGATGCATGAAATAAGTTACCAAAAGTATTTTAAAGGGTAGGACTTTTGGGACCTTCGAATAACAATTTGATGTTATTTTGGAGAATGTCGGTCAGTAGGTTTGGCAAGCTTTTGGGGTTGAATGACCTATTTTTGTCACATTTTAATGTACAAACCCTGGAATTATTTTCTGTTTCATTTTCTGATTTCTTTAACAGTTACAAAGTCCTTTTAACTTTAGGTTCGACTATCCAAGTAGCCCACCATACTCTGGCCCACTTTTCAAGAAGTAGAAGCTTATGTAACATTACATTAACTGTAGACTGTTAGAGAATAACAAACTTCTCTTTCCTTCCATAAGATTTTTTTACCACTTTCTGAAAACATTGTGATAACAGTTATGGACAGGCTATGAAATTAGATATTAGATACTGTATTGCAAAGGCTTACACAGGTTTTGTGAATGTACAAGAGGCTGGCATAACAAAATTATACCCCAAA
The DNA here is from genome assembly GCF_900747795.2 of Erpetoichthys calabaricus. Taxonomy (NCBI): domain Eukaryota; kingdom Metazoa; phylum Chordata; class Cladistia; order Polypteriformes; family Polypteridae; genus Erpetoichthys; species Erpetoichthys calabaricus. The sequence goes on from NC_041403.2 coordinate 159,678,881, forward strand.
ACTGTCCATGGGTGTCCCATGAGCAGAAATAACACAAATGTGTGAATATTAAAAAAAATGAAAGCAGTTTGGAAGCTCACACATTTGCAGAAGAAAAATTTAAATGAATTACAGTAAATCAACATTATTATAAGCAGTGACGTAGGATAATGAACTAACTTCTACAATTCTCACTCTATTACACTAAGAACAAATCTGTTTTGTTTTGGTCAGTTGTTCATAAAGTACAATATGCATTAGATGCATAATGTAAATTCAATTTAATATTGAACAAAGTTGATAAATTTAAATATGAAGGATCAGTGGTGTTCCAAGATGGAAAATTAGATGCAAAGATAACCTCCAGAGTGCAGTGTGGATGGAACAATTAGAAGATGGTATCAGGAGTATTGTCTGATCAAAGAATTAAAGCAAAGGGAAAAGTTAAGGTTTTTAAGACAGTGGCAAGACCAGTAATGATGTATGGAGCTGAGACATGGGCAGTAAAAAAGGAACGCAGGAGAAGAAGTTGCACATGGCAGAAAGGAGAATATTCAGATGGATGTGTGGAGTTACATAAAGGGACAGAATGAAAAAATGAGACCATCACAGGTTCACAAAAATGGGAGAGCTATTACAGGAAAGTAGAGTGAAGTGACATGGACGTGTGATGAATGAGAGACAATGAAAATGTGGGCAAAAGGTGGGAATGGAAGTACATTGGAAGGGAAGACAGGGGAGGCCACAGTGAAGGTGGATGAATAAAAGTAAAAGAAGATCTGGAGGAAAAAGGCATAACTGGCAGGAGGTGCAGGACGAGCTGTTTGGAGAAGGTTGATTAAGAACATCGACCCCACATACAAGTGGAAAAAGATGATGGGAAAACAGAAAATGTTGTCCATTGAAACAGTGGCAAAGATTTCCTTATTTATTCTTTTTCTATATTTTTCTGCTCTTTTTAAAATTCTTAATTATATTTTATGCTCCGTTTCTTTAGCCTACTTAGCATTTCATTCTATTAATTGGAAATTCTGTAACAAAATTAACCTAATTTAAAAGAATTAAAGATGTTGCATATTTACCATTACTCAGATATGTGATAATATAAAAAATGTGATAGAACGCTGAACTGTTAGATTTTCCCATTGCAAAATATAAACCACTATATATTTCTGTAACATGTTGTCATTTGTAGCTGTTATAAACCTAATAACTCTCAAATAATGTCTTTAATATATTCATCAGTAGCTTGTTCTAAACAATGTGAGCCCTTTGGAGACAGTCTGAAACAAAATCACATTATCTGACAGCATTACAGAAGGATTGTTTGAATCTATTCCTATGAGTCTTTAATGAATAAAGAGTAATGTATTTTTTGGAATTAAGCTGCTTTGACAATTTACTGAAACCCAACACAAGACTCATACTCTAAAATTTCCAGCATCATCTAGTTTATTGATGTATAAATAAACTGAACTGACACCAAGTCCAGAACTGGATCTTGCCTTGCACTCACTGAAATAACTCTGGAACTGTACAACTCTATATTATAGTAAGTGGTATTAGGATATGGAAACATGTAATAAACTTAAATAGGTTTATTACTTTTTAACTTGAAATTGTTTCAAAATAATTTAACGAAATTGAATTTTATTCAGAAAAAACTCTCTCTCTCTATATATATATATATATATCTATCTATCTAGATTGTGACACAGACTTCGAATGCCGTGAATGTAATTACCCCGATCTACATGCTGTCAAATAAATGAACCACACGCCGTGGCGCAACGTTAGGGGCATCGCCGCTGATGTCCGAGGTTCGATTCCCGAGAGGGAGTGCAGTGGAGTGTGTACACCTGATGAGCCCAGAATGAGGGCGAAACACGTGTCGTGTACTCTTTGCATTTATTTGACAGTAAACTATTTCAACCATATATATATATATATATCCATCCATTTTCCAACCCGCTGAATCCGAACACAGGGTCACGGGGGTCTGCTGGAGCCAATCCCAGCCAACACAGGGCACATGGAAGGAAACAATCCTGGGCAGGGTGCCAACCCACCGCAGGACACACACAAACACACCCACACACCAAGCACACACTAGGGCCAATTTAGAATCGCCAATACACCTAAACTGCATGTCTTTGTATATATATATATATATATATATATATATATATATATATACGAGGGGGGACCCAAAAATAACCGGAAATAAATAAAATTCCGGTTATTTTTGGGTCCCCCCTCATATATATATATGTCTAATAACTAAAAGCCCGCTGCTGCTAACAGAGGCTCCAACTCCTATGACCCTGAATTGGATTATGCAGATTTAAGAATATTGTGTTATGATGAAACTTATGCAAGAGATGATACAACAAAGTGGCATGTTGCTAGATTGGGTAGCTCAGTTTTTCATATATTACTGACAAAATTATTTAACATTGACAAATATAGTGGCAGATTAGGCTCATTTATTTGTTCTGTTTTATTCCTATTGAAAATGAACTGTAAAAATGTTTAATTTTCACTGAATCGTTACCGCTCACAAACATAGCCTATGTGGGTTATCATAGAAGAAATATGGTTATAAAGGTATCTACTTTAGAAGAAGCATGTAAAACACACTGCAAAAAGCGGTAATCAAAGTTATAACTACCACTTTATACTTTTTAGTTTTCATGTGAGGTTTTTAAACCATAAGGAAGGCAGAGTCACACTTAACAACTTCAAACATTGCACCGTTTTGTAATTTTTCTGTCTAAAAATGTATTTTGTGCTCGAAAAACCCACTTCCCTTGTTGATGTTCTCTGCTCACTCAAGGAAGGATTAACTGCAGGCGACTGTCATGCACAACAGAAAAAAAGAACAAGTGGTAGACATCCACAAAATGGATACTGCCATACACCAGCTCAATAACCAGTATATTATTACATTTAGCAGTGGAAATGCTGTCTTTGGTCTAATACCTGTGCTAATAAATGATATCAATGGGACACGCCCACTTTTACAAGCTTGAAAATTTAAAAGAATAAAAGTCTCTGAATGTCAAAAGACATGAAAAGTTTTTCTCTGCATTATGGTGTTAGAGGCCTTGCTGTGCACTGGATACTGCACAGAAAAGCTTCAGCCCCACCACTTTCCTGAATTACGCAAACAGTTTATTGAAAGCATGAGTGGCCACTGACATAGAGTAGGCCTAGGAACCACAGAAAGCCATTAAGGGTGAGAGAGAGAGAGAGAGAGAGAGAGAGAGAGAGAGAGAGAGAATGATTAACATTAGCAGTAGCAGGAGAGCTGTGCATATAATCATATAATTTTCACAACATTGGTGCTTTCTGCTTCCAAAAGGCTTTAGGCAGGAACACAGTCCAGATAGACAAAGAAGAGTTTCCTTACCTGGAAGGATGTATGCCCTTGTCCTCTATATGAAGAAAGAGACTGAACCACAAAGGCACATGATCAAAGGTAAGAATGAGGTATAAAAGCCCCAGAGACAAATGGCAACAGACACACTTAATAGCTTAAGCAAAAGGCTTTTGGCCCAGTCATGGTTTAACCTGTGGTCTCATTTATAAAGCTTGTGTATGTACAAAAAGAGGCTCGAAATATGAGTATGCAACTTCCCACACAAACGTCGGGGTTTATAAAAGAAGACTTGAAGGGTAAACGTGTGTATATTTACGGTAACTCTAACCTATCCATTCATAACATTTCGGAGAAACTGAGAATTGACGGCACCCTTGATTAAGCTGTAAAATGCAGGCAAACCAGCTAAATGATGACTCACATGCACAATAATTCATATCACTGAGCTGTTATTATAGTGTGAGAAATGTATTAAAGCTGAAATGTGAATCTGATATACAGAATGTATTTTAGTTGACTTTTAAGAGGGACAATGCTGCATATTTGCACTGAACGTTTAAGTTTTTTTGTCAGTTTAAATAACCTATTGTCACTTCTTAGTGACTGCGGTGGGTTGGTACCCTGCCCGGGTTTGGTTCCTGCCTTGTGCCCTGTGTTGCCTGGGATTGGCTCCAGCAGACCCCCGTGACCCTGTGTTCGGATTCAGGGGGTTGGAAAATGGATGGATGGATGGACTTCTTAGTGAAATGGCAGGCAGGTCAGGAGTATCTCAGCCAAGCTTCACTACGTCACACCCGCTGTGCTGGATGTCTTTAACCATCTAACGAAGTGATAATTCCAGTTTTCATAATGTGTAGGTGCACATACATATAACATGTTATTATATAATAAAAAGGATATATGCAGCAGTGTCTTGTTTTCCTAATGCAATCAGAGCACTTTAATTCACTCATATTGCAATAAGGTCACCTAGCGAGAATGAAGCTGCTTTTGTTAACCATAAGTGGTGACATTCTAATAACATGCAAGGCATCTGTGACACCTGTTAGGACTTCTCTAGCATAATACTGCATAAAAAGGCCATTCGGACATTGAAATCAGAGAGTGCAGATGTGTTTTTTCCTCCTCCCGTTACATGCAGACACTCCTGGTGACTAGTATACTGCTTCGTCACCAGGGTTCAAACCCTTATTTAATTTCCCCTTTCACTTCAGCCATGGTACCGCTGCAGTAACATGTTGCCATTCAACATACTTGCTCTCGTTGCTGACACCCACACTTAGGTCACCAACTAAAGGTTCTTTGACTGCTTCTAACTTAGAGATGACAATTTCTATCTTGCACCACTGGAAGTGTTATGTAGGAGGCTGCTCTACCAGCCAAAGAAAACTTGCAGTATTTTGATTACGTATTTATGAAGTTAATTAAAATAATTCATATATGGTATTTCCAGGGTGTAACTGGGCTGGGTTTGAGGAGCACTCACAAAAATCACAATTACAAAATAATTGTGATTTATACGCGGTAAATTACATACACCAGGTTTTATAAATCAGATTTTTTTTTTTGGAGTATGCATTTTCCAGTTTTTTGGCGTACTCGTATTTTCACACTTCATATCACACAATGTTTTATAAATGAGGGCTACATGCCAAATCTCTGCTTTCTTTAGTTGTTTTTTTTTCTTTCTTGTTTTTGTCATTTGCAGTTGTTTTTGTTCTGTTTTTTGATGTTTTCATCTTCATATTGTGTTTTCTGGCCTTTGCCTTATTTTATCCATCCATCCATCCATTTTCCAACCCACTGAATCCGAACACAGGGTCACGGGGGTCTGCTGGAGCCAATCCCAGCCAACACAGGGCACAAGGCAGGAAACAATCCTGGGCAGGGTGCCAACCCACCGCAGGCCTTATTTTATATTTATTAAAAATGGTGATTTAGTTTATTTGTCTTGTTGTTGTCATGATTTGGGGTATTTAAAAATTTTTATGCTACTGTCTAAATTTTTTTTTCATAAATTCATAGTCTAGTACAGTATTTATGTGTAATCTGGATTTCATGTTCAAGTTTTAAAAAATGCATTTTTTGTAATTAAGAGGACTGTCATAACAAAGGAAAACGGTCAGTTTCTGCATTTTCATGAAGGAATCCAATCAAAGCATAATTTAAAAAAAGAATTGATTGTACTGTATTGTAAATGAACTTTCACATGGAATTTTTTTTCTATTTTTTTTTCTTTATTTCGTCTTATACGATTTCTCGTATTAGAAATTTGTTAGTTTTCGCATACCCCTTGGGGTCAGAGCGCAGGGTCAGCCATTGTACAGCGCCCCTGGAGCAATTACAGGTTAAGGGTCTTGCTCAAGGGCCCAGCAGAGTAGGATCTCTTTTGGCAGTGACGGGGATTCAAACCGGCAACCTTCAGGATACCAGCGCAGATCCTTAGCCTCAGAGCCACCACTATTTAAACAGACATGAGAAGTGGACGGGGATACACAATAAAAGAATAAGTTTCTGGCATTTTTGCAATTTTCTCATCAAAAAACAAACAAGGTTGAGAAAACCATGGTCCATTCTTTTAAACCCCCTTGAACTCACTCTTTGTCTAAACGGCTGAAAAAACGCCAACAACAATTCACAGATGCAATAAGAGGCAGACAAAGAAAAAAGATGAGGTTCACAAAAGCATATGTTCACCATTCACTCAGCAGCTTTTACAACGACTTAATATTCGATTCCACATGGCGGGTTAGTTGCTTTGTTCAGCAGATATTTCTCTCGAATCCAAAGCGCAATTTTCAAAAAAACCCGCGCAGACATTTCCTATGCTGTGTTCGAACAGGTCGTCTTTATACTCATATCAGGCGAGGGGCCTAGCGGTTAGATTACCATTTGCTGATCTATAAAGCGAAGAAAGGATGTCTGGACGTGGGAAAGGAGGTAAAGGACTTGGCAAGGGTGGTGCAAAGCGTCATCGTAAAGTTCTCCGCGATAACATTCAAGGAATCACAAAGCCCGCCATTCGCCGTCTAGCTCGTCGAGGTGGCGTGAAGCGAATTTCTGGCTTGATCTATGAGGAAACTCGCGGAGTGCTTAAAGTGTTCCTTGAGAATGTCATCCGTGATGCTGTTACTTATACTGAACACGCGAAGAGAAAGACTGTAACTGCCATGGACGTAGTATACGCCTTGAAGAGACAGGGCCGCACTTTGTACGGCTTTGGAGGTTAAACAAAGACCTTATACAGTAAATAACCCAAAGGCTCTTTTCAGAGCCACCCCATATTTTCTGCTCTAAGAGCTTTCCTTATGGTTTTGTTTCCCAGGCTTACGATCAAGGTTTACTCTAACGGAACTTCTGCTTAATAGACGGTGGGCGACGTTCCGTGCATTGGAAGGTTTAAAGTATCTTTTCATAAGCTAAACACTCCTGTCTTAGCTTTGTCCTTTCTATACCCGCTCGTTTATAATGAAATGACGCGACTCGGATTGCTGGTCGAAAAGTTAAATCTTTTCCTGAGATTTAAGTTGCTACAAAGATCCTGTTCAACCTGTCGTGATTTTAGCTCTGGAATATCTAACCTACACGAATCTGCCTGAGGGAGAGTGGTAATGTCTAACAACCGAAGCTTTAGCCGCTATCCTCGAAAGCAGGGGTAGGGCTTTATTTTGATGAGCGAAAACCGTAAAAGCATCTGGCTGCTAAGCAGAGTGCAGAATCTGTAAAATAAACATCCGTCAGAGCAGGGTCAACAAACCTAGACACCTAAGAACCGCTTGCCCTCTCCTCCAGGTGCCATCCACGGACTCGAGTAATGCATAGGGCTTTTATGAAAACACTGGGGGGAAAAAAACTGCTTCACACAAACTTTAGTCTAAAATAGAAGTCTCCGACAATAGGGCTGAATCTTTGAAAAGAGCCGGGTGTATCCCATCACTAGTACAGAGTGATTCACTAGCTGGAACACGCACGGACTGCCAATAGTTTACAGCGGGAGGAGACCTCTAGAGGACAATACAAGCTATAAACAAAAGTACGTGAAATTCCGTTCATTTGTATGGATCGCAAGTTATTGGAGCTCTTTTCTCGCTGAGATAAGTGGCTCTGAAAAGAGCCGTTTTTATATCAAGCAGTCTCGTTTACTTGGAGCTGGTGTACTTAGTAACTGCCTTGGTGCCTTCAGACACGGCATGCTTGGCCAGCTCTCCGGGTAACAGCAGCCTTACAGCAGTCTGGATCTCTCGGGATGAGATAGTTGAACGCTTGTTGTAGTGTGCCAAGCGAGAAGCTTCACCTGCAATGCGCTCAAAGATGTCATTCACGAACGAGTTCATGATTCCCATCGCCTTAGAAGAAATACCCGTATCGGGGTGAACTTGCTTCAGCACTTTGTACACGTAGATGGAATAGCTTTCCTTCCTGGTCTTTCTGCGTTTCTTCCCACCCTTAGCTTGAGTCTTAGAAACGGCTTTCTTAGAGCCCTTCTTGGGAGCAGGAGCAGTTTTCGGCTCAGCCATGGCTACAAACTGTAACAACACAGGATAAAAATCGCAACTGCCCGGGTTTCCCTTTTTATAAGCCTTTATGCAAATGACATTCGCTACGCTGTGAGGTGTAGTCACCCAATGACAAGCGATCAGCTGTTTCCCTCCTTTCAGGCACGACCGTTAAGTTAAAGAATGGGACACAATACGTGCGCGCACTTTTTCACTGGCGGTTTCTATTTTTAAAAGTATATTTCAAAGATTACTTTTATTTTTTCTGTTACCATACAGTATTCTTACCCACTTTATGAAGTGTCAGTATCTTGGTAATCTGTATGAGAAGGCAATTCCAGCAATGTGGAACATTTTTGTGTTTAAGAATGTAAGAAACTGAACATATTTTCTAAAGTTAGAAGCCTCCTAGTTTCCCGATTCGTATCGTACTTTGTAAAAGAGACGATATCGTTTTGTATGGAGCCGCACTCATTTCGAATAGTACAATTAGATATCATGAAACTCGTTCGCATGGCGACTACAAGGAGGTACATGCAGAATAACGCAATCGTGCTCAATTAATCCATCGTTTCCACCACGTATAGCACCTTGAACGAATCATTTAAAAAAAACCAAAGTGTTAGCCAAAGTAGAGTTCGAACGTCAAACTAGGTACTGCATTGAAACACAAAGAGGCGTAGTGGATACAAGTGAATCATATGTTAGTGCAATGAAATCCAGGAAGAGAGACGTAATTTATAACAACAAATCATACGTGTATGCATACATGCAGTACACAGTTACGATCAGAACAATAAAACAGGCACTTTGTAATTTTACTTTCTTGGCTGTATTTTTGAATTCTAACAGTTGTGAGTTAGAGCGCCATTTCTTTGAATCCGAGCCAGCCGTGTGACGTAGCGCCACATGCAAATCAGCAGTTCAGCTCGTCGCGCCCAAAGGAAGCCTTTATAAACGCGCATCGCCGGCCTTCTGGTTGTGTTGTTTTTGAATTGTGCAAAAGTGAACATGTCTGGAAGAGGAAAGACCGGTGGTAAGGCACGCGCCAAGGCTAAGACTCGCTCTTCTCGAGCTGGTTTGCAGTTTCCCGTTGGCCGTGTTCACAGGCTTCTGAGGAAAGGCAACTATGCCGAGCGAGTGGGCGCCGGTGCTCCCGTGTACTTGGCTGCTGTGCTCGAGTACCTGACTGCTGAAATTCTTGAGTTAGCCGGCAATGCTGCCCGCGATAACAAGAAAACCAGAATCATTCCTCGCCATCTGCAGCTGGCTGTGCGTAACGATGAGGAGCTCAATAAGTTGCTGGGTGGTGTGACCATCGCTCAGGGTGGTGTGTTGCCCAATATCCAGGCTGTGCTTCTGCCCAAGAAGACTGAGAAACCAGCTAAGAGCAAGTAAACTCCGACGATACTCTTATGAACATCAACGGCTCTTTTCAGAGCCACCTATCCGTTCAGAATTGAGCCCTTTTCCATCCAGATATTATATTTTCATTTAGTAGGTATTCTGTTAGAATCGTCTCGTTGGCTGTGTGTAGCCATTGCTTTAATGTTTTCAGCACATTTGATTTGTAAAACATTCTTTTTCTAATGTGTTGCCACACAAACCTGTTTAGTCTGTTTGGGGGAAAACTATTAAATAGAAATTCGGTCAAGATGGAGGTTTCATTAGTTTACTAAATATATATGAAAGATCTCCTTTCTCCCTTTTGTTTTCTGCAGTGAGAGGTAGCTAGAGATTGAATGGTTGTCAAAGTTTAAAGCACCAATAGAAGAGCGCAGCTTTTTATAGTTTAGTAATTTTTGTAGATCGCTTCTTTTATAAAATGAAGTATCAAAAGGAATAGTCCTGCTGCCTTCAATAATGGATTGAAGTCACCTTGATTGTAAACTTTTTTTTCTCTCCAGCTTTTAGGCAGGTGAATTCGGAGTAGACAAGACTGGGCCTTCCAAACCAAAGTTTTTTTTTTGTAAAACTTTTTGATTGTCTACATATGTTAACTTTATCTGCTCTATATTTATTTATTTATATTTATTCGACTCTTTAATTCCACCAGGGGGGGTAAACGTTAATATTTAACATTATACATAGTTATTGTCTGTTTTTTTTTTTTCACCTGTATTATTATCATTCTTTAATTTAATATTATTTATTGTATCAGTATGCTGCTGCTGAAGAATGTGAATTTCCCATTGGGATTAATAAAGTATCTATCTATCTATCTAGCTATCTATCTATCGTCATACTACAAGCATTTCAAATGTGGAGGATGTACAGAATGACTGATAAGTTGACAAATAACAAAAACCCTCAAATACATGAAAGAATTACAGAATATGAAAATTTGTGACTTGGCTAAAGGTTTAAGTATGGTCACAGAGAGACATTATAAAAGTGTATAGCAATAGACACGATGGAGCCCCAGTAATGTTTTGTGACATTTTCTGCAGAATAATTCAATGGCTGAAAGTATGTAATGATGATGTATGAAAGTGTGCAGCTTTGTTCAAAATGTCCATTCTCTCCTCTACTGCTGCTTTCAGCAGGTTGATCGTGCATCCTATTAGCTTATTAATCCGCTTGATTTGGTGGGTTTCTCTTGAAGTGATTTTACCAGCCCAGCACACCACGGCATAGAAAATCTCAGCGGCTATCAGTTTTCTTAACCCTTTTGCCTAGGGAAGTATCTGAAGGCAGCTTGAGTATATTTTATTGGTCTTCCGTTGCAAGGAAGGAATAACACTGGAACAGAGTGCCAGTCCATTGCAGGACAAACAGACATATAACCACTCATTAGGGCCAATTATGACACTTCGATTTATCAAACCTACATATCTTTGCACTGTGAGAGTAGACCAGAACACCTAGGAGGAAAGCCTCACAGACACAGAGGGAAAATGTAAACTCCATGCAGCAAACAACCTTGGCATGAAAGTCTGTGTGTTGCGAAGCAGGAGTGCTGACATTGTGCCAACCTTCCACCCTTTACAAATTTATACAATATGTGAAGGATGCTAATACCCACATTATAGAACCATAAAGTCTCTTTGGCCTGTTCTTATGTAATTCCTCAGTGTTACTAGACCAGTCCTGCCTGTCATTAATCTGAACCCTGAAGTACATGTTGCACTGCACCACCTCCACATCAGCTTTCTGAGAAGTAACCGGGTCGTAGAGGCTGAATAGTAAAGGAGTCAGAACTGTTCCTTGTGGTGTTCCAGAGCTGTTTACAGCCCCATCAGATACATAGTTCTTGTGCCTCACAAACTGCTGTCTACCAGATAAAGCTCTGCCACCGTGCTGCCCATCACAGACTTTCTTAAATAGTGGAGTAATGCAGACCCCCAAGTACTTGTAGCCATTTACTACATCCACTCCCTGAATGCTGACTGGGTCATTCAGGCTCTTTGTTGTAATGAAAATCACTTACCAGCTCCTTGGTTTCATTGATACTAAGTTGCAAACATTTCTCTTTGCACTAAGACAGATGACCTGGCGATATATTTATTGGAAAAGGTTTATAGGGTGAAGAGGAAAGGATGCTGGACTGTTCCTTGAGGTGCTACAGTGCTGCTTACATCAACATCAGAGACCCAGTCCTCAAGCCTCACAAACTGTGATCGGCTGGACACACAATCCATTATCCAGGATCTTCCAAAGGTGACTACAGAATTGGAGGTGTACATCAAAGTAAAATAAACTCACAGGTAAGATTTCCCATGTGAACAAGTATAGCTGAAAGAGATGTTATTTTCACTTTTTTTTTGTTTCACCCTTTTACTGTACTTCAGATGAGCAGTACAGCATACAAATTGTACATTCTTCAAATGAAAGACTGAGTTATGAATATTCCTAAATATCACATAAACACTTGATACTTTAGCCCAATTCAAGTTCCACTCCCCTGCCAAACTGCACGAGTATGAATTGGTACCTTTCTAAATTTTTAGAAGACTGGATTCAAATTTTATTCTGATCTCTTTCCATGCAAAGCTAACACATTTGATTTTATCTTGTTATCCAAATTTAAAAGTATATCTACCAAAGTGACTTCAGCAACAGTGATGAGATCACCCCAACCTGACATATCCAGCGCATCCTCTTAGTAGAAGGGCCTGTTCACCAGGAAGAGGAATTCTTTAAAGTGTTACTTCCATTGCTTGTCAATCTCCCAAGAAGAGGCCAGTGCCTTCTGAGATATTCAGCAGTTTACCAGAACAAACCTCGGGCCATCTGATAGTGTTTTTCTGTGGCCTTCCCAAACTCATTATATGCTCGAGCCTTTGCTTTCACAACCACTTTTGCTGCAGTCTCTTTAGTCTGTCAGTACTTCCCAACCTAGACATGAGTTCTCACACATAGCATTTCCTTGAAGGTCCCATTCTTCAGTCTGACAGTTCTTTCACCTCCAGTGTCCTCCATAGGGTCCTAGGGCTGCTGCCATGAGATGGCTTGACTGCTTTGAGACCACAGATGTTAGCAGACACTTCCACAATGGAAGTCTTGAGCAGGGTCCATTCGGAATCAATGTTCCTGACCTCACTCTGTACAAGAGAGGTGTTTTTTTGGATATAGGAGTTGAACTCATCACAAATAGAAGCCTCAGCCAAATGTTCCAGAACCACCCTAACTATGTATAGGATTTCCTGGTCTATCCAGCCTATACAACTCACTTCAGATCCAGCTCACTACTGAATGGTGATCAGCTGACTGATCAAAGCCTCTCTTCATCTGAGTGTCAAAAACATATGGTTTCAGGTCAGATGATACTACAATCTACAAAGTCTATCATAGATCTTCAGCTAAGGATGATCTGGTGCCAGGTACAGTTATTAACTTTATTTTGTTTGAAAATGGTATTTCTTATAGACAATCCATGACTAGCATGGGAATCTATTAAAAACTCACCATTCTGGTTCAGATCCAGCAAATCATTCTGCCTAGTGATGCCCCTGCAGGTATCTCCGTCATTTTCAAGTACCTCACCCACTTTCTCTAAGAAGGCTGAATACTCCAGGCAGCTGCTTGGTGTATATGTACAAACAATAGTCAGACTTTTTCCCTCTGTGATTCGAAGCCTTATTGAGGTTACCTTCTCTTCCATGCATAAACATTCTAATTGAACAACACTCATTCGGGCTTGTTTGAATACTCACACCCACCCAAGGCCTTTCACACATCGGAGCTCAAGAGGAGAAGAGAGAGCACCCCCGATCAAGATGTTTAGTTCCAGAACCCATGCTATGTGTTGAGGTGATGACAAGTATAACAAGTTGGTATTAGCCCACCTTCCAAACCAGCTGAGCCTCCTTCCTTATCAGAGTGGTAATGTTTCAAATTCCCAAAGCCAGTCTCCACTACTAGAGTCTTTTCTTTTCTGTACCTGCCAATAAAATAGCATTATACCCGACCCTTACCCTTTGTCTTACACGGGGTGAGCCCAAAAGATGGTTTCACATCATTATTTTGGAATTAACCTAGTTGGATTACATGGGGTTGCCATGACAAACATAACTCAAATATGATGTACGGAATGTATTATAATGCACTTTTAAGATGACCCATGATGCATATTTGCACTGAAGAACTTTTTAATTTTTTTCGTCAGTTTCAACAACCTGTTGTCACTACTCAGGAACCTAGCAGACAGGTTAGGAATATCTCAGCCAAGCCTCACACCCTCATTTCCACTGTACTGAAAGCCTTTAACTGATGAACGAACTGCTCCATCCGGGTTTTATATGGTGTGGGTGCTTATACATATAACATAACATGTTGGTATATTTCATAAAAAGACAATGTTCAACAGTCTCCTGTTTTCTAAACATAATCAGCGCGCTTTAATTCACTCATATTGCAATAAGGGTACTTAGAGAGAAAGCTTTTGTTAACGGTGAACATACAAGTCATCTGTGATGACTGTTAGGACTTTTCGGGCATAGTAGCTGCATAAAAAGGCATCTCCAATTAGAGATGCCTTTCGCAGATCGAAATCAGAGAGTGCAGGTGTGTTTTTTCCTCCTCCTGTTACATGCACACTCTCCCGGTGACTACCAATCCACTTCATCACCAGAGATTGAATGTTTTTCATTCCCCATCTTATTTCAGCAATGGTACTGCTGCAGTAGCATGTTGCCATTCAACATAGTTGTACTTGCTGCTGACACACATGGTTAAGTCACCAAATAAAGGTTTTTCGTGTGCCTCTAAGAGACAACAACTTCTATCATGCTCCACTGGATGTCTTATGTAGGAGGCTACTCTACCAGCGAATGAAGGTCTGCAGCATTTTGATTACATATGTGTAAGGTTGATTTGCATTGTTCATATATGGTATTTCCAGTGTGTAACTGGGCTGGGTTTGAGGAGCGCTCAAAAAAAATTCACATTTACCAAATAATGATTTATATGAGATCAGTTATGTAGAAATGTGCGTACTCCAGGTTTTATAAATCTTTTTTTTCTTTTTGTTATGTACACATTTTCCTGTTTTTTGGCATATTTGTATTTCCATGCTTCAAATCACAAAATGTTTGATAAATGAGGCCTCAGGATGCTATCCCTGGTCTCTGCTTTAACTGTCTTTTTTTTGTCATTTGCAGTTGTGTTTGTTCTGTTATTTGAAATTTTCTTCTTCAAATTGTGTCTTCTGGTTTTTGACTTATTTTATATTTATTAAGAATGGTAATTAAGTTTATTTGTCTTGTTATTATTGGTGTAATCTGGGTGTGACGATGCAGGTTCGACTCCATGCTCCCATCTTCTGTACGGGAGCCTTTGAACCCTGCACTGTCAGTAATGTTACCGATGAGCTAGGCAGTGAGGCACAATGATGGAGCAAGGGGATGATGTACAAAAGTGCCCAGTGCTTTTATTTAAAACAATAATCAAAACAATGTTCAAATTAAATAAAGTGCAGTGCCTTCCAAAAAGAGTTATTAAATAAATAATCCATAAAACAAGAGTGAAAAGTGGAGGTTAAAACAATAGAAAAAAAATCTTTAAAACAACGAGGTTAAAACCATGCACAAAGCAGTCTTTTAAAAACATTACAAGCCCAATTTGTCTTCTACCTGGTGGCTCCCATACTTCTTCCGTCTAGACTTCTCAATAGGGGAGTCACCCTACATGTAGCTGACCTTCTCTGTGCCTGCCTCAGCTGTTTGGATTGCCTCACTGATCCCTGGCTCCTTGTAGGCTCCTCCTGACAGCGACTTGAGATTCCCCAACGACCAGGGCTCTCACGCTGCGGACACCACTTCCCAAGTCCTGACTCCTGCTGCCTTAAGCGAAGAGTCATCCGCCCTTCATCACTGGTCACTCCCGCTCCATGATCATTCAGCGGGAGCGACGACTACTACTACTCCCCGGGTGTCGGCCCAACACCCAGGCTCACTGTTCAGCTGCATGCGAGCCTTCACTTGCTCGCTCTCCCACACCAGCTGGCTGGCTGGCTTGCTTTTGCTTTCTCTTTCCACTGCTACCTGCTTTCTTTCTGCCACCTCCATTTCTTTCTCACCTATGCACTTAGGTGAGAAACGCCCACATCGCGAATCGCCCTGAGAACCGTTTCAGCCACACAACCACCACACCCCCTCCCTAAGCTGCAAGCGCGGTGTTTATTTATGAGCTTTGGACCTGCTATACCACACTGGGGTATTTCATTTTTTTACTTATTTATTTTTTGGTTGTCTGAAAGATTATTTTGCACAAATTCATAGTCTTTTATCCATCCATCCATCCTCTTCCGTTTATCCAAAATTGGGTCACAGGGGCAGCAGCTTCAGTAGAGATGCCCAGACTTCCCTCTCCCTGGCCACTTCTACTTGCTCTTCCGGTGGAATCCCGAGGCGTTCCCAGGCCATCCGAGAGATATAGACCCTCCAGCGTGTCCTGGGTCTTCCCGGGGCCCCCTCCCGGTTAGACGTGCCCGGAACACCTCACCAGGGAGGCGTCCAGGAGGCATCCTGATCAGATGCCCGGACCACCTCATCTGACTCCTCTTGATACGGATACTCTGAGCTCTTCCGGGATGACGAGCTTCTCACCCTATCTTTAAGGGAAAGCCCAGACACCCTGAGGAAGAAACTCATTTCAGCCGCTTGTACAGTATTTTAAAAATATAGTCATTTATTTATATGTAATCTTGACTTCATGTTCAGACTTATATAAATATTTTGTATTTAAAAAAATGCTTTTTTTGTAATTAAGAGAGCTGTCATAACAAAGGAAATCGGTCAATTTCTGCATTTTTTAATGAAGAAATCCAATCAAAGCATAATTAAAAGAGAATTGATTGTATTGTGACGGGACAGGATATACAATTAAAGAATAAGCTTTCGGGCATTTTTGCAGTTTTTTCATCAAAAAGCAAACGGAGCACAAAAAAACATTGTCCACTATTTAAACCCCCTTCAACGCACTGTTTGTCCAAACAGCTGAAAAGGTACCATTAACAATTAATAGGTGCAATAAGAGGCAGACAAAGAAAAGAGATGAGGGTCAAGAAAGCATATGTATGTTATTCATTTAGTAGCTTCCAGGGCGATTTGATATTCCGTTCCACATGTTGGAAAAGTTGCTTTGTTCATCGTATCTGCTCTCGAGTGACGAAAAGCAAATCCTAAGCGCGATTTTCAAAAAAACCCGCGCAGACATTTCCTGTGCTGTGTTCGAACAGGTCGTCTTTGTACTCATATCAGGCGAGGGACTATTCAGCGTCTTTAACATTTGCTGATCTACGAAGCAGAGTAAGAATGTCAGGACGTGGAAAAGGAGGCAAAGGACTTGGTAAGGGTGGCGCAAAGCGTCATCGTAAAGTTCTCCGCGATAACATTCAAGGCATCACAAAGCCCGCCATTCGCCGTCTAGCTCGTCGAGGTGGCGTGAAGCGAATTTCTGGCTTGATCTATGAGGAAACTCGCGGAGTGCTTAAAGTGTTCCTTGAGAATGTCATCCGTGATGCTGTTACTTATACTGAGCACGCCAAGAGGAAGACTGTAACTGCCATGGATGTGGTATATGCTTTGAAGAGACAAGGCCGTACTTTGTATGGCTTTGGAGGTTAAGCAAAGACCTTATACAGGAAATAACCCAAAGGCTCTTTTCAGAGCCACTCACACGTTCTACTTTGAGAGTTTTCCTTGCATTTTTGTCTCCCATACTTCACACCGATCGAGTATTGACTCAAATCTTAAACGCTGTGCACACCCTGACTAAGTTGAGTAGTACAGGTCCGAAATGCGAGCTACAGTTTCAAGCATCCCTGAATTCCTGAGCTGTCAAACATTAGGGGGAAAATGTTTCATCAGATCGTGGGTTTAGGTTTCAAAGACTAGAGAATACATCCTTGAAGCTACAATTGTCGGTGTTTTAGACGGTTTTGACCTCTGTCCCGGAGCTAAATTCATATTTCCCTCAAGGTTAGAGAGCTGTTATCTACGTGGACCATCAGCTGTAAAAAATCTCCACGTAATTACGCAACCTAAAGGGACGAGAGTAGAATACCCAAGCATATTATATACATAATCCTAGTTTTGCTGATCTGGTTAATGCTCTTTTGTGGAGGAGATGGGTGGCTCTGAAAAGAGCCGTTTTTATATCAAGAAGTCTCGTTTACTTGGAGCTGGTGTACTTCGTAACTGCCTTGGTGCCCTCAGACACGGCATGCTTGGCCAGCTCTCCGGGTAACAGCAGCCTCACAGCAGTCTGGATCTCCCGGGATGAGATAGTTGAACGCTTGTTGTAGTGTGCCAAGCGAGAAGCCTCACCTGCAATGCGCTCAAAGATGTCATTCACGAACGAGTTCATGATTCCCATCGCCTTAGAAGAAATTCCCGTATCGGGGTGAACTTGCTTCAGCACTTTGTACACGTAGATGGAATAGCTTTCCTTCCTGGTCTTTCTGCGTTTCTTCCCACCCTTAGCTTGAGTCTTAGAAACGGCTTTCTTAGAGCCCTTCTTGGGAGCAGGAGCAGTTTTCGGCTCAGCCATGGCTACAAACTGTAACAACACAGGATAAAAATCGCAACTGCCCGGGTTTCCCTTTTTATAAGCCTTTATGCAAATGACATTCGCTACGCTGTGAGGTGTAGTCACCCAATGACAAGCGATCAGCTGTTTCCCTCCTTTCAGGCACGACCGTTAAGTTAAAAATGGGATAAAATACGTGCGCGCACTTTTTCACTGGCGGTTTCTATTTTAAAAAGTATATTTCAAAGATTTATTTTTTTTCTGTTACCATGCAGTATTCTTCCCTGATTTATAAAGTGATAAAAACTCAGTTTTCTGTATGCGAAGGCGATTTCAGACATATATAACAACACTTTTGTGCTTAAGAATGTAACATACTGAATTTATTTACTAAAGTTAGGAGCACCCTAGTTTGCCGATTCGTAAAAGACGTTATCGTTTTGTATGAAACTGTACTCATTTGGAATAGTGCAATTAGAGATCATGAAAATCGTTCACATGGCGACTGCAAGGGGATAGATGCAGAATAACGCAATCGTGCTCAATTACTGTAATCCATCTTTTCCACTCCGTATAGTACCTTGAACAACAAATCATTTAAAAAGAGCCAACGTGTTAGCCAAAGCAGCGTTGAACTTCAAACTACATATTGCATTGAAACACAATGAGGCGTAGTGGATAAAAGTGAATCATATGTTAGTGCAATGAAATCCAGGAAGAGAGACGTAATGCATAACAACAGATCATACGTGTATGCATACATGCAGTACACAGTTACGATCAGAACAATAAAATAGACACTTTGTAATTTTACTTTCTTGGCTGTATTTTTGAATTCCAACAGTTGTGAGTTCGAGCGCCATTTCTTTGAATCCGGGCCAGCTGTGTGACGTAGCGCCACATGCAAATCAGCAGTTCAGCTCGTCGCGCCCAAAGCAAGCCTTTATAAACGCGCATCGCCGGCCTGCTGGTTGTGTTGTTTTTGAGTTGTGCAAAAGTGAACATGTCTGGAAGAGGAAAGACCGGTGGTAAGGCACGCGCCAAGGCTAAGACTCGCTCTTCTCGAGCTGGTTTGCAGTTTCCCGTTGGCCGTGTTCACAGGCTTCTGAGGAAAGGCAACTACGCTGAGCGTGTTGGTGCCGGTGCTCCCGTGTACTTGGCTGCTGTGCTCGAGTACCTGACTGCTGAAATTCTTGAGTTAGCCGGCAATGCTGCCCGCGATAACAAGAAAACCAGAATCATTCCTCGCCATCTGCAGCTGGCTGTGCGTAACGATGAGGAGCTCAATAAACTGTTGGGTGGTGTGACCATCGCTCAGGGTGGTGTGCTGCCTAATATCCAGGCCGTGCTTCTGCCTAAGAAGACTGAGAAACCAGCTAAGAGCAAATAAACTCCGACGATACTCTTATAAACATCAACGGCTCTTTTCAGAGCCACCCATTCGTTCAGAATTGAGCATTTTTCCATTGAGAGGATGCATTTAGATTTTAATAGACATTTTGTTGGAGTGATTGTTTTGCATGTTTTTGTTGGATTAATGTTTACAGCACACTTGATATGTGCAACCTTTTTCTATGTTGAAATCGCTGTGAGGGCTTGGTCTTGAAGGTCCCCCGGTTTAGCCTTGGTGACCCTTTTCAGCATATTATAACCACACTGGTACATTACACTAATGCTTGTCGACCTGCTGAAGTGGTGTTTATGGCAGCAATCGCCTTTAATGGTTTCTCTCAGGTGGCAGGACTTTAGGGTTCTGAACAGGGTCCGATAAGTGCAAAGGAGCAAATCAGCAATTGTTTGTTGTATGGTTCCCCTTTAAATTTCATGGGGAGGAACACATTGTTTTAAAAACATTTGAGAAAATGCACTGAGTGAACAAACGTGCACAGTGGATAAACCCCCAGTTCCTCAAGCTGTGATATGTGCGTAGTTATGACAGCATTAATAGGTAACAAATTTTACTCCATTATATCAAATACATTAAGGAAATGAAAATTAACAATACTCTAAGCAAAAGTCTGGCTAAGCAAAGTTAACTGATTTTTAGAACCGTTGACAGACTCAGCCATACAAAGGTGAAGATGGAGATTGTTTCATATCTCCAGCGCAGAGGACTGAATGGCTCTAATTGTTTTTAATCTCATACATGGAACTAACAGATTTGGAGCCTGAGATCTAAGAGCGAGAGGCAGAAAGTTTGAGAAGTAGATTGGATAAATACACTGGAGCTTGTTCGTTTAACACTATAAACAAGTACCAGAATTTTGAAATGAATCCTAAAATCCACTGGGAGCCACTCTAGAGAGTATAATATAGGTGTAATATGATCTTTGTTTCTGGACTGCATTAGCAACCTGGCCGCTGTAGTTTGTATAGCTTGAAGACACGAAAGGGATGATTTGTCCAGGCCAGCTAAACCACGCATCACAATAATCTAAATGCGAGAAAAGAAATGCATGAATAATTTTTTTCAGCTCCAATGATGAAACTATAAAATGCAGATCTGAAATGTTCCTTAAGTGAAAGTAACAGGAACAAGAAATAGATTTAATATGCAAATTAAAACTCAGACAGGAATCAAATATAACTCCAAGGTTTTGGACAATGGACTAAGCAGTCATTTAGAAAGATACAAGCACCTGATTAACCTTTGGATATGTATCAGCAGAAGCTATAATTATGGTTTTGTTTTTGCTGGATTGTAAATATAATTGTTAGAGAGCTACTCATTTATCTGTTAAACACAATCAGCGAGGGTGAACAACTTATCCAGCTGGTGTCATTTAAAAGAAATGTATAGCTGAATATCATCTGCATAAAAGTGATGAGATGTCTTTAAAAGACTGAATGATCCCTAATAAAAGAAGGATGTAAAATGAAAATGACAGTGGACCAAGGATTGATCCCTTGGGGACCCCACAGTTTAGAGAAGCAGTGGTAGATGAAAAGCTATTCCTATTAACAGAAAAGCTCCTATTTGATAATTACGATCAAAACCAGTGTAAGGCAGAGCCAGAAATACCAGCCAACTGTCTAAGTC
This sequence comes from Erpetoichthys calabaricus, assembly GCF_900747795.2. Classification (NCBI taxonomy): domain Eukaryota; kingdom Metazoa; phylum Chordata; class Cladistia; order Polypteriformes; family Polypteridae; genus Erpetoichthys; species Erpetoichthys calabaricus. The sequence continues at coordinate 159,699,750 of NC_041403.2, forward strand.
TATTAAAAAATATGTTATGATCCACAGTATCAAAGGCTGGACTACAGTCGAGTAGAACTACTATGGAAGAATTCGCTCCATCAGAAGCCATTAGGGGATCATTATGGACTTTTAAAAGAGCAGTCTCAGTTGAGTGCTGCTTTTGAAAACCAGATTGTAAAGGATACAAAATCTGTAAATTGTTTACTAGGGATTTAAATTGGATTTCAACAACCTTATCTAATATTTTACTTTTAAACAGTAGTTTTGAAATTGTCTAATAATTGCACACAGAGCTAGGATCAAGATTAGGTATTTTAGTAAAGGAATTACCTAGTCGTTTTTCAGATCGGATAGAACATACCCTTGCTTCAGAGAGCCATTGATTGTAGACAGGAAAGATGGACTGATGCTGGTGAAGGCCTCAAGTGAAACAGAAGGAGGTAATATCTCTAAAAAGGATGATACAGTTCTCATCTTGCCAACTTTTGTAAAAAGACTGTTAAGTGAAATCTGAGAGAACCAAGTAAATGAGTCTCAGTGCTGTGGAAAAATAATTTTAGGGTAACATAACTTTCATATTAAAGAAATAGCATGAAGGGTTAATAAATGACAGGAACCTTTGTAGGCATATCGGGAAACCCGATAATGGTCAAGTGAACAAAATGTACTGAAAGATGAGTAAGAAATCAGTAGATACTTTAGTGCAATTCACGTCCCACTCCCCTTCCAAAATGAGGTACTGTAGAGTGTTACATTTGTACACTTCTAGAAGAGAAGATTCAAATTTTGCTCTGAGCACGGTTCCTTCAGACCTCCCACATGTCCTTGGTGTCATAAACATTTTTTGTATTGGTCTGCCATTTTATGCGTTCTTTCAAGTTGGTTGATCTGTTACTCAAATTAGGCCCAGCATGTGAGTGAGAGAGACTTGCAATGCAATGGTTTATTGTGAAGTTTCGATTCCTGCCTTATACTTGAAGCTGCTGACAGCTTCTGTCTTAATTCTTTCCCAGGCACTCAAATTGGTTTCTGGATTTTCAAGAAATTGATGTAAGATTATAATTGCCATACAGTGGAATTCAACTGCGTGACTGTCTTTATTCCTTGAAGGAATTTGTTACCTCAAATTAAAACTATATATTAAATACATCACATATATTAAAATAGGTGTATCTAATTGAAAAACAGAAAATGGAAACAGGGCTTGATGTAGTAAATGATTAGGAATATCAAAATAATCTTTCATTTTGAAAGATGCATTTTGTCGCGTGCTGAAATCAAACTTCTTTTCTATGGTTATATGACATCTTAGTAAATCAGACTAGATGCCTCTAATGACACATTTCTCATTGAGTAAGTTTAATGTCTTACAGTTTTACGGACTGGATTTTTGAATTAAAGTTGCCCCCCCCTTACAAGGACACCTAGTAGAAATGAAGTAAATGCAAGTCCTGTGAGTGTGTTAATTGGAATTTGCAGGATGCTCGGATTTTCGGTTGATTTTTGTAATAGGGTTATAAAAACCTTTCGACATCAATTATGAACCTCTCTTTTATTAATCCATCGTGCATCCAGTGAGAAAGAAAGTGTAGTCACCGAGTATTTGTAACGAAATTCGCGTTCGTCTTGTAACGAGTGACAACCTATTCTTTACTCGGTGCGGTTTCTTTTATTTGGCCACTCAGCGGCAGCTTCTTTTTAAGCAACTGTACATTTTCTATTAATGATACGTTTTTCTTGATATGCGTCGAGTTCGCAGTGTCGATTTCTTCCGTTTGTCCTTCTAAAAAAGGGGATTTTGTGAAAGTAGAAAGCACACTTGTCAGGGCCCTTTGCATATGCAGCGGGTTGGTTGAGTCTTCACGGTTCTCATGAGTCTAATATGAGCGGCTGAGCCGCGGCTCGCTGTTAAATCCTGTCAGGAGAACGAAGAGTGTGTATCAGAAATGGCAGAAACCGCCCCAGCAGCTCCCGCCGCCACTCCGGCTAAGGCACCGAAGAAGAAAACTACCTCCAAGCCTAAGAAGGCTGGCCCTAGCGTGTCTGATTTAATCGTGAAGGCTGTGTCGGCTTCAAAAGAGCGCCACGGGCTCTCTTTGGCTGGGCTTAAGAAGGCACTGACGGCTGCTGGCTACGATGTGGAGAAAAACAACGCCCGCGTAAAACTGTCTGTAAAGAGTCTTGTGAGCAAAGGCTCTCTAGTGCAGACTAAAGGTACCGGTGCTTCGGGATCCTTTAAAATCAACAAGAAGCAGGCCGAGGCCAAGGAGAAGGCTACAAAGAAAAAGGCGGCTCCGAAGAAGAAACCAGCAGCGAAAAAGCCCGCTGCCGCCAAGAAAGTGAAGAAGCCAGCCGCTAAAAAACCCGCAGCTGCCAAGAAGACGGCTAAGAAGCCTGCAGCAGCCAAGAAAGCCACGAAGAGTCCCAAGAAAGCGAAGCCGGCTGCAAAGCCCAAAAAGGCAGCAAAGAGTCCGAAGAAGCCCAAGACACCCAAACCTAAATCGGCTAAACCCAAGACTGTAAAGAGGACGGCACCTAAAAGGAAGTAATCCGTTTACACGGCTCGATACTTGTAAAAACAAACGGCTCTTTTCAGAGCCACCACCTTATCATAAAGGGGCAAATCTGTGTTTGATATAAGGTCTACCACCGAGATGGGCAGTCGTAGCTGGTGGTTTTTCTAACCCAACTTAAGTAGCTTTTCATTTTAGTTCTTACACTTTTACATTTTAAACCCTTATTGCTTGCTTTAAACAGCTGTATTATCCCTAAGTAGCAATCAAATGCATAAGACAAACCATCTCCGTTTAGCTTCTTTCCATTTTACCTGTGTATTGTACACTGCTTTTGAAGGGAAGGACTGAGGAATTGCTGGTCGGTTTTAGACTTGCAAATCATTTAGAAAATATCCTTAACCTTGTCAAAATACTAAGCCATTAAACTGACGGTTTAAGCAACTGCGTTAGAACGAGAACCTGCGGCCCTCCAGGACTAACTTGACCCACCAGCCTAATAATTCGGGGAGGGGGACCGACTGACAGCTCCGCTATCTTCAATAGAATAGCTCCATAGCTTCCCGTGATTTGTAAATGTTTTACTGTACCAAGAATAATCAGTTTCACTAAACTTACGGTGTGTGCCTTATCCTGCTTTGGTGCAATCAACAGGTATTAATATACCATATGCATAAAATGCTAAATGTGAACCCGTAGTCTGTAAAGCTGTAGAATAGGGGGCAATGGGAGGTTTACCGTAAAAGGATTCTCTCTTAAAAGAAAGCATGTGGTGGCTCTGAAAAGAGCCTTTGTTTTTCTTCAGTTGCGTCTTTAAGCGCGTTCTCCACGAATACGGCGAGCCAGCTGGATGTCCTTGGGCATTATAGTGACTCTCTTGGCGTGGATGGCGCACAAGTTGGTGTCTTCGAACAGACCCACCAAGTAAGCCTCACTAGACTCCTGCAGAGCCATAACAGCGGAGCTCTGGAAGCGGAGATCGGTCTTGAAATCCTGGGCGATTTCTCTCACCAGTCGTTGGAAAGGCAACTTACGGATAAGAAGCTCGGTGGATTTCTGGTAGCGACGGATCTCTCGCAGGGCTACCGTGCCAGGCCTGTAGCGGTGAGGTTTCTTTACGCCCCCGGTAGCAGGTGCGCTCTTACGAGCCGCTTTTGTGGCGAGCTGCTTTCGGGGAGCTTTACCGCCAGTAGACTTACGAGCTGTCTGCTTAGTTCTTGCCATGTCTGCACTTACTCTAAACTCAACGATGTATTAACTTCGTAATATATTACAACCCAACAAATGAATAGCGAAAGCGGCACGAGGCGCTTTATATTGAGGTCCTATCTGTTTCCGATTGGGTGAAAGGAGAGGAGGCCGGGTGTGCTTTCAGGCTCAGCCCAGAAGTCAGCTTCTGATTGCTCGTTTTAAAAGCTCGGCGCGAATTTTGAACGCTGCCTTTGTTTCCGTGTCCTCGTCTCCTAACGGCAACTGCCACCAGCTCTTCACAGAATGCCATTCTGTTGAACACTATTTAGTTTCTATTATGCAGTAAAGCGAGTTCTTGCCCAGACAAACATCCTGGAAAAAACATCACATACGAGCCAATAACACATAAAAACAAGAACTTAAGTCAAGAGAAAAGCCCACGGTAATTACACATGAAAAAAACACCATTTACTGGCAAGAACTAATACTAGGCAATAATTATACTTTCCCTTATTCTAGTGTTGTTCTTTTATAGGGCGGCACGGTGGCGCAGTGGGAGACCTGGGGACCTGGGTTCGCTTCCCGGGTCCTCCCTGTGTGGAGTTTGCATGTTCTCCCCGTGTCTGCGTGGGTTTCCTCCGGGCGCTCCGGTTTCCTCCCACAGTCCAAAGACATGCAGGTTAGGTGGATTGGTGATTCTAAATTGGCCCTAGTGTGTGCTTGGTGTGTGGGTGTGTTTGTGTGTGTCCTGCGGTGTTTTGGCACCCTGCCCAGGATTGGTTCCTGCCTTGTGCCCTGTGTTGGCTGGGATTGGCTCCAGCAGACCCCCGTGACCCTGTATTCGGATTAAGCGGGTTGGAAAATGGATGGATGGATGTTCTTTTATATAACCCCTCTTAGTATGGCCCTGGATGGACATAAAATGTCTATTACGGATAGAAAAAGGGAACATTTCAAGTTAAATATTGATTTCTTATATGATTTTATGCCAAAGCTACGGAAGGGAATGTGGAAACAATAGAAATTGGCAAGGTACACAGCTTGCTTTTTAATCGAATGCTACAATCAAGAAATAGACAACCTGAGGTGCCAATAGACTAAGTAGATGTTTTAAATAACAAGAAAAACTGTTTTCAAAGATTTTTTTTGGTTCCTACATGCTTCACAACAAGCATGGTAATAAGCATTAGAAACTGTTTCCAACATGCATCAATTGTTTAATTCTGCTTATCTGGGTCAGTAGGAGTCTATCCCAGCAGTCATACAACAATACATGAACACATGAAATACATGATACAATACAACAATACATCAGTCCATGACCAGGTATACACACAAAGGCTAATTTATCTAATGTCTTTGGACTTTGGGAGGAAACCAAGACAAACATGAGGAGAACATGCAAATTCTAAGCAGGAAGCACCTGAGACACGAAACCCAGTCTGTTCATTGCAAGGCAGCTGTATCACCCCAGGGAAAAAATAACTGTTTTGTTCTTGTTCTGGGGGTCAGATGTTCTGCTGCCATTTTCAAAATTACTTGGTTGTTGAGTGCCCACCTCAGTATGTTAGGTATCTGTAACTTTAGGTGTTTGCTGTGGAGGAGAGTAACCCATTGTTGCTCCTTTAAAGCTGAATGGGATGAGATTGGTGTTGTGCTTCGTTCTACAGAAAAGAAAAAGGTTATGGAATGTGGAGTTTTAAAAATCCAGCATTTGTGAGGAAGTCTGCAAATTTCCCTTTATTTTTCTGAGGTTAAAACTGGGGTACAAGTGTTAGCAAATTTTGGAGAAGACATCAAGTCCATGTGTTACTTCTTTCTCCTATTAAGTATTTTTGTTGTATTCTCTGAATATTACCTTGGCACACACAGTGTTTATGCAGTTCCACATGTGATTCCCCCAACCTTTCAAATACCAGGCTGTGATGAAAACGAGTAAATATTTAAAGTGCCTTGATGGCATGCGGATCAAATCACTTTTATCTTTAAATGAACTACTAGATAAGGATCTTGGGATTGCAAACTAAAATATGTTGAATTGACGTGCTGCTTTTGTGATCCTTCATGACTTTAGTGGGAAGCAAGATGCCACTGAAAGTAATCCTTTATCTCTCTATTATAAAAAAAAAAAAAGAGACGTGATTTTCTTGGTGAGATGAGTCTTTGTACCAAGAGATTTAACAACACCCAGGACTGGAAATAAAAGACAAAGAGTAGATGGCAAAGTAGAACGTCGTAAAGAATTCAAAAACGCTGGTGTGATACACATACAGAGCAGGTTAGAGATAATGAAAGTACGAAAATTTCAAAGTCTCAAAAACTGATAGTAAAGATCGCATTAGCACAAACAAATGGAAATTATTACTCTGTGAAATAACAGAAGAGTGTAAAGAGATCTAATATATTGTTCAGATTTAAACTTTATGTCGGAGACTTGTAGATCATCTAATTCATGTTGCCAGCGAGAATTAAAAGATTCCAAAAATGTCGGCATGGTATGAAGCCCCGTGAGACGGAGACTTTTAACATGAGATTCTTTCAAGTCACGCCCTACTTACAACAATTTTCAAACAAGACCACGGTCATCTAACCTCCATTGTGTGAATGCTTTTGTCAGACACACTTCCTGCACTCCCAGCTCTTATAAATTTTATCAGGACAATAATTTTATACTTTCTAGATGACACGTTAATGATTAAGCGAAGAAGAAAGAGCATGGACAAACATTCGAAAAAGCCGTTTTATTTATTAGAGAGAAAGAAACGATATTCACTCACAGGCAGTTATATGTTGCGTTGTCACAATGTAAGTCCAAACACGGAATCAAAATTCAATGCGATCCTGAAGAAAAGTTAATTCCAAATATTGTTTTTACTAAAGTTTTAAAGTAAAAGTAAAAATAATGCATATGTAACAATTCCCATGAAAATAACAATCTCTTTAAATTGTATATGCGGTAAACTAAACCCTGGGGTGGACGAGTGAAGCGAGCAGTGGAAGAAGCCCCCTAGTGTACAATAAGATAAAAACCACAAGAAGTGCTACAGCTCAGTATGAAGTGTTTTCCCACCTGAGATCAACTGAAAATTCACCACCAAGTTATATCACTTTAAAATGTAAAATATTAAACTATGTTAAGAAAGAATTCAGTGGATGCATTGAAGTTGGTTGTGGTCAGAGCTCAGTTCTGGAATGGAGCTGATGAATGGAGAGTGTGTTGTATCCTGGAGGATTGAGATTTCTAGTACATTAGGTCTGTGTCCATTTGGAAGGAAGTGTGTTGGTTCTTCTGGTCCTATCACTATTAAGTACAGTAATCCCTCCTCCATCGCGGGGGTTGCGTTCCAGAGCCACCCGCGAAATAAGAAAATCCGCGAAGTAGAAACCATATGTTTATATGGTTATTTTTATATTGTCATGCTTGGGTCACAGATTTGCGCAGAAACACAGGAGGTTGTAGAGAGACAGGAACGTTATTCAAACACTGCAAACAAACATTTGTCTCTTTTTCAAAAGTTTAAACTGTGCTCCATGACAAGACAGAGATGACAGTTCCGTCTCACAATTAAAAGAATGCAAACATATCTTCCTTTTCAAAGGAGTGCGCGTCAGGAGCACAGAATGTCACATAGATAGAGAAAACAATCTCTAGCAAACAAATCAATAGGGCTGTTTGGATTAAGTATGCGAAGCACCGCGGCACAAAGCTGTTGAAGGCGGCAGCTCACACCCCCTCCGTCAGGAGCAGGAAGAGAGAGAGAGATAGATAGAGAGATAGAGAGAGAGAGAGAGACAGAGTTTGTTTTTCAAGCAAAAATCAATACGTGCCCTTCGTGCTTTTAAGTATGCAAAGCACCGTGCAGCTGCACAAAAGATAGCAACGTGAAGATAATCTTTCAGCATTTTTAGACGAGCGTCCGTATCGTCTAGGTGTGCGAACAGCCCCCCTGCTCAATCCCCCTACATCAGGATCACAGAAAGTCAGCGCAAGAGAAAGAGAAAAGTAAGCTGGGTAGCTTCTCAGCCATCTGCCAATAGCGTCCCTTGTATGAAATCAACTGGGCAAACCAACTGAGGAAGCATGTACCAGAAATTAAAAGACCCATTGTCCGCAGAAACCCGCGAAGCAGCGAAAAATCCGCGATATATATTTAAATATGCTTACATATAAAATCCGCGATGGAGTGAAGCCGCGAAAGGCGAAGCGCGATATAGCGAGGGATTACTGTAGTTGTTGTCTGCAATATTAATGAAGTGACCTACCTTGTTTATTAATTCTTTTTCTGTTCCAAAATGGGCATTTTACATTTATGTCCCCTGCTAGGATGGCTGGATTGATTGGAAAAGCAAATCCAATTCTTGTACCGGTAGATCATTCTGGAGGTTGTTGTATGCTGCATTTATTCCCAAAGTGCCGTTTCCAGTATTTAGCATCACTGAGTTAGCATCCAATATGGTTAATTGTGGTGTGGTTGATTCAGAATGTTCTATTCCTCTTTTAACAAGAATGGCCATGCCACCTCCCTTCCCTTTAATTCTGTCAGATCTGCAGAAAAGAGTGACTTCTCATTCTGAATTCTGAACTGGGATGTAGATAAATCTCCCTGATTAGCATTACATTAATTAAATGCTAATCAATAAATTCAAGAAGTTTTTCTTTTTTGTTTTGTATACCATTAGCATTCCATATAGATGATCGATCTGAACTTATCTGGTGTATGTAGCAATACAGGAACCATCAGAGAAATATTCACAACAGCAGGAATGGAAGTCACAGTCATAATATCTGTTCCAGTTCTTGTTGCACATAATTTAGCAATTAATATCTGAACAAATTTTAGAAAACTTCTGGTTTTGGGGCTGGAAAATGTTTTCAGGCTAAGAGAGCAGAAATATTTTCCTTAGAGGGACCAGCAGGGTGAGCCTTAAGCCCATTCTGTTTAATCTGAGAAAGGGGTTTCTCCTCTGGGAGGACACCGGGTGTAATCTGCTCTGCGCTCGGCAGTTTTGCATTAGTGTATAGTCAACAAAAGTCCTCTAACATCATCTGTGAAGAAACACAGTGCCTGTTCTTCCTGAGGATGGATAGACTTCCATATTTTTGGTCATGCTTGTGACAACAAAAGGAACCTGGAAGTGACACATTTTATTATAGATTCTCAGTACCATTTTCTTGAGGTAAGGATAAGTTTCCTATTCACTTGTCTGCTCACAGCCACTGTCACGAGTAGAGTTTTACATATTCCACAGTGACATCACCTATCAATAATTTATTCAAGCCTCTTAGCTTCAGGCTGCATATGTTAATTCTTTTGTCTCTCCAATTTTGTTTCAACAATGGATTTGTTCTGCTGTGGCTTGTAGCAAATAATTACACAAAGATGTGCCGAGGGGCCAGTATAACAGCAAAGCCATCAGTATGGTATGAAATCTTCTGGTATGAGTATGCACATAGCAAAAGGCGACTGTGTATCTATGAGGAGTTCAGGACATGTAGTGTTCACTCTGGAGTGTCGGTCAGAACACAGGCAAAAGAATTCAGAGTATTCCACACTGCAGCTCAGAAGGAAATTATATCTTATTTATTGGATGGTATATAAAGAAGTACACATACATGTATATGAGTATGAATGTGTGTGAAATTTTAAAGTAAAAGCCATTAGTAACTTACACAAAAAATCCACTAGATGTCAATATTGTTCTCAAATGAGTCTGGTTACTAAATTGTCGGAGGTATAAAAATTAAAGCAATACAGTTTATCAATAAAACCGCGTCGGGAGACTTAACGTAAAGTATTGCATTAATGTAAAAACAAGAAAATAATGAGGTCATTAATAGCATAGTTCACAGTAGTAATGCCAAGTGAACATTCGAAAGAACTTCTAAAGACCGGCATGCACTGTTTACTAAAATTATATGGTTTATTTGATTCATATTAAGGGAATTGTCTATTAATACAATTCATAATGGTCTATTGTATTTGTAGCAGTCGAGACAATAGCGAAACTATGCCTTATGCCGTTTTGCACTGTGCCACCTTAAATATAAGTAATGTTTGATACGTTGTTCTTGTGTTTTATTATATTGAAATGTGATGACATTGTGGCGTTCTTATTATGCATTTATTTTCTTACATTCTCCATATACAAAAAATAACGGACAAACTCATTCTGTGGTAGTGACTTGCTGTAATAGGTCCAGATGTGAAAATACATGTTGCAAGTTTTTGAAATGTGCATTACACAGGCTTCGAAGCTCCCGATTCCATCGGGAAAACGGGGAGGACGACATACGAGCGCATGAGGAGTGTAGAAGGCGACGGGAACGTACGGGCTTCATAGTGTCTGAGGTGCGCTGCTATATTAAGACCTGAAATATTCCCTGACTGTAGTTGGATGCTTGTATAGTTTTTTTTTTTTTTTTACATCACTACAAAGTTAAATTTTCAGACAGCAGAGTGGCGCAGCGGAAGCGTGCTGGGCCCATAACCCAGAGGTCGATGGATCGAAACCATCCTCTGCTAACTTTTTTTTTTTTTTTTTTTTTTGAACATTGGCATATCTCAGCATTGTATTCTTCACGTGCTATTTACGTAGATTCATTGGTATACGTTAATTTTAAAACCCTATACATTTGAAATATTGTTTTCTCTGGAAAGTGTTTTGTGATCGCACACATTGCTATTAAAAGTACAGAATATATTCTTTTTCTGGGTAATATGCACAATTCAAAATGACAGATTTTTATCCGCGTCCCGGCTTTAGTCTTTAAACAACGCAATTATATAAGAAAACAAACGAGTTTTCTTTTTTGGGGATTAATAAAGTATCTATCTATCAATCAAAATACTTTTTACCTATTTTAATAAAGTGAATGCCTAAACACCGCGGGTATTTTAGTAGTACGATGGTGTAGAAAGTAAGGTTCCATGGTGTAATGGTTAGCACTCTGGACTCTGAATCCAGCGATCCGAGTTCAAATCTCGGTGGAACCTGCGCTACGTTTTAAATAAAAGTGCTACTGACCAGTTAATAGTAGGTAAAACGATTTCTACTTACGTATATCTGATAAATACGTTAATTGTAACAAGTCTCAGTCATAAACAAAGATAAATATCTAGAGTGAATGAATATAAATACTTAGGAACTTACCTAGATAACAATCTTAACTGGAATACAAATACAAAAAAATTATTTTCTAAATGCAACCAGCGCTTATTTCTCCTCCATAAACTCAAACTATTTAAAGTAGACAAGGACCTCATGTTGTCCTTCTATCGTAGTATGATCCAGTCCATGATCACTTTCAGTTTCATTGCCTGGTTTAATAGTCTGACAAACCAAAACTCAAAAAAAGCTCCAGCAGATTACGAAGTATGCAGCTAAAGTTATTGGGGCTGATTTAAATGATTTGACTGGTGTGTGTCAGAGGGCAATGCTAAAGAAACTGGAAATCATCTCAACTGATGACAGACATCCATTACATGTAGAAGTAAACTTCAGTAAATCAGGAAGGATAGTTGCTTTGAAAACCCACACAAATCGCTCCAGAAACTCCTTTCTTCCTAGTGCCATACGACTTTTCAATAAGAAATATCGGAGATAATGTTTAAGGTTTTGATATATATCCTGTTACCTTTTTTTTTTTTTGGTATAAATATGTTTTGTCTAACTGCCTTACCTTAACCTTTCTTATTTCTATTTGTCTGTTTTATTTCATTCTGTCTGTTACCTGTTATTAGATGCAACTGAGAAGGCAAATTTCATGTTTTCCTGTGTAAACATGACTAAATAAAGAAACCTAACCTAACCTAACCTAACCTATAGATTGACACGCGAACGTTCAGTTTGGCATAGTAACGCAGTGTCGCTTTGCTTAATGTCGTTCGTTAAAGCAAGCTATTGACAGAAAGATATTTAGTAGTGTAACCTTTTAATGGTTCTCCAATCCTCAAAAAAAAAATTATTTGTGACACAAGTTCCAAAAAAAGTTAAATAAAATGTCAGTAGCACTTAGTCGTTCATATACTGTAGATTCAGAAGGCTCAATTAAGAAAGGCTTGCGATAAAGTATAGGCAAAGAGGATAACTATAGTATGTGCATTTTCAACAGTAAGATAAAAGATTATGCAAGTAGATGAGCCTGTGGTGTCCCGGATAACGGGACCAACTGTCAGACAGACCTCAGTTTGTGAGACTTAAGGACCAGGGCCGCTGCTGGCCAAATGGGTGCCCTAAGCAGAAATTTACTTTTGTGCCCCCTCCCCCAAATATTACGGAAGTAAAAATAAAATAATAAAAAAAACACCTGCTATAGGGGCCAAAATAGAACTTTATTCAAATAAGGTGTGCTTAGCCTACTCTGCGTTCACCGTAAAATGCAATATATACGTTTATATTTTTGTTTATTTGTATATGTGTATTATTAATATTAATTTATTATTATAATATATAAAAACGATTTTTTTGAGCAGCTGGGATGGTGCCCCCCTGGGAGTTGGTGCCCTACGCAGACTGCGTACTCTGCATATAGGGAGCGGCGGTACTGTTAAGGACCACACCTCTGACGTGGATGTGAACAACACTGGGACACCAAAAGGAACAGTCCTGCCTGCTCTTCTCTTCACTCTGTACATCTCATACTATAAATATAGGATCAGGTCATGTTACTTGCGGAATGTCTCAGATGATTCAGCAATTATGGGGTATATAATGATAAGGGGGATGAGGCAGAGGAGAGGAGTCAGGTAAACAACTTTGTTTCTTGGTGCAAAGAGAATTGTCTGCATCTCAGAAATCAGCAAAACCAAGGAATTGCTTATTGACTTTTGACACACCAAATATCCTCTATGTCTGGTCACTAAGCAGGTAGTGGATATAAAGATAACGAGGTTCTACAAGTACTTGGGGGGCCACATCAATAACAGGGTGGACTGGTCTCAGAACACAGAGGAACTATATAAGGAAGGGCAGAGCATGCTCTTTTTTACTTGGGAGACTGAATAGTGACATCCATCACATCTTCTGTGACTCTTTGATAACCAGTATGGTGTGTGTTGGGTTGGTAAGATCACTTCAATAGAGACCCACTGAATGTACAAGCTAACTAAAAGGGCAGGCTCAGTTATAGGATGCATTCTGGACCATGGAGGTAGCAGCAAAGGAGAGAGGTAAAACAAAACTGAGTGGCATTATGAACAATGCTGCACATTCTCTCCATGACGCACTAACACTGAGGCGTGTTCTTTCTTCTTCCTTTTTAGTCATTCTGGTATATGTTCAGACAATAGTGTGTGTATATTTGTATTTATCTGTCTATTTATGTATTTATTCATTTAAAGAGCTTTTATAGAAAGCCAAATTCCCCCTTGGGGACAAATAAAGATCTATCTATCTATCTATCTATCTATCTATCTATCTATCTATCTATCTATCTATCTATCTATCTATCTATCTATCTATCTATCTATCTATCTATCTATCTATCTATCTATCTATCTAATGAGCAACCAGACATGTGTAACTGAGGGATGTGCAGCTACTGACATTTGAATACATTTATGATGTTGTTGTTGCAATAATTTGCAGAACTCTGAATTGTTGCAAGGTTTATTCAGTGAGGCAAAGGCATGTTACTCTGCACTATTTTGTTTCCTAAGTATAAATTCTAAAACTTCACAATTGTACTTTTCCAAACAAAATGTATTTTCCAAATGACTGGATAAGCAGGTTTGAAAGATGGAAGGACGAATGGATGTAATTTTGTTAAAGCACGATGCACATAGCCACCGACTATGTTAGGCAACAATTATCCATCCATCCATTATCCAACCCGCTATTTTCTAACTACAGGGTGACGGGGGTCTGCTGAAGCCAATCCCAGCCAACACAGGGCGCAAGGCAGGAAACAAGGGCGCGCACACACACACCCCCACACACTAGGGACAATTTAGAATCGCCAATGCACCTAACTCACATGTCTTTGGACTGTGGGAGGAAACCCACGCACACACAGGGAGAACATGCAAACTCCACGCAGGGAGGAACCGGGAAGCTGTGCCACCCAGGCAACAATTATGACTTTAAGGAAAAAAAAAAAAAAAAAAGATTTTAACTATTGTATGATACACAATATTTCAATTGAATAATAAATGTATTGCTTTTCTTTTCTTTTGCCTTGTTATTTTTATACTCTGGTGTCTTTTGTGATTTAGTTATAGTTTTGAACATTTGAGACCTATTTAAATCATTTTATGGCACCATTAAGTTTAATTTCTTACTTTGTCTTTTATTTTTATTTTCTTCATTATGTAAAGCACTTTGAGCTACTTTTTGTATGAAAATGTGCTATATAAATAAATGTTGTTGTTGTTGTTGTTAAGTGATTATTTGGTTTACTTTTATTTTATTTTAATAAAAATAAACTAGATTTGAGAAATATCGCCCTCTAGCGACATGTTGATTATTTATTTATTTAATTTACAAGTAGTTAAAGACATATAGCAGAGTGGCGCAGCGGAAGCGTGCTGGGCCCATAACCCAGAGGTCGATGGATCGAAACCATCCTCTGCTATAAAATATTTTTTAACCTTTTATTATTCTGTTCAAAGCATCAATTGTATCTTCCTGTTATGTAACATTGCTTACTTTGCAAAGTTGTTGTGCCAATAACATACTGAAATTATGTTTTCTTTTTATAGCTCCTTGAAATGGAGCATATTGTCAATCGTTTTATAGACGAGTCTATGCTGCTGGGTACAAGGCGGGACCTAACCCTGGTCATTGTACAGTATATCCACACGTCTATCTACACTCAGTAAGGGTTTCCCAGTGGAGAATTTTACATTAGATAGATAGTTCCTTTCTAAGTAGTACCTTCTAGTGAGACAACGAAGTAAAAAAAAACCGGCCTTATCCAATGTACAAAACATACACACTGTAGTACCCGGCATTGTCACCCTAGAGACGGGGATGGAGAGGCGATCGATAGCAGGGTATTCACAGGTGTCCTGATTTCTACGTTCCTGGAACCCCTGGAACTTTCTCGTTATACCTTTCAAGTCCGAGAAGGCTCGAGAACGCTGGTGGAGATTGTCAGGACAGTATAAAAACGGCGATGCAGATGACAACGGAGAGACGTGGAAAGGGACACCACACGATATGTTTGACGACGATCTGTAACACTGTGAGAGTGCAATAGCCCGTCTAGAGAAGTGACTGTTATTTTTACAGAGCGGTTTACATGGCTTTTACAGCGTAGTTTATTTATGCAAGAAGACTATTGTACATCATTTTTTGTGGAAACAATGCGCCCATTATTTGGCTTAACTCCCATTCGTTATGGGTCGTATAGCCTTTCTATCTCGATGCTCTACAATAATATATAAAAAATGGTCCCCAAAGAAATAATTTTTGTTGTCGCGTTTTATCTAGAGCAATTCGACACGCTTAATATTGTAACGGGATTGGGATGGAATGGAATTTGCCGCTTTACACTCCGATGGGCGCTCCCAGCTGCTTATCTCATTTGCCCACACATAAACACCGCCTGCCCAGTGGCGTCGTTAGGCAGGGGTGTTCCAGGGCTTTAGCTTCCGATCTCAAGCGTGTTGCCCCTAATCTTCGAGAGACGTCCCCCAGCATGTTCACAGAAGCTAGACCTATAGCCCCTGATCTTTGAGCCTTGTTTCCCCCTGTTCAGCTCTCGGAAAACGGCCGTGGACAGCGCGAAAACATCACGCCACCCCCCATGCGGTTTTCAATCGGACGCATCTGACAGTAAAAGGTGTATTGCAGAGGTGGGGCTAAATTCTCGCGCACCCGGGGTCACAGGCAACTTGTCTGTCTCCCTGTTCCTCCCCTCCGTGAGCCGACCTAATACTCGGGTACACATTAGAGCCACGCAGCCAGGGGGATGGGCTTCAGCAGCGGAGACACGCCCCTCTCAATTTAAAGTCAGCTTCTCCAGGAATCCCATCATTTTGGACTTGGCCTCTCAAACAGTTAGTCCCTCTTATATCCGGACACAGGTGTGCTACAATATGTTTCGTTTGCTTCTTATTTATACGATTTTTTTAGAACATCTATAATTGCTTTTTGGGCAACATAGGAAATGAACAGGTACTGCATCCGAAGAGTCTCCTAAGACACTCAGAAAACTTCAGGTGAGCTCAACTATGAGGGAAGGTGAAATGTCACAGGTAGGAACTGCGGAAATTCTCACCAGAGGTAAATAAAAACTCTTAAATATGTGAAGGTCGTCCCAAATATGTGACGCAAAAATGCAGTGTATGCATCGGGTAAAGATTCCGAGGGCACAGTAGTATTACAAGTATATTTACATTATTGAAAAAAAGCAGTGAAAAGTTTTTAGTAAGTCAAACTAGCACCTAAAATGTAAATAAACACGTTACAGTTCTTTGTCATTACCGTATTTACTATATAAAGATGCTTAACACGGTTCCATGGTGTAATGGTTAGCACTCTGGACTCTGAATCCAGCGATCCGAGTTCAAATCTCGGTGGAACCTGTTTGTTTGTCTTAGTTCATAAAATTCGGACGCACGAAATAGAGAGACATTACTGTCCGGTGATAAAAGTTCAGAGCGAGATTTAAAAGGACTGTAACTGGTTACTTCACTTCCTGAAAATCTAAGGCAGTTTACTCTGGTTTTTTGTTTTTAAATATCTCCAGCGTGGATAGCGGCTGACAATTGAAGTTAATCTGCTTTCAGGGGGACTGTGCAGACCTCCAAATTCTCCTGGAAAGCACTTTCTTGCCCTTGGCTCTCACAAGTGATCCATAATCTGAGGTAGCTAACATCTGTTAATATTAATATAATAATAATTACTATTTGCTAATATTAATCAGCTAATATTTGTGTTCTCAACACCCTCTATCCAAAATCTATAAAAACAATCCGAGAATTATTTACATTGCAGGGATTTCTTTTCTTACCCCGAACGGGGACCATTTCTTTCTCTTTCTGTATTTTCTTCCACATAGAGATACGTATTTGAGGGCACTTTTTTTACACGCACAAATTTAACATGATATGGGTGATTTATGATTTATAAATATGCCACAAGTGTGAAGAATTTAGGAACATTTATTAATTCATACAGATGTCTTATATACTTTGCACAAGAACTTTTTGGGAAGTAATTGTACATTAAAGTTTTGAATCATTCATGTTTTTATAAGTTAGGATATGTTCAGTATTTTTCAAATTGAACTTACCTCTTCACTGTAATGGTATATTTTAATTTGTAACATGACAATGATTTTTGAAGTGAAGCATATTTTTTAAAAAATTCAAAAAACTAAATAGCCTGCTCTTGTGTTTTACAATTGAGCTAATGGGTGCAATGCATATTTGTTATGTTCCTGAGGCATCCTTGTAACAAACAAAAGTAAACTGGAAAAATTAAATTTTACCACAGATTCTTGGTATTATTTAATTAAGGTTAGGCTACGATTTTTGCTTATTTTTCTGTTTACAGTGGATGTCATAGCTGGTGTTATGAAACCACCATTCATTCCCCTTCTTTCTTCAAATTACAACCCCAATTCCAATGAAGTCGGGACGTTGTGTTAAACATAAATAAAAACAGAATACAATGATTTGCAAAACCTTTTCAACCTATATTCAATTGAATACACTACGAAGACAAGATATCGAATGTTCAAACTGATAAACTTTATTGTTGTTTTGCAAATCTTCACTCATTTTGAATTTGATGCCTGTAACACGTTCCAAAAAAGCTGGGACAGGGGCAGCAAAAGACTGGGAAAGTTAAGGAATGTTCAAAAAAACACCTGTTTTGAACATTCCACATGTGAACAGGTTAATTGGAAACAGGAGTTTGTCATGATTGGGTATAAAAGGAGCATCCCCAAAAGCCTCAGTTGTTCACAAGCAAGGATGGGGTGAGGTTCACCACTTTGTGAACAACTGCGTGGGCAAATAGTCCAGCAGTTTAAGAACAACGTTTCTCAACGTACAATTGCAAGGAATCTAGGAATTTCATCATCTACTGTCCATAATATCAACAAAATATTAGAAAAATCAATATTAGGAGAAATCTCTGCACGTAAGTGGCAAGGCCGAATACCAACACTGGATGCCCGTGACCTTCGATCCCTCAGGCGGCACTGCATTAAAAACCGACATCATTCTGTAAAAGATATTACCACGTGGGCTCAGGAATACTTCAGAAAACCATTGTCAGTTAACACAGTTCGTTGCTACATCTACAAGTGCAAGTTAAAACTCTACCATGCAAAGTGAAAGCCATATATCAACAACACCCAGAAACGCCGCCGGCTTCTCTGGGCCCGAGCTCATCTGAGATGGACTGACGCAAAGTGGAAAAGTGTGCTGTGGTCTGACGAGTCCACATTTCAAATTGTTTTTGGAAATCATGGACGTCGTGTCCTCCGGGCCAAAGAGGAAAAGGACCATCCGGATTGTTATCAGCGCAAAGTTCAAAAGCCAGCATCTGTGATGGTATTGGGGTGTATTAATGCCCATGGCATGGGTAACTTGCACATCTGTGAAGGCACCATTAATGCTGAAAGGTACATACAGGTTTTGGAGCAACATATGCTGCCATTCAAGCGACGTCTTTTTCAGGGACGTCCCTGCTTATTTCAGCAGGACAATGCAAAGCCACATTCTGCATGTGTTACAACAGCGTGGCTTCGTAGTCAAAGAGTGCGGGTACTAGACTGGCCTGCCTGCAGTCCAGACCTGTCTCCCATTGAAAATGTGTGGCGCATTACGAAGAGCAAAATACGACAACGGAGACCCCGGACTGTTGAGCAACTGAAGTTGTACATCAAGCAAGAATGGGAAAGAATTCCACCTACACAGCTTCAACAATTAGTGTCCTCAGTTCCCAAACGCTTATTGAGTGTTCTTAAAAGGAAAGGTGATATAACACAGTGGTTAATATGCCCCTGTCCCAGCTTTTTTGGAACGTGTTGCAGGCATCAAATTCAAAATGAGTGAAGATTTGCAAAACACAATAAAATTTATCAGTCTGAACATTCGACATCTTGTCTTTGTAGTGTATTCAGTTGAGTATAGGTTGAAAAGGATTTGCAAATCATTGTATTCTGTTTTTATTTACACAATGTCCCAACTTCATTGGAATTGGGGTTGTACATTCTGCTTATTATTTTACTTTTCATCTTCAGTTCCGTTTCTTAAGCAGTTACAGATGCATGCTCAAATTGTATGATTACATTTTCCCAAACAGTGCATAGTTTTCACATTATATATTCTGTGTGGTTAATTTACAAAGCCTACAGTGAGAGATTTGGCACGGCAATGATGAGTACACATCAGAGATTCTTTGTACTTTATACACATAACAATACATCTAAACAGATTACACTGCATTAGTATTTTTAATAAAAGTTTTAGATTTTTTTTGAAAGAGCCAAACAAAGTGCACATATTACAAAAAATAAGAAAATGAAAAGTACACCGTGTACAAGAGAGCCAAGCTGTGATGAAACCAACTTCTTCTTCTTCTTCTTTGTCTTTTTATGGCAGTTAGCAGACCCACCTATGGTGCATTACTGCCACCAACTGGACTGGAGTGTGGTGCAGAATAAATATGAAGGAAATAAAAAACCTAAGTTTAGAACTGAAGCTAAATTACCCAATAAAGCCCTGTAGATTTTAAATGCTGAAAAATAGCCCTATATTACGATCTATGGTTACTTTAGTAGCTAATCAAATCTTTTAAAGTAAAACTCATTGCTTGAATTGCTGCCTGAAGTTGTTTCCTTTCCTTTTTGTACACTTCACAGTGAAATATAACGTGTTCTACTGTTTCTTGCTGATCACAGTACCTACAAAATCGTGATGGGTGTTTTCCTATTAGATATAGTAAATTATTTAGCATTGTGTGTCCGATTCCTGATCTAGTTAGAATTATTCCTTCCCTTCTCATTTTTCTACCTTCCCCCACAAATCTAACATTTTTATGTATTTTTTACAAATGCCACTCCCACTGTACTCCCATAGATCCATTGTTTTTGCCATAAACCAGCGGTTCTCAAACTGGGGGGCACAAAGTAACAAATAAGGGGGCGCGAATGTTGCCATTTGTGGTGTAATTTCGCTATTCGTAGGAAAATTTTAAAGTTGTAGCGGTGTATCGGCAGCAAAAAAAAAATAGGAATAAATTTTATTAGGGTTTCAAAAAAACGTTAGGGGGGGCGCGATTAAAACTGTTATGAACACTGGGGTTGCAAATACTTGAGGGTTGAGAAACGCTTCCATAAACCAATAATTTTTGAGTTTATCAATCCTATAGTTTCAGTTTTGCTAATTGAAATATCTATATACACCACGGACCATTTTACAGCCATGACGTCAACCTTTTCATTCTCTTCAAGGTCTTTATGTGCAGGAACCCATAAGAAAACCACATACAGTTAGGTCCATAAATATTTGGACAGAGACAACTTTTTCTAATTTTGGTTCTGTACATTACCACAATGAATTTTAAATGAAACAACTCAGATGCAGTTGAAGTGCAGACTTTCAGCTTTAATTCAGTGGGGTGAACAAAACGATTGCATAAAAATGTGAGGCAACTAAAGCATTTTTGAACACAATCCCTTCATTTCAGGGGCTCAAAAGTAATTGGACAATTGACTCAAAGGCTATTTCATGGGCAGGTGTGGTCAAGTCCGTCGTTATGTCATTATCAATTAAGCAGATAAAAGGCCTGGAGTTAATTTGAGGTGTGGTGCTTGCATATGGAAGATTTTACTAGATTGGACTTTGCTAAAGAACATCTAAAAAAGCCAGCACAGTTCTGGAAAAACATTCTTTGGACAGATGAAACCAAGATCAACCTCTACCAGAATGCTTGCAAGAAAAAAGTATGGAGAAGGCGTGGAACAGCTCATTATCCAAAGCATAGCACATCATCTGTAAAACACGGTGAGGCAGGCAGTGTGATGGCTTGGGCGTGCATGGCTGCCAATGGCACTGGGACACTCGTGTTTATTGATGATGTGAAACAGGACAGAAGCAGCCGAATGAATTCTGAGGTTTTTCAGAAAATAACAGCTAGCTAGATAGACTGAAATTAAAGACACTATTAGATAGATAGATAGATAGATAGATAGATAGATAGATAAGACACCCTCTCTTCCCTGACTATGTCCTCTTTTTGAGACTTAAAATAGTGGTCTTGCCAATATTTATAAAATTCCTAAAACTGTCAGGGATTTTGTCTTGATCATTATTCAGACTAATGTTTCTCTACCGCTGCTATTGTGTATAATGGTAGTGGGTTGTGGTGGGTCGCCTCTATGACAGTTGTGCACAATCACCCCTCCCACATTGACTCCTGTGTTTAATTCACCAACGGGAACCACCACCCCAACTGCTCTGACAATCGTGCTCCATTCACCAAGGAAGAGCAGCCCCTGTGGGTCACGAAGACAATTTCATGGGAAAAAGTGTGTTGCAACACAAAAAAAGGTTGAGAAACAATGACATAGACTGTATGAACAAACAGCAAACCTACATTTTTTATTTTGTCCTATCCATGAGCAACCCATATATGTTTTGAACCTGCAAACAGTTTAACTCTTGTGTGGCGTAGAGTTCATTTAAAGAAAAGCACACACGTTTTAGCTAGGAGGACTGAGCAGAACCACATTACTATTCAACACAAACTTATATGTACAAATGGTTCTGAAAAAACAAAAATGTTCATGTATAGAAAAGTAAAATCAATCAATCAATCAATCAATAAATAAACCTTGTGTTCAACCAGGATGAGACAAGCATGAAGCTGAATGAAAATTATCCACCTTAATAAAATGATATGTGTCTGTCTGCAAGTCTGTCCTATGTCACTGTCATTCCAAAATGTGGCACATCACAAACATTATTAGTAATAAAATGCATTACATTAGCCATTTCAATAGAAGCATTAACACCGCTTTCAAGAATCCCTTACCAAATGGCATATCACCCAGACTTATGCATTGCAAGATGGGCTGCAAACATTAACGCTGAGGTCTGCATTGATTACTTAGTTTTCAACCCATTTTAGACTGCTAGCACAGCTAGTTATGAAGATTTTTGCAGTGTTCTTTTAAGAGAGCAACTGAGTAACTTGCAAAACAGTTTACATTATTATCCAGCAAGTGAAAATAAAACTCTATACAGTCAAAGAATTACATTTAACTTAACCTCCTATAATGTTATTCAATTAGAATTCTTCAGCAAGAATAGAAAATACATAAATAAGATTGTGGGTTCACTTCCCGGTTCCTTCCTGTGTGGATAGCGCTTTGAGTACTGAGAAAAGCGCTATATAAATGTAATGAGTTATTATTTTTATTATCCATCCATCCATCCATTTTCCAACCCGCCGAATCCGAACACAGGGTCACGGGGGTCTGCTGGAGCCAATCCCAGCCAACACAGGGCACAAGGCAGGAACCAATCCAGGGCAGGGTGCCAACCCACCGCAGGACACACACAAACACACCCACACACCAAGCACACACTAGGGCCAATTTAGAATCGCCAATCCACCTAACCTGCATGTCTTTGGACTGTGGGAGGAAACCGGAGTACCCGGAGGAAACCCACGCAGACACGGGGAGAACATGCAAACTCCACGCAGGGAGGACCCAGGAAGCGAACCCGGGTCCCCAGGTCCCCCAACTGCGAGGCAGCAGCGCTACCCACTGCGCCACCGTGCCGCCCTATTTTTATTATTATTATTATAAATAAGTTATGTCCAGCAGAAAAAAATCCTCATATCTTTGTTTTCTTTCCTTAACTTTACCAAGGAATAGGTGCTGTAGGCTGGGGCGAGGTGTGGAATCATAATGTCTTCCTATCTGTGCTGTTTTCTTGCAGTTCTTGTGATCTCATTTCCCTCATTTTATTGTTTCCAACAGTTTTTTTTTGTCTGAAATCAACCAATGAAGTACAGTGAATGTTTGCTAAAAAATATTAAACTATTTGTCACACATTCTTGCTGTTAGTCAAAATGTTTAGTTTCATTTGACCGCTGTACTTTCAAGTCAGAATACTCCACCCAAAAAAGTTTTTTTGTGTGTGCATGTGTGTTAATTACCCCATGTGCATTGTAGTGATGACCAAAACAAAATGTAATCATGTTTTCAAGGAGAATGGAGGTATAAAAAAATGTTATGAGAGAACAGGTGTCAATGCTGTACAATAAATGATATCAAAAACAACCATGAAAAAAGAAAACCTCACTTTACTCGGATCACAGAATCCAAATACCACTTATCCCCTTGTGGTTTCACAACATGCAAAATGCATTTATATTTTGCTAAAATATTTTAAATACTTCCAGAAAAACTAGCATAGGGCATAAATGTGAAACATATCCATAAGGATTGAGCTTTTCAATTCAACATCTGTCTCTCCACCTCATTCATCCAACAAGGGTCCTGACTGAAGTGACCTGCTTTTGGGTAACGTGTATCAATAACAGATTTAAAAAAATATATTTTAAAATTCCAAAGCCTTATCTACAAATTCCACCTGACTGCCCTTAACTAGCCCAAAAGACGAAATGCAAATTAACAGTGTACTGAATTATACTTGCTAATTGTAAAGGAAAAAACACCTGGTAAAATGCAAAAAATTGCTTACATACATAACACAAAACAATTATAAGTTACTATTGAAATTTCTAAAAAAAAATTCCATTTAGAGTTCAAAAAGGTCACATCAAATTTAGTTTTTAAGATAGACAGAAAGTGTATTATTTAAATTTTGAATATGGAAATTTTGTTACACCAGGTTCAGTTTCGGTTTTACGTGCATCTGCTCTAAATCAGGTGAAAAGTAAAGCCGTGCAAGCTCGCGGTTTGAATTTGAGCGCCCATTTTAGAAGTGCTTGTTTCCTAATAGGTCCGGTCAATGCCTTTACAGCGCTTTGCTTCGGTTTGTTCGAAAAGTAGTCTACGGCAGTCTGTTGGTGTTTATTTTGTGTTTGAAAGATAACGAATAGTGAGTGATAATGTCTGGTCGCGGAAAAGGAGGAAAGGGTCTTGGCAAAGGTGGTGCTAAGCGCCATCGTAAAGTTCTTCGTGACAATATCCAGGGTATAACAAAGCCTGCCATTCGGCGCTTAGCTCGTCGAGGTGGAGTAAAAAGAATTTCTGGCCTGATATACGAAGAAACTCGCGGAGTGCTTAAGGTTTTTCTGGAGAATGTGATTCGAGATGCCGTTACTTACACAGAACACGCAAAAAGGAAAACCGTCACTGCTATGGATGTCGTCTATGCGTTAAAACGGCAAGGTCGGACCCTGTACGGTTTTGGGGGTTAAGATATGAGCTAGTTAATGTATAGAAATCAATGGCTCTTTTAAGAGCCACTCATTATGTTAATATAAAGAGCGTGTCATCTGTATGTAATAGAATGGATAACGTAGCCAACGCAGGGTAAGTGCTCATTTCATGCGATACACTCCTGAATGAAAACTCCCAGGGAACGGGAGGCATAATTTTATTATAACGACTACATTGTTTAACATGTGTCCTTTTTACTGCAGAGGAAAAACTCAACCACCATTACTTTTTTTATATACTTTATTAATCCCCACATTAATTCACATACTCCAGCAGCATACCGATTAAAAATACAGTGCAAGTAAATAAAAATTGAAATTTAAAAAACCGAGTGGATTTTGCAGACTGTTGAAATTTGCGTTAGCCACTCTCGTACAAAATCACGAAGGTTTATCGAATGAATAGCATCTTATTTCGCCACGTAGCCTTGTCCCCTTAAATGAAATACACTGGCTTCTATAATCAATGCGAAATATTGACTTAGATACCACGAAAAGGCAATAGTCAATTTTTGAAAGTAAGCTAATTATAGGCAAGAATAGACCAATCAGAAGAGTCTGAATATACCGCCTATTTCGACACCCGGGAACCCGCGGAAGAAAAGACGCTTTACGTCAGACAACCGTGGCTGTATGGGAGTGCTCGAAAAGTGTACATCTTGCCGAGGGCTCAGATGAACTGCCTTGAGCCCGATACATTGCTGATAAAGGATTAGTCGGTCCCGCGATCCTGTACAGGGTAAGTGGGTTTAGAAATGAAACTGACCGGTCTGTCTAGCCGATGTGAAAAATCACCAGCAGTTAAGGTCGTGGGAGAAATTTCTACAGCCGACCAAACAGTTGCAGACTAAAGCAAGTCCAAACTGTCTGATACAAAGATGGGTATCGTTCAAGTATGTGGTTGGTAGCAGACTACTCAGTTGGCGTGTAGCATCCGTAAAATTAAAAAGGGGAAGACTTAATAGCAATAAAACTCCGTCATAATGGGAAATTTTATAGCGATCGATTAGGCTTAAGTCAGTGTTTTCTAATCAAAAACTAAGGGAAACTGGTCAAACTACATAGCTCAAATAGTGGCACATCTTTTAAGATTACGCTCTTTGATTGAAGGAAGTTGTGGCTCTGAAAAGAACCTTTGTGGTTGGGGAAAAAAACAAAAAAACTTGTTTGCCTTTATGCACGTTCACCGCGGATACGTCGGGCCAGCTGGATGTCCTTGGGCATGATGGTCACTCTCTTAGCATGAATGGCACAGAGATTGGTGTCCTCGAACAAACCTACCAGATAGGCTTCACTAGCCTCCTGTAAGGCCATGACGGCAGAGCTCTGGAATCGCAAATCAGTTTTGAAATCCTGAGCGATTTCTCGAACTAACCGCTGGAATGGTAGCTTGCGGATGAGGAGCTCAGTAGACTTCTGGTAGCGGCGAATTTCTCTCAGAGCCACTGTTCCTGGCCTATAACGATGAGGCTTCTTTACGCCGCCAGTAGCAGGAGCACTTTTACGAGCAGCTTTGGTGGCGAGCTGCTTTCGAGGAGCTTTACCGCCGGTAGACTTGCGGGCAGTCTGCTTTGTTCTTGCCATCTTTGTTAGTCTGTTTCCTTATCTTTGGGAAAATATACAAGGCAAAACTGCCTTCGTGGAGGTTTATATAGAAAAAGGCTTCGTTCTGATAGGCTATATCAGGAAGGGGTGGGCCCATGGTTATTGCTGTCTTTCTATTTGACGTGACAGTTTTTAATTGACCAATTAGCAATCGGAGCTCGTTTTTGAAAGACGTTGTTTGGTTTCACATCCTACTTCCTTCCTTCCTAGTTGATGTCGACCGTTGAATTTCACATGGCAATGCTTTTTTATTTATTTTAAATCTTTGTTCTTGTTGTTTCCAGTCTAATCGTGAACAGTGTAGAGACAAATATGTTACCAATTACATTATTTTTTCCCTTAATCAAATTTTTCATTTTTCGGGCTGCGCCAGCCAGCCTCCAAGTTACAGGGGGGTTTGATGTGGGGAAACCTCTACGGGGGAGTTATGGTTGTACTTACTAACGTTTAGCAGAAAAACAGTATGAAAAGAACAATGCTTTGGTGTTTAACAAGAAACCGACAAAAGGAAGGGATATGGCTGATAAAAGTAAAGCAAGCCAAAGAAGAGAGCTAACGGGTATCGTTCCATTTTTAAAATTATTGTGATATTTAGTTTTTTTCGAATAGCTAAATAAAAAGTAACTAATGAACAGAAGGTATTCAATAATACTGTTTGGATCTTCCAGGTTGTCAGGTATTCTTCCACTTTCTAAACCTCCTTTAATGATTTTCAGATCATCGAGGGCTGAACCTTATGCCATCTGAATTATAAATTTGAGACGAGACTAAACCACGTCCACAAAATCCTTCACATCCCACAATATCACGCTTTTGATTAATTAATCTGATGTTAAAAGGAAAAATACGCCCAGAACACACACACAAGAAGAACAAATCCCACAGAAGACGCCGTTTTGGCCGGGATTAAAGTCCTGCTGTCTAGAGCTGTGATGCAGCAGCAAAAACCGATTTCATGCCATCTTCTTTGCCACTTGGACTACAGCTTGGTATCACTTACTGTGTGATATATTACTGACATCATCTGAAAAAAATTATTAAATCCCGTGTACATCCTCATGTTTTAATTAGTATTATGTTATTTGGCAGTTGCTTTGACATAGTGATTGACAATATTTCAGGTGACGAGTGTAATGTATTGTGATCATTCAGCTCTTCAAATTGAAGAAATGGACAGATTACGGTACATTTATGAAAAGTTTTGCTTTTTTAAATTGAGCATTTCCTTTGTCCCAAAAAGCGTGCATTACAGAAGAAATGGTAACATTTAGCAATCAAACAATTTCTATGAAAAGTGTTTTTCTCATTTTCGTTTATCCGAACCACCTCTTTGGTTATAAAAAATAATTACCACCACATTAAACTCCAATTCAGTACATTCATTATGTTTCCTATATATTATATAATTTGTAACAAAAATACAACATCTTCCACCCTGATACAATCAATCTTTTCGAATGCAATAAACCCTAAATTAAATTGTAAATGAGCCTTAAGCCACATTTGTTGAATGCAAGTCACCTTTGGCTAAACATCCATAGACAACATGTTATATCGTGTCATTTTCTAAATGAGTCTCAAGGTGGCTGGAGCCTATCACTACTACCATAGTCGGCAAGGCAGGAACAAACCCTGTGCAGGGCACACACCAGGGCCAGTTTAGAGTTACCAATCCATCTAACCTGCATGTTCTTTTGACTGTGGGAGGAAACCCACACAGAAACAAGGAGAACATGCAAACTGTACACAAGCAGGACCTAGGATGCAATCCCTGGGGGGTATTTTTCGTACGTGGATTACTTGTTTAGCCGGATGTAATTATTGACGATTTGGCGTGATCCTGGATCTGTCGGTTTTTCAAAACTCTTGCTGGATGTGTTGTCATAGCAACACATCCTAATCCTCAAACCTGCTCGGAGCAGGTTTGTTCCATGTAAACAAAAATTAGCTCACACACTTAATCAGTGTCCATGTGTGGAATTCATTCAGTCATGACTTCGCCATTTATGAATGAGCGACCAATTGATATATCGGTACGCAAATTATAAGAAGAAAATTTCATATAGAGAGGGTTTTGTGCGATCGACAAGATCCTTTATTACTCCCGGAGGAAATTCTTTTCGAAAGATACCGCTTTAGCCGAGGGGGAATATTGTACCTCAAAAATTTATTAGGACCTTATATTCGAAGTCAAACTTGGCGAAGTCGGGCTCTCACAACCCTCCAGACAGTAGGCATTACTTTGAGGTTTTTTGTAAGTGGCACTTTTTTTATATACTGTAGGCGATGCGGAAAATCTAACTAAAAGTGCAGTTTGCCAGGCAATTCGTAAAGTCTGTTTGGCTCTGAAATGTTTCCTTCGGGTTTTTATTGTGTTTCCTGGACACCTGCGTGTGCAGACAAAAGAGGCGTTTCATGCCATTGCAGGTAGGTAATACGCAGGCAAAAACACCCACAGTTCCATAAAGAATCTCACAATCAGCTTAACATTCTCATTACCCAGGGTTTCCAAATGTGATTGGGGCACATGGGACTGATCACAGTGGAGTTTGATCAAACATTACTGTATTTGGAAAATGTACCTCTCGTCCTGATGAATAATCAGACACAGTGTCTTCATCAAATATTTGACCTTCGTCAATATCTCGTTGGTCAGACACAGGTTCTAGGGATATGACATTCCCTGCAACTGACCCAACAAAAAAAGAGGGCTATATGGAACATATCTATAACACACATGGAGGACAAATAAATGCAATGACCATCCTTTACCTGAAATGAAGTGACCACTGCATCCTGCCATTGGTTCTGAGGAGGAGCTTCCCCCTGGAATGCCCTCAGAAACAGGGCGATGGGCATTTTGCTGGAGAGCCAACTCTTCTGCAGGGGTTAGGTCTGGACCGCGTGGACCTCCACCTGTTTTTTACTTGCCTGCCTTCTTATTAGCTTTAAAATTAATGTTCTTTACATTATATATGATTATTTATGTCAGCAATTCTTTAAATAGTTATATACCAATATTTACCAGTTTGAAGTATATTCTTGTCCTTCACTTTAACCTGTTCCCGTGTTCTCCTTGTGCTCACGTTTGATCTGGAATTATGACATATTAAATAATAATTAATCTGACACATAGGAAATGAAACGCTGCTTTCAGTAAGTAAAATGCAAACGTGTTTAATTTGTCGGCCACTTTTTGCCAGGCGTCTTTTCTGGTTTGGGCTGCTTTTGCAGTGTTACCCCTTGTGTATATTAAATCTTGAAATTCTTCATGTCCTTCGAATAAAATGTCTTGCTCCACTTGTGTGAAAAAAAAATGCGCCCGTTCTTTCGTCATTTTGTTACAGCCTATCAAAGACTTGCTGATCATGTTTTCTAGACTCAATATATATGGGCTTTTCAATCTGTGCGGGCGTGTGCATTCATCTCGGATGATTAGATCCAGCTAGACTAATCTACTACACCGATGCGTTTGAAAAACCGACTTATCCCGGATGAGTTTCACCGGCATTAACTCATCCAAGATGAAGCATCTGATCTCGGATGATTTAAGCGACGTACAGAAAATACCCCCCTGGTCTCCTTACTGCAAGGCATTAGCGCTACCACTGTGCCACCATCCAGCCCCCTTAGACAAAATATACTGCCATAATAATTGTCTATTATATTCCTTGCCTGCCATTGTACAATTTTCTTTATTATCCTAATTGGCTAGGCAATTCAAATAATTTGCTGTAATATAAGAAATTCTCATGTTGCAGTATTTACATGTCCTAAACATCTTTTATTAGCATAGTTTTTAATTTTTTTCCAATAGACTTTACATTTCCTTGTGCAATTTTGCTTGCCATCCTTATCTCAAACCTTTCTAATCGCTTCCGTGTATTATGTTTTTATTTCTGTTTTAACTGTTTGAAAAGTACACCCTTCATTGGTTGCACTGGCTTACACAATGGCTCCCACCACAATTAAAATTTTAAATCTGTGCTTTACGCTTTTCACAATTGTGCTCACCGCCACACTTGGTACGTCTTTCCCTTAACAAATCATTCACACGTTTCACACAGGAAACAGCCAAGTTTCCTCTCAGGACAAACGTCTATCGA
The DNA here is from genome assembly GCF_900747795.2 of Erpetoichthys calabaricus. Lineage (NCBI taxonomy): Eukaryota > Metazoa > Chordata > Cladistia > Polypteriformes > Polypteridae > Erpetoichthys > Erpetoichthys calabaricus. The sequence continues at coordinate 159,729,529 of NC_041403.2, forward strand.
TTGATCCATCAATGCTACAGATTTGAGTACTGAAACCATTCAGAAAAATGTTTTTCTTTCTATGAAATAAATTTGTTTGCGTTATTAGCATAGCATTTTAAAACCAAGTATTCTTCATTCTCTGCGGTGGGTTGGCACCCTGCCCAGGATTGGTTCCCTGCCTTGTGCCCTGTGTTGGCTGGGATTGGCTCCAGCAGACCCCCGTGACCCTGTGTTCGGATTCAGCGGGTTGGAAAATGGATGGATGGATGGATATTCTTCATTCTTTTGTGTTTATCTACCCTAGGGCAGGTCTATTGATCGCCAGTTCCTCCATTGTGCTGTGTCTTCTGTGCTTCTTTTCATTTCTTGGTATGATTCATCACCTTTCAGATAATATAACATGTCCTGCCTTGGCCTTCCCCTTGATTTCTTTCACTGCAGCACTGCTTTCAACTGTCCTTCTCCTCCTGGTACACATCCCATCTGCTTTTGTTGCCTTCTTCTTACTCTTTTTCAGGCATGTTGCTTTCTTCACCAGTCCTTTCCAGCACTTTTTCATTAGATAATTTATCCATCCAACTGATCCACTGCCGCATTTGAAATGTTTCCAATCTGTTGATATCCCCTTTCATTATTGTCAACGTCGCTGCCGTACAATGCAACACTTCAGATGATTGTTTTTAATCTTTTTTTCAGTGTATTATAAATTAACTGGTGATTCAAAATTGAAACCCTGTGGTTTGTGTGTTTGTGTGTGTTGTGCTGGTTGAAGCTTATAGAGCGCTAGGCGAAGTGGGGACGCACACCCCTTGGCGTCCATAGCATGGACAGTTTGGGTGGAGGCTGAAAAGTCTGGAGTGTGTGCCCCTTGACTTACCAAAACGGCGTCCATCAGTGTCTGTAGTGTGCTTTCAGTATTGTCAATAAGTGACAGTGTGTGGTCAGTGTCTCGTAGCTAATAAGGTCATAGCGTAGGATGTGAGACTCTGCTGATGGAAGAAGAGTTGTTTGTGCCTTCTATTACTGACTTTAGGAGGAAGTAACGGAGAAGGTGGAGTGTCAAACCAGTTAACCAATAGTGGTGAAGGAAGGGCGAGTGTAATATTCTAATGAGTGGGGGAACTACATGATGAGCAAACGCATTTCAAATGTCTTTGCATGTCCTCCTTGTGTTTTGATGACCTGTTGCATCATATTCAGCCCTTCGTTTATCATTCTGGCACCCGCGTTACCAGCCTCTCCTTGAAATTCAACATTTTGGATACACTGTTATCTCCTTCAACGGATCTGCTCCACGACAGATCACAACCATTTTCTTAAAAAAACAAACAAATAAATAAATACAGTGGACCCTTGACTTACGAACTCAATTCGTTTGCGAGGGCTGGTTGTAACTCAAGTTGGTTGTAAGTCAAGACTATTTTTACCATAAGAAATAATGGAAATGCCCTTAATGTGTTCCGAACCTCCCACAGCAACACTTACTTAACTTTTTTTAATAGAAAAGGGTTGTATAATGTGCATAATTTACCCAAAACACCAATAATTTTTCTAATATACTAACCAAAAAGTTATAAAAAGTGCCTAGCCTACCAGAAACAACAATTTCATACTGTACTCGCCATTTAAGTTGACATCTTTGGCTTGCAGGAAGGAAGGAGGAGGAGAATGAAATGGAAGGTGGTTATTGTTTGGAAGGAGTTTCCTTATACAAATCTTTTCTATGTAAAATTTTCGAGATGGTGGATTTCGACATGCTGTACATATTAACGAGATCGGTCACACGAACGCCACTCTTATATTTCCACACAATTTCCTTCTTCGTTTCGATTGTGATCACTTTCTTTACCTTCGTTACCTTCTCTTCCTTCCTTAGCAATTATCAAAATAAATTATATAAATCACTGCACTTACCGAAATTACGTCCACAAACACATGTATCTGGGCTCCGAATGATGCTTACAAACGCTCTCGGCTGTTTGTTTACAATCACACAAGCGGATACACGTGACCGCATTCAGGTCATAACGCAAGATGTTGGTCGTAATTCAAAACAAAAATTTTGGTCGTAAACCAAGTTGTTCGCATGTCAGGCCGAACGTATATCAAGGTTTCGACTGTAACTACCAACTCCCAGATTTTGTTTATAATTGTTGTACTGGATTATCTCACATGTCACCATCACTGGTGTGAATAAAAATTTCATGTGCTTTATAGTTTTTGAGTAATGGGGGGGATAAAAATTGGGGAACTGTTATAGGCTATATGTGCATGATGCATCATAAAATGATGAAATAAAACACAGAAAAGACCACCATCCATAGAATCTTTTATTGAACAAGGGGAGTTTGCCCACCCCCTACACTCCCCCAAGCCCCATCCCCTCGGCCTGCAGTTTTTTTTTTACCTCCTCTTTGTTCAATCAGCTGCTGGCTTACTGCTGCTGCTGCCATGCTGCGTGATCTGCATCTCACACGGCGTACTTCTGTCATATCACCTATGTCCACATATTCAATCTTTTTTCGCTTTTACCTTTGCATCAATATCGCATTGAATTTTGATTCCATGTTTGGAATTACATTATGACAATGCAACGTATAACTGCCCGTGAGTGAATATCGTTTCTTTCTCTCTACAAGAAATGTGTCTGACAATAGCATTCACACAAATGGGAAATGATTGAACCGTGCGCATGCTTGAAATTTTCTCTCGCAGGATTTCACTTTCACCAAACAACCAATTTTTTAATTCTCGCGGATACGCCTCTTCATTGGGAAGAAACACTACTTTTTTTTTCCTTGATGGCAACACCAATTAGATGATCTACAAGTCTCCAACTCCGAACATTATATTCAATCTCTTTTCGCTGTTATGTTATTTCACCGAGTAATAATTTCCATTTGTTTGCGCTAATGCGATCTTTACTATCGTTTTCTTGAGACTTTCAAATTTTCATACTTCCATTATCTCTAACCTGCTCTGCCTGTGTACCGCGCCAACATTTTTGAATTCTTTACGACGTTCTACTTTGTCATCTACTCTTTGTCTTTTATTTCCAGCCCTGGGCGTGGTTAAATCTCTTGGAAGGTTGGAAGGAGACGAGACGTGACTTTTTCAGAGAGACATTTTCACGTCCCGCGAGACGAGTCTTTCTGCCTAGATTTTTTTTACAATAGAAAGATAATGAATAAAAGGTTATCGAAATGTTGCCCCTTATGACCACATGTAATGAAATATGCTTTCATTTTTTTTTTGATAACGACTAGCCTAAGATAAATAATTTTAATTCTGTCATAAATGTTAATGGTATTTTAAGTTATCTGTGATTATTTTATATTAAATATATTTAGAATGAAACATCCTTAATTTGAACTTTGTTTCCATTTATGGCTAGCCCACATGATACTTTAATTACCTTTTAAATTTTTGTTTTAACTTTCATTTTGTATTGACTTAAACTATATTATTATTATTATTTTTAACAAACTCCTCGTCACATAGCAGACACACAGATTTTTTAAGCAATGTGGACTCCGTGATTCCGGGCCCTAAAGCTTAAGCTTCATTAGTTTTCACAGTACTGTAAATCCACGTCTGTGTTAATCTGCACAGCAAACGGCATCTACTAGGCTGTAGTTAGGATGGGAATAGGCTGCTTGCTTTGATAAAACAAGAAAAAGTGAAAAGAAAGCACTCTGTCATAAATGTAGTGGTTCAGCATGACGTCAAAGATGTGATGTATGATACACTTTATATGAAAACAAATAAAAATTCCCAACTACAGTTTAAAAGCAAGTGTTGGAGTCACACAGTTGAGTTACAGTAATCCCTCGCTACTTCGCGGTTCACTTTTCGCGGATTCACGACTTTGCGGGTTTTTAAATACAAGTGATTGCCCGCCTATCGTGGAAGTTATGTTCCAGACCCATCAGCAACAGGAGAAAATCCGTGATATAGAAAGACCATATAAATAAACATTTTTATAGTTTAAGCCTTAAAATACCCATCCCACATGCTTTAAACACATGCAAACTTATAAAACACACTTTGTTAACACATATGATATGTGGATGTCGGGCTAAGGATATGAGTAACATCTCACTATTATAAAACATTTTAACTTCACGCAAGACAAGACAGTGAGACAGGAAAATAGGTGCTGTACAGGCTTTTAAATTATTGATACGCAGAGCGACAAGCAGCACAAAGTCCACTTCTCCTTAGCGTTCATTCAGCTCCCCACCCCCTTGACAATGCGAAGTGACAGGAGCGTACTGCGCCTCCGGGGAGGGGGGTTTGAGCGAACGTGCGTTCAGCCCTCACACACCCCCACTCCTCCTCCTCCTTCCGAAAGCGCAGAGCGACAAGCAGGCTTTTTGGCAGAAGCAGCACAAAGTCCATTTCTGCTCAGCGTGAGTTCAGCTGCCCCCCTTCACAAAGCGAGTGCAGACACATTGACGTCTGATCGCTGCGTGCAGTGTGCAGTGTTGGTCTGCGGTGTTTAAGAATGTAGAAAGTGTTTAAGAGCATAGGAAGTGTTTATAAGAGTGTGGGAAAGGTTAACAAGAGAGTGAGAAAGGTTTATAAGAGTGTGGGAAGGGTTTATAAAGCCTTAAAATATGTATAAATAATAAAATAAATATAGGTCGCTACTTCGCGGATTTTCACCTATCGCGGGGCGGTCTGGAACGTAACCCCCGCGATAGGTGAGGGATGACTGTATTAGAATCATAAACACATGCAAAAAAGAAGCTAGAAAAGATTCCACAGATTGCCTCTTTCAATGAAATCCTTTTATTAAAAAAAATACCTCTTACAGTTTCAATTTATCTTAACAAAAGTACAAAACAATTTCCCATTGAGGGTTAATAAAGTATATCAAATCAAAAATGTCTGCACAGAACTCATACATCTTAAAATATTTTCTTGGCACTAAGAGATGTACAAGACATACCACAATGTCTTTCCTGTGTTGTGTGGATCAGGCTTTGCTCACAGCCCCCCAGTATGCAGCGGGGTCTTCTAGCCTGTCTGGTCTGAGCTCTTGAATACCATCAAACTGTTGCAAGTGAAACCTGCCTTCCAGCTGCCTGACCATCAATCGAAGAGCAAAGAATGCTGACAGGACCTTTGAAAAGAATATCAAATAAAAAAAAATGTGAAAGACTGGCTCTGGTATTGTTTGCATGCAAGCTGAGAACAGTACTGGAATTGTACAACAAATGATAGGTGGATACGAATTTCACCAGGTTTCCTTCAAACTACTTTAAAGTGCATACAAAAACTAAAAACTATAACTTCATCTTGAATTTTTTTTTTTCACATAATTTTAGCAATCCATTCAGGTATTCTTGTTCTGAACCTGCCCTGTCCAATTCAGAGCTGCAATCGTGGAGGCTCATCCGGCAGCATCAGGTGTCGGGCAGGAACCAACCTTGGATAATGCGCCAGTCCACAGCAAACATCCTGACGCCAGCCAATTCACAACCACCAGCTAACCTAACACCACATATTTGGTCAACATCGATTACAATTATTGTCTACATTATGGCGCTATGTCAAATTACACAAGTTTTCCAGTGAGTTTCGCTCATAGCTTTCATTTATATAATCTTAGTGAGTCGATGGTGTGCTCCCTTTGAAGCTGTTTGGGTGATGTGACGTACGAAGCAACTCACTCCAACTAGTGTAAGACTTGCTCACAGAAAATCACACCAGGTTAATTCTGTCTTTAATTTTAGGGTTGGTCTCAGTGAGTAGGACAAACGACAGCCAATGAATGTTCGTCTGGAAGTGCAATGCATATAATGCAATAATGAGGGATAAGGAAAAGTGGTGTTTTGGACCTCGCAAACAGAGGAGAAACTCGACTGTCTGATGTCTTTCGATTTACATACCACAACAGAATAGAAAAAACAAAATAGAGCTGAAATTATGGTTAAACTCGCCATAACTGTTAAACGTTTGTACTGCACAGGCTCTGTCAGGCAGCGCATCACTGGCTGTCACAACAAGAGTTGAGCAGAACTGTGCTGGAAAGTCGTCAGGCAGTGGGTAACGTAAACATGAGAGATCAGAAACTTCTGTCAGCAAGTCTGACACACCCCATAACTAGAAATCATGTAATGTGACATCGGCCTTAGCCACAGATTTGATTTTATGTCTTACAAATTATGGTACTGAATTTAGAATATCCCTGGGATTTTCATGTTAGTCAGTGGGCTTCTCTCCTCACTTAAAAAATCTTAAAAGAGGTGTATCATATCCAACTTAACCATATTCAGGCCCCCATATTCAAGGACACCAACCAGGAAAGGCTTGACTTGCTGCTGGAGAAGGTGTTGGCATGTCCACCAGAGGGCGCTTACCCTGTGGTCTGAATGTGGATCCCAGTGGCCCAGTGCAGTGATGAGGACACCGTGCTGTAAAAATGGCGCCATCCTTTATATAGGTCCCGACTCTCAGTGGTCATCAAAGATTGTAAAGAGTAGGGTGTATCCCAGTGTCCAGGCTAAATTGCCCTCCATGGCCTGGTCATTCTGGCCCCTAATCATCTCGTCTCTAATTTGCTATCTCTCACCACTTTACCACCTAACAGCTCATGTGTGGTGAGTGTACTGGCACAAAAAATGCTTGCCATTGCATAATCCAGGTGGATGATGCACATTAGTGGTGATGTCTGACTGAATGTGTAAAGCACTTTGAGTAGTGAGGAAAGCGCTATATAAATGTAATGTATTATTATTATCCTACTATATAAAAGCGGTCAGGATTGTCCTTCCGTCCCGTGAGTGCAAAGCGTAGCGGTATTCCGCTTATCACAGACTTGCTACTTGCGGTATGAAGTGACGCGATGTGAGCAGAGTTCTGGTGCTCCCATCGTTCCCTTGCTTTTGTGCATGATGCACTGGGAAAAGACAAAATTATGTCTCTGGAAATAATTAATGTTGATGGAGTACAAATGCCTCACCGCGTAGTAAATATCAGGGGAGATGGTGCTTGCTTATTCTCATCTATAGCTTATTAAGTGCATGAAACTCCGTCTTTAGCGGTACAGATTCGGGCTGACATTGTACGACATGTTTTAAGTAATTGGTCAAGGTTTCAGCCATTTACAATGATGCCGTCAGGAATCTCTTATACAAATGAGCTTCAGTATCTCACTGAAATGTCAAAGTCTCAAACTTATGGTACCATTTCTGAGCTAATGGCAGCGGGAGAGTTGTTCCTCTATGAGTTTCAAGTATATTATTATGGAGTCCTACACTCCAAGTTTGGACAGGCACTCGAGGGGATAAAAAAACGTAGGTTTTCGGGAGATGTTATGAATGGGCACTTTGATGTTCTCATTCCCTACATGCCTGATGTACACATGGAGCGCACACAAATTGAGGATAAAAGTCGGTCGCCTTAAAAGGCGGGTGAGCCTAGTTATTTAATAAGTGGCGTCTGTGTGTATGTCCAATTGCTATATCCCTGTCATTCCAAAAAGTTGGCCCATCACAAACATTTTTTGAAATAAAATGCTTTGCATTTGTCATTCCAACAGATGGTGCATCACAAATATTACCACTGCTTTTCACAAATCCTAAACCAAATGTCATATAACTGAGACCTATTAACGCTGAGGTCTATGTTGATAATTGAGATTTCAACCCATCTTAGATGGGCATCACAGTTAATTATGAATATTAATATAACCATGCTTTTGATATTTAGTTGTGAATGCTTTGTCAGCTTGTGCTAAATACATTAGAAAAAATAAAAAAAGAGGTTTGATTTTGTCTTACGTTCCAGGGTGGGCTTGTGTGCATGAAAGCAGACAACCAATAAATTCTCATCCAGAAGTGCAATGAATATAATGCAGGAAAGAGGACTAAGGAGCAAGGGTGTTTGGACCCTCTCAAACAGAAGAGAAACTCATCTGTCTGATGTTGCGTATTTTATGTACTACACGGTACAATAGAATGAAAAAAAAGTAAGAAAAAAAGGGCAGAGGTTGTGGCTGAAGTCGTCGTACTTGTATCCCCCCTTGTACTGCAATAGCTTCATCGGCGTCATGTCTTTGGCTGTAAGAAAAAGCGGCAGGCTCACAATATTTGGAATTGTTAAACTGTGCTGGAAACTTGTTACATATTTGTGTAATTTGACATCTCCTGCGATTTCTTGTTGTGTAATAAGGGATGCAGGTGTTTTGGACCTCAGAAATAAAAGAGTAGCTCGTCTGTCTGATGTTGCTTGTTTTATGTACCATGGCAGAATGGATTAAAAGGAGGCAGAAGCTGTGGCTGAAGTCGCCATACCTGTAAACCCTTTGTATTACAACGGCTTCATCACACATCATGCCATTGGCTGTAAGAAAAAGCAGCAAACTCACGATACTTTGGAATTGTTAAACTGTGCTGGAAAGTTGCCACACATTTGCATAATTTAATATCTCCAGGAATTTCTAGTCGTGTAATCGGACATGATCAGGTAATGAGATCAGCAACTGCAGACGTCAAGTTTGATATCCCCTATGACTAGAAGTCCTGTAATGTGACATCGGCCTAAAGTACAACAGGTTGATGACTGAATTTTCTAGAAATAATAGTAATGGTTCTTCAACCCTTTTACCAACCCCTGTCTCCATGCATTAATTAATAAAATAACAGATCTACTAAAAATATTATATTTAGAAATAATTGTAAGTTACACACCTGGAAAATTAAAAAGAGGGCCAACACGATATGCACACTTCTCTCCAAAGGCTGGATAAGAATTCCCTCATTGAAAAGCAGGAACAGAACCAGTGGAAGCTGCAATAGCAGCGTCAGCAGCCAGAAGCCTGCCAGTTCTGGAACCTTAAAAAGACAAATGGAAATATACTTACACACAATAGCGGGGCCAAACATTGGAATGGACCAAGTATTCTTCTGCTGGATTCTTAATCTGTGTGCAAACCTAATATTTTTGAAATCCAAGGCTTCAGTTAAACTTCCATGATCAAGCTAACCAATATCCCAATGCATGAATGCATACTGTATGTTTGTCTGAGACATCTTAAGATCTTAAAGCTCTAGTAAACTGTTAGCTCGTACTTTACCGAGGGAATATACAGCGGATACAGGAAGTATTCAGAGTCCTCATTTTCTGCACACTTTACTGTGCTGTAGGTTGTGGCGGGACGCCCCTTTGTCACTAGATCCGGGGAAGCAGCCATGCTATGTCCCTCAGAACCTTTGTTGGCAGCCCCCCTGGGTTGTGTCGTGGCCACTTTCGTGGAACACCAGAGCTCATCTTGGTTGGGCTCTGTGGCCTCCGCTAGGGGGAGCTGCATGGCTTAACGAGCACCTGTGGATGGGAGCGCAGCCACACCCGGAAGTGCAGCCACAAGTAGGTCAACGAGCACCTGCAGCACTTCCAGGTGGTCTATAAGAGAAGCCTGCAGCCACTATTCAGGGTGCCAGAGTGGTGGTGGTGGTGGTGATGGTGATGGTGATGGTGATGGTGATGGTGATGGTGATGGTGATGGTGAAGAAGAAGGAGTGGAAGACAAAGAGTGTGATTGTGGTGGTTTTTCTTTGTGTGTGTTTTCAGGACTGTGTTGTGCCTGTGGGGTTCACGGGGAAGACATGCCCCACAGGTGAAGAAAAAATCTTTTTTGTTTATTTTACACGTGTCTCCGTTGTCAGTCTGTGTCAGGTCAGCGCCAACAAGCACCAATATCACACGGTTTAATTTTAAATGCACACGTTTGTCATTTTTGCCCCTCAATATCCCAGAATGCCAATGTGCAAACAAGTTTTCAGAAAGGATTGCAACTTTATTCCAGCCATCCATTGTCCAACCCGCTGAATCCGAACACAGGGTCACGGGGGTCTGCTGGAGCCAATCCCAGCCAACACAGGGCACAAGGCAGGAAACAATCCTGGGCAGGGTGCCAACCCACCGCAGGACACACACAAACACCAAGCACACACTAGGGCCAATTTAGAATCGCCAATCTACCTAACCTGCATGTCTTTGGACTGTGGGAGGAAACCGGAGCGCCCGGACGAAACCCACGCAGACACAGGGAGAACATGCAAATTCCACGCAGGGAGGACCCGGGAAGCGAACCCAGGTCCCCTGGTCTCCCAACTGCGAGGCAGCAGCGCTACCCACTGCACCACCGTGCCGCCCCATTGCAACTTTATTAAAAATCAAAAACTGAAATCTCTCATTCATGTAAGTATTCAGACTGTTAATTCAGTATTATGTTGAAGCCCCTTGGGCAGCAATTACAGTCATGAGTCTTCAAGCAGAAGCTTTATAACGAAGCTAATAACGAAGCACACTGATCCTTAATGTAAGTCCTCAAATGTCTCTATAAGTTTGCATACCTGGCTTTGGGCAGTTTGTTTCATTCTTCCTGGCAGATCATCTCAGGTACTGTTAGATTGGATGGGAAGCATCCATAAACTGCCATCTTCAGGTCTCTCCGCAGACGTTCTATGAAGTTTAAGTCTGGACTTTAGCTGGGCCACTCAGGAACAGCCACTTCAGCATTGTCCTAACTGTATGATTTGGGTCACTGTCATGCTGAAAGTTAAATCATCACCCCAATCATCGGCCAAGTGTGCTCAGGAGCAGGTTTACTTCAAGGAACTCTTTGTTTTTCAGCTGCATTCATCCTTCCCTTGATTCTGTTCAGTTTATTTGTCCCTGCCAATGAGAAAGCACCTCCACAGCATGATGCTGCTTCACCATAGGGATGGCATTAGACAAGTGATCAGAGGCACCTCATCTTCACCAGACATAGTTATGCTGCAAGAGTTATTTTTTGTCTCATCAGACTAGAGATTCTTCTCTTCTTCTCAAGTGTTTTTGCTCAAAAGTAGCTTCTGTCTAGCCTCTCTGCCATAAACACCCGATTGATGGAGTGCTTCTATGATGCTCTTCCTTCAGACAGGTTCTCCCATCTCAGCAGAGAACTTCCGAAGCACTGTTAGAGTGACCACTGAGTTCTTAACCAACTTCCTGACTGTGGTCCTTCTTGCCTGGTTAATACATTTGGCCTGACAGCCAAATCTTGAACCACCAGGATTCTTCCTAAATGTCATCCATTTTACAATTACTGAGTATACTGTGCTACTGGGAACAGTCAAAGCTTTACAAATGGTTTGACCCCCTTGCCCCAATCTGCGTCTCACCCCAATTTGATCATGAAGGTCTACAGAGACTTCCTTGAGCTGCTTTGTTGTCTTGACATGCAGTGTGAATCGTTAGAACTTCTATATATGCGGGGGCATGTGTGCCTTTCTAAACAAAGTGGTGGACTCAAATCAAGTTCTGGACACATTTCAAGGGTCATTAAAGCAAACAGGAGGCACCTGACCATATTCTTTAGAGGGCCACAGCAAAGGGTCTGAATACTTATAGAAGTGAGAGATAATCAGTTTTTAATTTTTAATACATTTGCAAACCTTTCTGAAGGCATGACAATGACCTGAAGCATAAGCCAAGACAATGCTGGACTGCCTGTGGGACAAGTTTGTGACTGTCCTTGAGTGGCCCCGTCAAAGGCCAGATTTAAACCCCCCACAGAAAAAACCTGACAATGGAGCTTGAGAGAATCTGCTAGGAAGAATGGAATAAACTGCCTGTGTGTGGTGTAGTCGTTATAGCTCAGGACTTCCAATCATGAGGTTGTGGGTTCAAATCTGCTACTGACATTGTGTAACCATGAGCAAGTCATTTCACCTGGCTGTGCTCCAATGTGCCAAAATAAATTAAACCAATTTTATCTCACATGTTGTAAGTCGCCTTGGATAAAGCTGAATCGATAAACATAACATCTGACCAATGCGTAACCAGTGTCACATGTGGGGGTGTTGGGGACAGCTGAAGGTTCTAGTGACTGTAATTAGAATACCCCACCAGGGATTGGCATTGTGTTTTAATGAGTTTCTCTCTTTCTCCCTCTGCAGACCAGATGACTGACAGCGATGACATCACTTGCGTCACTTCCGGTGTCTGTCCACCTGGACCCACCTCTTCCTGTCCAGAGGGCTGGAAACCGGAAGCTCCACCATCTCAGCTTGATCCACTTTGAAGTCATGTCTGAAAAGTCCATTGTTTTTGTTTATATTAATTTTTCTTACTAACCAAGGATATGGGGTGCTGGGTTGGACCCCAAATCTTCTTCTCTTGTTGTGTCATTCTCTTACACCGGGCAAGAAGGGCCTTGTTCAGGGAGAAGACTAAGAACCCAATGGTCACGTTAACAGCTTTGGAAGTCCGCTGCTGGGATGGGAGACTCCGTCAGAAGGACGAACTTCTCAGTAACACTCCAGCAGTGGGGCATTTATGGTGGTTTGGCTGACTCTCATTTGGAGTGTGCAAAATGGCATTTAAAGGACTCTGAGAGCATGGGGGAAAAGATTCTCTGGTCTGATGAGACCAAAACGGTGAAGTATGGTGGTGGCATCATCATGCTAATGGGGTGCTTCTCAGTGACAGGGACAGGAAGACTGATCAAAATCGAAGGAAAGATGAATGCACCCAAATTCAAAGAGGTCACTGAAGAAAACTTACTCCATAATGCATGTGACCTCAGACTGGGGCGACAGTTCACCCTTTAGGCATGACAGTGACCTGAAGCATACAGCTAAGACAATGCTGGAGTGCCTGTGGGACAAGTTTGTGACTGTCCTTGAGGAGCCCAGTCAAAGGCCAGACTTAAACCCCCCACAGAAAATACCTGACAATGGCAGTTTACCGATGCTTCCCATCCAGTCTAATGGAGCTTGAGAGGATCTGCTAGGGAAGAAAGGGATAAACTGCCCAAACCCAGGCATGCAGAACTTGTAGAGACTTTGGTATAGCGGGTCTGCGGCTTTAAAAAAAAATAAGGGCCAGGTTTTAAATCCATATAGCCATGTCGTTCTCCGTGGGCGCGATTGCACGACCGCGGGGAGGTAATGAGGTAGTTGGAGTGAGTCGCACCTGTACGTGTGGGTGCGATCGTTCTCAATTGCTTCATTGGCTCCCTGTGGCATGTGATTAAGGCGCTGCACCCACGGAGGCACAGGGAGATGTATATATACGGGCTGACACCAGGAAAAGGGGGATAGGATAGATGGATCGTGATCAAAGAAAAGGACAAAGACAGGGGGGAAAAAGGAGGTTAAGGGACAGGAAAAGCAGTCTTGGAACGTACAATCTGGCCACCTGTAAGAAGGAGACAGCACGAGATGGGGCCCCGCAAAGGAGCGTTTGTTGGTAGCACTCTAGTTCACCCCTGAATGTTCTGTTGGAGTGGGGTGAGCAAGACAGGTGTCCTCCTGAGGGATCTGAGGAGCAACTGCATGAGCGCAAAGGATGAAGGGTGGAGAGCCGACCTCGGATGGTCTGGCAGTGATGTCCATAAGGAAGCCAAGATGGAGGTCAGCTGAAAGGAGCTCGTGGCTGTTGGGTCTCCGCCGGCTGCGGGAGCAATGGGTGAGCCGGGGAATATGAGAGATGGGAGGTGGGCTGAGATCGTAATAAGAGAGACTGCATTTTAACTTATGATTTTAACATTGGGTTTTAATGGATTTATTTATTGATAATTGTTTTTATCCCCACTTTGCACAGTTTTTATGGAATATTTATTGAAAATATGATGCACTGCATTTTTTGTTTGGACACTGTTGTTTTTAAATAAAAGCACATTGGCACTTTTGGAAATATCCCCTGGCTTCATTTGAGAATTATCCTCATATGTCAGCTCATCTCGGTGACATTACCGACGGTGTCAGGTTAAGAGCTCCCAGCAGTCGGATGGGAGAGTGGAGCGGACCTCCATCGTCACAGAAACTTACTCAAGAAGGCTCAAAGTTGCAAAATGGGCTTTTAGACAATACAGAATTAATGGTCTGAATACTTAAATCAGTGAGAGATATCAGTTTTTGATTTTTAATACATTCGCAGACCTTTCTGAAAGCATGTTTTCACTTTGTCACTCTGGGCTATTGAGAAAAAAATTGGAAATTTATCAGTTGATCAATTTCAAGTGAAATTTCTGACACGATTAAGTGGGCTGAGAATGAAGAGGGCTGTATACCTTTTTGAATCCACAGTGTGCCCCCTGCCTGTTTCAAAAAGACAACATTTATTTCTGTTCCAAAGAAATCAGACGTGGGCCATCTCAGTGACTACAGAATTGGTGGCACTCCCTTCTGTAAGTGATAAAATTCTTTAAAAGACTGGAGCTTGAATATATTAAAAGTGATATTCTAGATAGTTTCGACCAATCTGCATATTGTCACAGCAGGCCCACAGAGGATGCCATATCGCCTGCACGTCATACTGACTAAACCTGGATAAGAAAAACTGCTATACAGTGGAACCTCAGTTCACGAACGTCTCGGTACACGTACAAATCGGTTTACGACCAAAAAGTTCGCCAAACTTTTGCCTCGGTTCACGACCACACACTCGGTATACGAACAAGCCAGGTTCCCTTTTGGTTTGTACATGTTCAGTCTCTCCCTGTGCATTTCCTGTGCAGCGAGCAAGAGAGAGAGAGCGAGAGAGTGCGACACTCACACACACACACACACACACACACACACCGCGAGAGAGAGAGTCACGCACACACCCAGACAGGCAAGAGAGAGAGTCGCGCACACACACAGACAGCACGAGACAGAGGCAGACGCGCACACACACAGGCGAGAGAGAGAGTCGCGCACACACACAGACAGCACGAGACAGAGGCAGACGCGCACACACACAGGCGAGAGAGAGGGAGCGCGCTAGAGAGACACACACACAGGCGCTCCAGGCTCGCAAAAGAGAGACACACGCACAGGCGCGCACGAGAGAGGGAGGACTGGATGCATAAGGTAGAGAAGGCTTGTTTTTGTTTTCACTTCTGTTTACAGCGATCGGTTCATAGCCTGCATTGTTGCAATGTTACTTTTCTTGATGGTTTATTAAATTGCGGATTTTTCAAATGATCATTTTTTCCCCTGTGCTTAAAACTCATTAAAAAAAAGTGTTTTTAGCGAGCGGTTCCTAGCACTATAGCGCAAACTATTGCAGTGTTAGTTTTCTCTGTTGTTCAAGGTTTTCTCAGTGTTATTCAATGTTTTTACATTTAGTTTACTATTACGCTGTGCATTCTATGGTGTGATTAACTATATTTGTGCTTAAAAATTTAAAAATATATATATATTTACATACAGTTCATACGGTCTGGAATGGATTAATTGTATTTATATACAATCCTATGGGGGAAATTGCTTCGGTTCATGACCAAATCGGTTTATGACCAGAGTTTTGGAACGAATTATGGTCGTGAACCGAGGTTCCACTGTACCAGAGTACTGTTTATAGCTCAACGTTTAATACTGTTGGACCACCAAAGATGACCACCAAGCTACTAGATTTGGGCCTAAGCTGAAAGAGTGAATCTTGGACTTTTGATCTGGCAGACCTTAGCAAATGCTGACAGACAGCCTCACTTCCTCGCACTGGGTAGAGTGCTGTGCCCCCTTGTACTTTTCATTCACCCAGGATTATGTGGCCAGATGCGGCTCTTGTTCCATCATTAAATTTGATGATGACATCACTATCATAAACACAATCACCAACAAAGATGAGGCAGCTTACGAAGAAGAGACTTGTCTTCTGACACAATATAACTAAGACACCAATATCTCCCTCAGTGTCAGCAGGACTTCAGAGGCTTCTACTGCATTCACATGCTATTCGAGTTTCTGTGTTGGAAATTCCATGTGTTCCAATGCCTTATGAATTGTGGGGACAAGGTATGAAAAGTATTGTCAATACTACTTGGTGTGATTAAAACGTGTGTAAATTCCCTCAAAAGAAAGTCTGCAATGTTCACTTTAATCACGACGTCTGAATTCTTTGTCATGTTAAACTGTGGAGCAGAGGAGGAAATAAAGTAAAAATGATTTCCAATGGTCCCAAACATTAAGGAGGACGCTGTGTACATTGTAGCAGGGAAACAGGCATCCCGGCTGGAAAGGAGAATGGTTTCTTACCCAGACAGGATTGGCTGGCTGGCTGGCTGGATGAAAAAATAAATTTGTGCCCAGCCTGTTGTGGCAGGTGGCCAGAATCCTTACCCAGCCAGGACGCCCAAGGTGTAGAAGGACAGGGGGTGAGAGTATTATCAGAACAGTTTCTCCCCCGGGCCAATAGTAGGCAGCCCCCTTGGTTTCCAGTGGGGCAACAGGTTATGAGCATGCGCCATGGGGCACATGGACCTTTCCAGGGCCTTATTTGGTCACACTTCCGCCACACAGTAGCTCATTAGGCACCTGGAGTCCTTCCAGGTGCCCTATAAAAAGGAGCCACCTCACTCCATAAGTTGGCCAGAGTCGGGAGGAGGAGAGGACAAAGCCTGAGGAGGAGTGGAAGGAGAAGGACTGGCGGCAAGAAGGGACTGAATGGTATTGATGTGTTGTATTGACTGGTATTTTGGGCACTTCAAACTGTAAATAAACGTGTGTAGTGTGGCAAAACCTGTCTGTGTCCAGGTTAGGGTGGCGGTACACCCCCTAGTGGCACACACTGTGTATTATAATGGATGGGAGCAGCAGAAGCCGGAAATTGGGAGCAGTTCCTCCTCCTCTACAGCAGGTGGCAAGAGGCAGACAAGATCCTCTCTGACGATGTTCTGCTTATTTGCCTCTAACTCTAATTTGAGGTATCTGAGGTAGTGCAAAATTTTAATTTATGTTTATTTACATTATATAGATACTACTTAAATGAAGATCAAATCTTGATATGTTTGCATATGTGAAAACAAGAAAAACTGCTTTCACGGGGTGTACAAAACTGTGCCGGTGTAAGACCATAAACTCAGTATATGATCGGCCTGTGCTTTCCATGAATGGCAGTTTTAAGACTTACTTTTTCTTGAAGGTTGCCTGTGTAGCCAAGGTACAGTCGTATGATCTCGATAATTGTCATCACAATCAGAATGGTTATTAGGATGAATTTGTAGTAATCCTGCAGGACAGGGTACTGCGAACAGACAGGAAACACAGTTTGGGATAAGTCAGGCTTTACTGCAAAATGAAGCTGACCGATACACATTTTTGAGACGCCAAAACCCACTTTCAAATGTTTCAGCCAAAAGCTCTTCATGCCAATTGTGTATCTACAATATATTATAACCATGTTACTATACACCCATCCAATGATGAATTTCTTGTAATCTCACGCTGGGTGATCGAGTTATTTTGTTCTGCAGCACCTCACCTGTTTATCTTACACAGTTGTCTTGGATCGTTTCATAATTGAAAACGTATCAATCAAATGATTGATTGCTTTTCACTACGGTATGCAATTTTTGGGTCAGTTTAAAATATAATAAACATGCGTATTGCTTTTTAATTTGTGTCCATAGATCGTGGGTCTTAACTAAAAGCTGCAACCACTACGCAAAAATGCAATATGTTACAAGTGGAATGCCCCTTACCCCAATTGTTGACGCCCCTCGCCCCACCCTGTGATGCTGATTGGTCATTTGATTACATTCATTCATTCTGATTAATGTGTGGTCCTGAATTGAAATGCAATACGTTTGCTTTGCTTTTAGTTATGATATGCAATCTACGGTCATGAATTTATAATGTAGTACATATTTGTATTGCATTTTAAATGGACATGAAAATTTCATGGTGTAATTAGAACATTTGAGTACTGAGAAAAGTGCTATATAAATGTAATGAATTATTATTATTACTATTATCAGAAAATTGTGATGAGAACTGGTCACTCAGCCTGACAAGCTCATCCATCCTATTCTCCTAGGTTGTCCAAAATAACTTCAAGTCAAGATCTGTGGGTCCCTAAAGTGCTACAGTCCACCACATTACTTGGTCATTTATCTCATGTGCCTGTGGTTGTCTGCACACAGTAGAGGATCATAGGACTCAGTAGCGCAGGGTCCAGGTTGGCTCTTTTTGAGGCCTTCACCTTGTCCATTACATTTTGTGTCTGGTTTTCACAATGACTATACAACAAGAAAGATCGATTTTAGATGATGAAGTGCTAGGGGGGACTTCTTCCTGTCAGTTTTCTTGCTGGTCATGGGTGAGATACTGGGAAAGCAATACCTTGTTTTCACTGCCCAGATTTAATGTGTCTGAGTTTGACATCATATACAGTGGCAAGAAAAAGATTGTGAACCCTCTGGAAATAACCATGCTTCCACCTTAATAAAAGGATAGGTGCCTGTGTGTTCGTCTGGTTGCTATGTCTCTGTCATTCCAATAGATGGCGCATCAAAAACATTTTTAATAATAAAATGTATTGCATTTGTCATTCCAACAGATGGTGCAACACAAACATTAACTCTGCTTTTACGAAATCCATACTAAATGGCAGAACAGTAGCGATAACAATAGCGATATGCATTACATTTGTCATTCCAACACATGGTTCTTCATAAACATTTGCAGTAAGAAAATGCATTGCATTTGTCATTCTAATAGTTGGCACATCAAAAACATTAACACTGCTTTTACAAATGGCATATAACAGTTGAGATATGCATTGCATTTGTCATTCCAACACATGGTGCTTCATAAACATTTGCAGTAATGAAATCCATTGCATTTGTCATTTCAACATATGCTGCATCAAAAACATTAACACTGGTTTTACAAATCTCCTACCAAATGACATTTAACAGTAGAGATACATATTGCATTTTTTATTCCAACACATGGTGCTTCATAAACATTTGCAGTAATAAAATGCTTTGCATTTGTCATTTCAACACATGGTGTGTCGAACATTTGTAGTAGCAAAATGCATTGCGCCTCACAATAAGGAGACCTGGGTTCGCTTCCCGGGTACTCCCTGCGTGGAGTTTGCATGTTCTCCCCATGTCTGCGTGGGTTTCCTCCTACAGGCCAAAGACATGCAGGTTACGTGCATTGGTGATCCTAAATTTTCTCTAGTGTGTGCTTGGTGTGTGTGTGTGTGTGTGCCCTGTGGTGGGCTGACGCCCTCAGGAAGGGGTTTGTTCCTGCCTTGCGCCCTGTGTTGGCTGGGATTGGCTCCAGCAGACCCCTGTGACCCTGTGTTAGGATATTGCAGGTTGGACTATGACTGACTGACTGACTGACTGAAAATGCATTGCATTTGTCATTCCAACTGATGGCATCACAAATATTAATTCTATTTTTACAATAATGAAAAGCAATCAATCTTTTTTTTTTGTATTTTTTTAAATTATGACACAATAAAACCCTGCCAAATTAAAGGCACCACATGCATATGCTTTGTATTGCAGCATAGGTAACACTTTGGATTGTATTTCATTTTGGCACAAATAATCCTCCATACATTTTCATGCACCACCCAGCAGTAGTTCGATTAAAATGGTATTAAAGATGTTAAACTGATATCCGCAAGACACACAGAAAGAGAGCAAAAAGAGACTCTTTGAATAAGTTTCAAGAGTTACAACCTTCAACTGCAGCATGACCACTTCTGACAACCACCAGCACGGGAAGAAGAAGGCATTGAAGTAGAGAGACATTTGAAGAGGTAGACTGGAAACAACTTCATTGCCTGAAAAATAAAAAGAATAAGAAAAGAACATACTTGTGGGTGATCAAAAGCCATCTTTACATACAATGCAAGTTTCACTTTAAAAGTTTTGACACAGTAAGAGCACAGCCTATTCCAATAATATTTTAAAGCTCTGAATTTTATTCAATTTACTTAACTATTCTTCATATATCTTACTACGTGAATCAGTGCCAATCGAAGCCCATTTGGAGCTCTGTGGCACACAGTGCCCCTTCAGTTACATAAACAGCACCCCTCTGTGAGCGTGTGCCCTTTAACTTCCCTAATTTTTTTTTTTTGGCTACCCATGTCATGCATACATAAATCCACTAATGACCACATGGCACATTGAACCTTTTATTGTGTTATATATCGTTATCCACCATAAATAAAAGGTACATGTCTGTGTGTCTGTATGTCCGTCTGGTTTCTATGCCTCTGTCATTCCAGAATATGGCACATCACAAACATTTGCAGTAATAAAATGCATTGCATTTTTCATTCCAACAGAGGGTGCATTACAAACATTAATGCCATTTTTGCAAATCCTGTACCAAAGGGCATATAACAGATGCAATTGCATTGCATTTTCATTCCTACAGATGGTGCATCACAAACATTAATACTACTTTTGCAAATCCTGCACCAAATGGCATAAAACAGAGAAATTTGCATTGAACTTTTCATTCCAACAGATGGTGCATCACAAACATTTGTAGTAATGCATTCCATTACTCTCCACATTATGCACAGTGCTGCTGTGATAATCACTGGCTCCCTGAGACCCTTAATTGGGTGGATTAAATTTACTCCTCAGCATATGCAGGATGAAATGTTTATCTATGTGTTTTGTTCAGTTCTTGACTCGACTGCACATACGCACATTGTTAATCTAACCATCCCTACCTGTCACAGAATATCCATAGCATGATGATACTGACCACACCTGTCAACATTTTTTGTGTAATAACACAATAATTTAGCAAATTATTGCAGTAATTATTGAGAAATAACTACATAGCAAATGAACACCATCATTCTGCAAAACAACTCCAGGTTTGGGAGATGGGGGGAGGGAAATTGTGGGAATAAGTTTCCGTACAGTATAGCTACATAGGTGGTTTAGTTCTGTATCCCTCATAATTTTGTATAAACAATGCCATTTTGATGTAATAATTATAAAAAGTTCTTACATTTATATAGCACTTTTCTCACTAGTTAAAGCGCTTCAGTGAGTGGAAAGCCACTTCAACTACCACTAATGTGCAGCATCCACCTGGACGACGCGACAGCAGCTATTTTGGCAACAGTACGCTCACCACACATGAGCCGTTAGATGGTATGGTGAGAGATTCAGTAGTTTACCAATTAGAGACACAGAATGATTAGGGGACCGGAACGACCAGGCTATGGTGGGACAATTAGCCAGGACATCGGGATACAACCTCCTCTTTAAAAAGAATACCCAGGGATCTTTAATGACCACAGATGGTTGGAGCCTCAGTTTTACATCTCACTGCTCTGGGGCATTGGGATCCACAAACAGACCTCAGGGTAAGCGCCCCATGCTGACCTCACCAACACCTCTTCCAGCAGCAACAAAAGGTTTTCCTAGATGGTCTCCCATCCAAATACTGGCAGGGCCTGAACATGCTTGGCATTAGATAGATAGATAGATAGATAGATAGATAGATAGATAGATAGATAGATAGATAGATAGATAGATAGATAGATACTTTATTAATCCCAAGGGGAAATTAGGTGGATTACCTCTTCTGAAGTGCATGTGGTATGGCTCCAATGGTCCCTTTACTGTAGCCCCTTTGATCAATTTTAGGGTCTTAGAGAGCTCAAGTCTATCCTGCTGACATTGGGATGCCCACAGAAGCACACACCCAGCTGGCAGAAAACATTCATTGACACACACTGACATCTGCCATCAGTCTTACAATGTGAATTTCAAACCAGAGTGGAAGCCTACAAACGCAAACGGAGAACATGCTAACGCCACAGTGATCGGCCGTGCTTCAAGGCCAGTCTTGCTGACTATTATGCCACCTGTACTTTTAATGCTACCTAAAAAAAAACACTCCCTACATGCGCGCAACCGAAACTTGTAAAAGATACGCTGACAAAGGATGTGAACCATCCGATATTTTACGGATACGAAATGGCCAGACATGCAATCAAATCACTCAAAAGCAGCTGCCTCTTACTAGTTTTGATCACGGTGAAGTCTTCTCCAGGTGCAGGTACGGTTCGGTTCTGCTCGGTTAGCAAAGTTACTGACAAATCCTGGAGACGCCGCCTGATGGGCTCAGGCAGCGACATGTTTGGCGGGGAGGAAACAAAGTGACGTGAATCGCGAAGCAGTGGCTTGTAAAAAGCAGCGTGAAACTCCTCCCACTTTATCTGTGATATATAATCTATTTATATATGTTTTACACAAAAACGAAATATCTTAACCATTTCTGTCGATCAGGAATTGCATAGATTATTTCCATTACGAACAGCGCATGTTAGTTTCTCACCGTTGACGGTGTGACTTTATGCGGAATCTACTGCAGCCAATGCGAAAACTGGCTGCACATGGAGAATGTTTGGTGACCAGAGTTGCTTGGCAACTAAAGAACGGTTTGGCTAAGTACGTGGGCATGCGCATTCCGTACTTCATGTTTCAAGCCGCAGATATGAAACGCCGAAGTAGATAGATAGATAGATAGATAGATAGATAGATAGATAGATAGATAGATAGATAGATAGATAGATAGATAGATAGATAGATAGATAGATAGATAGATACTTTATTAATCCCAATGGGAAATTCACATTCTTCTGCAGCAGCATACTGATACAATAAATAATATTAAATTAAAGAATGATAATAATACAGGTGAAAAACAGACAATAACTATGTATAATGTTAAATATTAACGTTTACCCCCCCTGGTGGAATTAAAGAGTCGCATAGTTTGGGGGAGGAACGATCTCCTCAATCTGTCTGTGGAGCAGGACAGTGACAGCAGTCTGTCACTGAAGCTGCTCTTCTGTCTGGAGATGACATTATTTAGTGGATGCAGTGGATTCTCCCTAATTGATAGGAGTCTGCTGAGCGCCCTTCGCTCTGCCACAGATGTTAAACTGTCCAGCTCCATGCCAACAATAGAGCCTGCCTTCCTCACCAGTTTGTCCAGGCGTGAGGTGTCTTTCCTCTTAATGCTGCCTCTCCAGCACACCACTGCGTAGAAGAGGGCGCTCGCCACAACTGTTTGATAGAACATCTGCAGCATCTTATTGCAGATGTTGAAGGAAGCCAGCCTTCTAAGGAAGTATAACCGGCTTTGTCCTTTCTTGCACAGCGCATCAGTATTGGCAGTCCAGTCTAATTTATCATCCAGCTGCACTCCCAGATATTTATATGTCTGCACCATCTGCACACAGTCACCTTTGATGATCACTGGGTCTATGAGGGGTCTGGGCCTCCTAAAATCCACCACCAGCTCCTTGGTTTTGCTGGTGTTCAGGTGTAGGTGGTTTGAGTCGGACCATTTAACAAAGTCATTGATTAGGTCCCTATACTCCTCCTCCAGCCCATTCCTGATACAGCCCACGATAGCAGTGTCATCAGCGAACTTTTGCACATGGCAGGACTCCGAGTTGTATTGGTAGCTCCTGGATCTGAGAATGGCATTGTAAAAACATTTTTCATTTTCACAAATAATCATTTAGATAATTATAGCAATCCAAATGTTATAATTTTTCAACGTAATTATGAGCGCAGATACGTACTTCTATGTAATGAAAGACTTAATTCTATGCACCAGTAATGTAGGTGTTACATTACTGCTAGTGTGTTCCTAAACTTCGGTTTATTTTCCCTTTTCTATCATTTTTGTTTATATTGTTATTTGTTTCGTGCATTTATTGTGATTATTATATTTTGTTAATATCCATTAAATTTATTACTTACAGTGGATTCACAAAGTTTTCAGACCTCTTTGCTTTCTGCACACTTCATTGCATTTTAGATTTAAATTTAAAAGGATACATTTCTCATTTTTGCCCATTAATCTACACTCAACAACCCATAATGCCAAAGTGAGAACATGTTTCAAAAAGGTCTGCAAATTTATTAAAAATGAAAAACTCAGATCTCTCATTCTTATAAGTGCTCAGACTCTTGGCTGAGACACTCCAAATTTTGGTCAGGTCATTCTCTTTGCTTTAATTCTCCTTCAGATGTTTCTAGAATTTGATTGGAGTCCACCTGTGGTCAACTGAACTGACTGGACGGCGTTTAGAAAGGTATACATTAACCTGCTTATAGGAGGCCCACAATTCACACACTATGTCAGGACTAAAAACAAGCCATGAAGTTCAAGGAACTCTTTGTATAATAATTATAATAATAATTCTTTGCATTTATATAGCGCTTTTCTCACTACTCAAAGTGCTAAGCAATTGCAGGTTAAGGGCCTTGCTTAAGGGCCCAACAGAGCAGAGTCCCTTTTGGCATTTATGGGATTCAAACCGACAACCTTCCGATTGCCAGTGCAGACCCCTAGCCTCAGAGCCACCACTCTGCCGAAAACATGTAGACCTCCACAATCAAATTGCAGGGCAAGGTCTCTGAGTATCTCCAGGAGCACAGTGGCCTCAGTCATTGTGAAATGGAAGAAGTTTGGAACCACCAGGACCTTTCCTAGAGTTGGTCATGTGTGGTGTAGGGGCTATGGCTTAGGACAGTGGTTCTCAAACTGTGGGGCGGGCCCCCTAGGGGGGCGCGAAGTAACAAAAAGGGGGGGCGCAAAGATGTGAAAAAAAGAAAACAAGAAGCGAAAATATGAAAAATACATCTATTGAAACCAAAACAAATTAACTTAAACTACATTCTGATACTAGAAAAATAAATATAGAGTTAGATAAATGTCGATAAAAGTTAAGTAGGTATAATAAAATATGCATCTATGATATATCATTAATTAAAAAAGAACAAATTGTTGTTAGTGGGCTCCTTGCAAAAAAATGTTTGGAGGGGCACAATTAAAACTGTTATGAAAACTCGGGTCGCAAATACTTAAAGGTTGAGAAACACTGGCTTAGGACTTCCAATCATGAGGTTGTGGGTTCAAATCTGCTATTGACATTGTGTAACCATGAGCAAGTCATTTCACCTGGCTGTGCTCCAATTTCCCAAAATGAATTAAACCAAGGCGGCACGGTGGCGCAGTGGGTAGCGTTGCTGCCTCGCAGTTGGGAGACCTGGGGACCTGGGTTCGCTTCCTGGGTCCTCCCTGTGTGGAGTTTGCATGTTCTCCCCGTGTCTGCGTGGGTTTCCTCCGGACGCTCAGGTTTCCTCCCACAGTCCAAAGACATGCAGGTTAGGTGGATTGGCGATTCTAAATTGGCCCTGGTGTGTGTGTGTGTTTGTGTGTGTCCTGCGGTGGGGTGGCACCCTGCCCGGGATTGGTTCCTGCCTTGTGCCCTGTGTTGGCTGGGATTGGCTCCAGCGTGACCCTGTGTTCGGATTCAGCATGTTGGAAAATAAATGGATGGATGGATGAATTAAACCAATTTTATTTCACATGTTGTAAGTCGCCTTGGATAAAGCTGGATAGATAAACATAACATCTGGCCAATGAGTAACCAGTGTCACACGTGGGCTGGTTGGGGACAGCTGAAGGATCTAGTGACTGTAATTATAATACCTCACCAGGGATTGGCATTGTGTTTTAATGCTTTTCTCTCTTTTTTCCTCTGCAGACCGGATGATTGACAGCTATGACATCACTGACGTCACTTCCGGTGTCTGTTCACCTGGACCCGACTCTTACTGTCCGGAGGGTTGAAATCTGTAAGCTCCGTCATCTTAGCTAGTTCCATTTTGAAGTCATGTCTGAAAAGTCCATTGTTTTTGTTTATATGAATTTTTCTTACAAGCCAAGGACACGGGGTGCTGGGTTGGACCCAAAATCTTTTTCTCTTGTCGTGTCATTCTCTTACACTGGGCAAGAAGGGCCTTGCTCAGGGAGAAGACCAAGAACCCAATGGTTGCATTAACAGAGCTTTAGAAGTCCTCTGCTAGGATGGGAGACCCCGTCAGAAGGACGAACATCTCAGTTACACTCAGTCAGTGGGGTGTTTATGGTAGTTTGGCTGACACTCATTTGGAGTTTGTAAAATGGCATTTAAGAGACTCTGGGGACTCATGAGACCAAAACAGTGAAGTATGGTGGCGGCAGCATCATGCTAATGGGATGCTTCTCAGTGGCAGAGTCAGGAAGACTGATCAGAATCGAAAGAGAAGGATGAATGCAGTCAAATTCAAAGAGGTCACTGAAGAAAACTTACTCCATAATGCATGTGACCTCAGATTGGAGCGACAGTTCACCCTTTATCATGACAGTGACCTGAAGCATACAGCCAAGACAACGCTGGAGTGCCTGTGGGATACGTTTGTGACTGTCCTTGAGTGGCCCCATCAAAGGCCAGACTTAAACCCCCCGCAGAAAATACCTGACAATGGCAGTTTACCGATGCTTCCCATCCTGTCTATGGAGCTTGAGAGGATCTGCTAGAAAGAATGGGATAAACTGCCCAAACCCAGGTGTTCATATCATGTAGAGACTTACTGAAGATGGCTCAAAGCTGCAAAAGGGGCTTCTAGATGATACTGAATTAAGGGTCTGAATACTTAAATCAGTGAGAAATTTCAGCTTTTGATTTTTATTAATTTGGCCTACCTTTCTGAAAACATGTTATCACTTTCTATGGGTTATTTAGTGCAGACTGATGAACCAAAATGTAAAAACTATCTAAGTTAAATTAAATCTACAACACAATAAATTTTGCGGAAATTGACAGTCTAAATCCAATCCACTGTAATGCTTATGTATAACATGTTCACTTCTATTTCTATGTTTTCTGTGTGTCGACCTGGAGAGGCGGGGCCATCACCGCATCACTGCTGAGGCACCGCCCACAGGCTATATATATTTCAGGCTGGGAGAAAGTGCCCCAGTGGTTCATGGATTGTCAAAGGCTTTGTTTTTGTATGTATTATCTTTTTCTGGTTTGCTTCTGTTTTTGAATTCCCATTTCTGGATAACAGATTGACATTCGTTGTGATTTGCTGTTTGGCCAACCCTTTTTGTGATTTTTCTGGCTCAATTGTAATAAATCTCTTCACTTATAAATGTTTTTTGTTGGACTTGTCTGTTTAACAGGAGGTTTAATGGGTAGTGTTCCCTTTAGATATATTTTTGTATATTCTTTTTGAACTTTTAAAGTCAGTTTCTCATTTTGGACCTGTGCAGGCCAAAGCCTGCCTATAAAGTTTAGGGTCTATATTATCTTTTGGTAGGTCAGTGAAATTCCTTACCTGATTTTTGGATCTTTGGGAGGCCTATCATCCTTTTCTGCGATTTTGTGTGCACAATTCGTAATAGTTCAGATAAGTCATGGTGCTCTACTAATCCATTGCATTAAGTTTAGTTTGACAATGATTGACTAACACAACTTTGGAATATGACTTGAGAAACACCCTCACAGACACGAGAAGAAGGCATAAATTCCTCTTTTACAGAGCGTACTGTGCCACCAATGTCATACAGTACAGTGTCCTCCAAAATGTTTGGGACAAAGACACATTTTTCTTTGATTTGCCCGTCGGCTCCACAGTTTAAAATTAACAATCAAACAATTCAGACATTGTGATTAAGATGCACACTGCGGACTTTCATTTAAAGGGATTTGCATATACTTTGGTCACACTTTGATTCCCCCATTTCAGTGCATCATAATGTTTGGGAAAATTGATGTCACAGGTGTTTGTGATGACTCAGGTGGGTTTCATGGCTTCATAAGGTAAGTCAGCATGCTTCTACCCTTTGCAGTCTGTAGTTGCCATTGTACAAAATACAGACAAGAGCTGTGCCAATGAAAGTCAAAGAAGCCATTAAGAGGTTGAAAAACAAGAATAAAACCATTGGAGACATCAAAAAAACCTTAGGATGACCAAAATCAACTGTCTGGAATATCATGATGAAGAAAGAACAAATTGGTGGGTTCAGTAATTACAAAGGAACTGGTAGGCCAAGGAAAACCTCCACTGCTGAGGACAGACGAATCTTCACTACACTAAAGAAAAAAAACCCAACACCTGTCTGACAGATCAGAAACATGTGTGGGGCCAATGAGTGTGTGTCAGAGACAACTATCAGCAGAAGACTTCGTGAACAGAGTCCACACTGCAAGATGCAAAACACTAGTTAGCCACCAAAACAGGATGACCAGATTATAGATTGCAAAAACAGCCTGCAGAATTCTGGAAAAAGGTCTTGTGGACAGACGAGACAAAGATGAACCTCATCAGAGTGATGACAAGAGCAAAGTGTGGAGATGAAAAGAAACTGCCCGAGATCCAAAGAAGACCACCTCATCTGTTAAACATGGTGCTGGGGGTGTTATGGCTTGGGCGTGTATGGTCCAGGCACACTTCTCTTCATTGATGATGAACTGCTGACAGCAGCGGCACAATGAATTCTGAGGTCTGTAGAAACATCTCATCTGCTCAGGTTCCAGTACATACCTCCAAACTCATTGAACAGCACTTCAGCTTACAACAAGATAAACATACACAGAGGAGTTTGTCAAAGCTAAAAAATTGAAAATTCTTGAATGTCCATGCCAGTCACCCAATTTAAATCAAACTGAGCAGGCCTTCCATATGCTGAAGAGAAAACTTAAGTGAAAAATCCCCTACGACAAGCAGGAGCTGAAGATGGCTGCATTAGAGGCTTGGCAGAGCATCACCAGAGAAGATCCTCAACACCTGGTCACGTCTATGAATCGCAGACTTCAAGCAGTCATTGCATGTGAGGGATATGCAACAAATTCCTAAATATGACAATGGCTTTAATAGACCTGCCATTGCTGTATCCAAATATTATGGTGCCCTGAAATGGGGAGACCACATAGAAAAAGTGTTGTGTGACCAAAATGTGTGCAAATCCCGTTCAATGAAAGTCTGTAATGTGCACTTTAATCACAATGTCTGAATTGTTTGGTTTATAATTTTAAACTGTGGAGCAGAGGGGGAATTTAAGGAATAAAAATGTGTCTTTGTTCCAATCATTATGGGGGGGCACTGTAGATGAGATACAGAGCATGTCACATTGGGTAAAGCAGACATCTGCATTGAAGGCAGCTCAACCTCTGTGCCTTCCTTCTAATTAACATGGAACTCCTCATAGAGGACATGACAAGTTCAGAACAGTCAAGAATAGAAGGTCGCTGTGATGTTTGTACGTTATTTAGATACTAGTTGTCCCCTGTGGCTCCATCTGTGTAGTAGTGAAACAGGACAAACTTAAAAAATCAATAAACAAACAGGTATCACTAGCTAAGCGAAGACAAGGAACACTCCAAAAGCGCGTCCCACTTCTGACATCCTGTTTCCCCCTCCCCTCAGCCCGCTGCCTCTGTCTCGGATTAGCGCGAATATATCACTCGTGCAAGCAACCTATGATTCTTAGTGCGATGAGAGAAATCACAAAATCAACCGGAATGTTCAAGCAAATTCTAGAAAAAAGCCTTATCTATATCCGTTAAGTAGGTCTCTCGTTCGCTAGCTAAGCGGAGGTAAGGTACACACCCCAAGGCTGGCGCGTGGGTGAGGAGGGTCCCGCCCCCCTCCACTCGCCCCACTGTGTGTCTCTCAGATTTGTGTAAATAAATCAGAACCACAAGCGAACTATGCTAATTAGTGCGATGGGTAGAAGTCGCAAAATCAACCGGAAAGTTCAAGCAAATTATTAAAAAACACCCGATCTAAATCCGTTAAGTAGTTCTCTCGTGAAAAGAGTTCAGACAGACAGACCAACGTTGGATTTTATATATACTGTATAGAGATAGATAGATAGATAGATAGATAGATAGATAGATAGATAGATAGATAGATAGATAGATAGATAGATAGATAGATAGATAGATAGATAGATAGATAGATAGATAGATAGATAGATAGATAGATAGATAGATAGATAGATAGATAGATAGATAGTGTAACAGATTGAGGCGTAGTCCACCTCTTGAACCCTCAGGTACCACTCCGAACACCAGATGAAAGTGTAAACACTATTTATTTTATAATTAAACCGTGCACAAAGCACCCTCCACTCCACACTCATAAACGCAATAATTCTCTTTCTTACTAACCAATCCTCCTCGCCCAGACACTTCGTCCTCCTACCTCCCAGCTCAGCTCAGTGTCTGGGCTTTCCCACTGTCCTTTTATATCCCCTGACCCGGAGGTGCCTCTGTTTCAATACCCACAAGTCCGTATTCCTTCCGGGTCAGGGTAAACAGTCCTTTCTTCAGCCCGGGAGCACGTCGTTCTTTCCTGTCACGTGATGAAGACGCACTCCCGGGTTATAGGGCACATAAGAGCCCACTAGCCCCCCTACAGCGACTCCCGGTGGCCCCCAAGGTATCCAGCAGGGCTGTGTATACAAACTACAAAGTCCATGAGGCCCTGCTGGAACTCAGGGCACCATCATGCTGTCCGGAGGGCTCCTCCTAGCGGCCTGGGGGTGGCGACCGGAGTTTGTAGCCAGTCGTCCATCACAATAGATAGATAGATAGATAGATAGATAGATAGATAGATAGATAGATAGATAGATAGATAGATAGATAGATAGATAGATAGATAGATAGATAGATAGATAGATAGATAGATAGATAGATAGATAGATAGATAGATAGATAGATAGATAGATACTTTATTAATCCCAAGGGGAAATTCACATACTCAAGCAGCACCTTACTGATACAAAAAACAATATTAAATTAAAGATTGATAATAATGCAGGTAAAAACAGACAATAACTTTATATAATGTTAACGTTTACCCCCCCCCCCCCCCGGGTGGAATTGAAGAGTCGCATAGTTTGGGGGAGGAACGATCTCCTCAGTCTGTCATTGGAGCAGGACAGTGACAGCAGTCTGTCGCTGAAGCTGCACCTCTGTCTGGAGATGATCCTGTTCAGTGGATGCAGTGGATTTTCCATAATTGATAGGAGCCTGCTGAGCGCCCATCGCTCTGCCACAGATGTCAAACTGTCCAGCTCCATGCCCACAATAGAACCTGCCTTCCTCACCAGTTTTTGCAGGTGTGAGGCGTCTTTCTTCTTAATGCTGCCTCCCCAGCACACCACCGCGTAGAAGAGGGCGCTCGCCACAATTGTCTGATAGAACATCTGCAGCATCTTATTGCAGATGTTGAAGGACGCCAGCCTTCTAAGGAAGTATAACCGGCTCTGTCCTTTCTTGCACTGAGCATCAGTATGTCAAAATTGTCAAACATCTCTAAATTAATTTGACTCTTATGCCCGAGAATGCAGTTCGAAAAGCAACAATCTATAGAGCAGGATACTGCTGTTAGCTTTCAGTTCCAACTCAAGGCAATGGAATTTCAAAAGTATCTATTAAGTGTGATTTGTGTGTAGGTATGTTCAAGTGATTTGCCATCAAATTCATCTTGTTGGTAGGGTTACCTTCTGGGATGTTCATACTTAATACTGAAATGCATTCTGGGTTAGAGAAGGGGTTGACTATTTTGGAATTGTTATTCCTTAAACCTTGCACCTTTGTAATAGAAAAGGTGAGTTCTGAACGGGGAGAGAAAGGTGGAAGGGTCCATGTTTCTGTAGACTAAACGGAATTCATCTGAAAATCACAAAGTGCAGATATGGATGAGTTAGGCAGGAACTCAAGCTCTCGGGCCTCAATGAAAGGAGGTTTTTATTTAACGTTAATTTGTGCAGTGTAACACAAGCTGCAGCTTTTAGTGCTAATAGCCACAATAGATTGTTCAAAAAATGGAGACTAATGGCTTGATAAGAACTCATTTCCTGTTGGAATAGAAAGGTCACTAACCCCAGCACTTCATAATGGCACTAGGCTGCAATCAACCGTAACCTGAACCAATAAGTATTGTCATACAAGAAATTATCATTGCAATTTCTGACTGAAGCAAAATGACCCTTGTGGACAAGCCCACCCAGTAGATAAAGTCTCAGTTTAATGATAAAGAAGATAAGGCCACTTTGTAAATCGCTCACACACAAAAAACACCATTAATCCCGAAGAAATCGGACACCTCTCATTTATTGTACATTGGACTTTATTTTCAGCAAAATCAACAAGTAATGTATTGCTATTTAATGCTGACAATATGACGTTTTGCTGTTTTTTTTTTTCCTGTTAAGCACACACATGTATAAAGTCATGGCTGACAGAATTTTAACGTGCTTTTACACGGACCACCACCTCAGAAGTTGATCTACTTTTACGGCCTTTGGGGTCAAGCTGTTGACTATGGAGGGAACCAGAAAGTCAAACGGGGATGGCTCCACTCCTTCAGATTCGGTCCATGGTCAGCCAAGGAGTAAATTATGTGGATCACAAAATGTATCTTGTCCTCTGCAAGCCACCATTCATTGTAGAGTCTGTTTTTGTTCAACTGGGTCACTGAAGAACCAGCCATGTTGTCTCCATGAATCAATGCTTTCTTTAGTTATGATCAAAAACATGATCAGGTCTGTCTATTTCGGGAGGAAGAGGCTTGAGATGAGTTGAACGGACCATTCCTAGGGGATGGTCTTACATATAAGCTTGTCAGTTCCGTCTTTGAGGATCTGGTATGTTATAAGTTGGTCAGTCCAGAACAACTGGATGAGGTTCCATATAAGTCCCTATGCAGTTGGGGTCTACCACGATACGAGAATGTGGTAGGAAGTTGCATTGTACATCTATCTGCTCCTGGAGTTGGTGAGTCCATTCCTGAAGGATGACTTTTAATTTTATTGGATTTCTTCAGACCTGAAGGGTGTCCATCCAGTCCTGAAGAATGACCATTCATATGAGTTGATCTGTCCAGTCCCAGAGGATGAGATTTGATATAACTCAATCAACATAGTCCTTACAAAGTCAACCTGTGGAGCCAGAAAACTGTTCTGAGCAGCCTGGCCTACAGATGTCTTCCATACAACAGGAGTCTCCAATCGTTTTCTCTGTAGATCACCTCCTAGTAAGCTGGTTTTAAAACCAAACACTTTTGTACCACAAGAGTTTCAAATGATTAGTTGAAAAAATACCGGGATTCTTGCTTAAGCGTTTTAAACATCTTACCGACTCAAATGATATAAAGTAAGGGTAAACAGTTGAAGAATCTTGACCAGCAGTTCCTAAAACCCAATTCAATTCTTCTTTCTCTGTCACATTTTATAATCTCATTATGTCTACTCTTAGGAAATTCACTTTAACAGTGTAATTTAAAAATGGTGTCCTGCCACCCCCCTCATCCATTTATTATCCTGTCTGTTCTGTTAGTGGGCAGATGGAGCCTATCTGGGCCGAATCAGGCACAAGGCAGGACTAACCCTGGACAAGATGCCAGTTCATTACAAGACATTCATACACACACATATATATTTACTCTTAGAGAATCAGGCTACTTAATCTTACTTAATGAGGAAAAATTACCTGAGCTGAGCCTCTTCACTTTAAGCTAAAGAAGATTAAAGGAATACCTGAATGAAGAGTTTCAAATAATGAAGGGAATTAGGACAGCGGATCAAGACGATGACTTTAAAATGAGTTCATCAAGAACACAGGGACACAGTTGGAAACTTGTGAAAGGTAAATTTCACACAAACATTAGGAAGTTTTTCTTTACACAGAGAACCACAGACACATGGAATAAGTGACCAAGTAGAGTGGTAGACAGGAGGACTTTAGGGACCTTCAAAACTCAATTTGATATTATTTTAGAAGAATTAAGTGGACCTTAATGGCAAAGTTTGTTGGGCTGAATGGCCTGTTCCTTGTCTAGGCTGTTCTAATCTCACCATATTTAAGTTTGATACCTGCTACTACCTGGTTATTAACTGAAATGGATATGCAGTCTGGAAATGGATGGATGTAATTCCCATATCTCTGGGATGTGGGGAAAATAAAGTACATGGAGAAAATAAACCTGATCAAACACAGGTAAAACATGCAAAGTCCACATAAACGTGACTGAGCAGATATTCAAACATGTGTCCTTAGGGCTGTGAGGTATCAGCGCTAACCACTTTGTCGTGGTGCTGCCCCCTGACTATACCTGCTTTTATGCACATTAGATGTATCACAGTGTGATGATCTCCTTTACATAAGGCTCTATTTAACAAATCTAGTTTGAGAGTATATAGCACTTGCAGTAACTGATCAGCATGAAGCTCAACACTGATAGTCAGGGTCAAGCACAAAGAGTGCAGAAAGTTGTGGAAAAAGGAAATTTGTTTAGTCTAATCAGTGAGATCGGTGACTTTCAAGTATTCACAGTGTGAAGATGTGGGCTCTGTGCAGACAAAGGACCTCAAAGACCTTTGGGATAAGGGATTGTCAAGTTAGGAGAGACCTGAACATTGCAGAAGCGAAACTGTTTTGCTTTATAAAGCCATCGTGATGCATTTTTTATACTGGCTGTGACCAGTGCTTTAAACTGAGGGAACTGGTCTTGAGCCACCACACACACACATAAAAATATGCACACACATACACACACACACACACACACACACACACCATGCCAAGATATGAACAATATAGACCATTTAGCATATCCAGCTCCAAGAGTGCCGGGCCCCCCTTTCCTGATTTCCTTTTTAATTATAATTTTTCAATACTGAGTAGTTTTATGCTGCAACCAAAGTTTAATAATAGGTAAGGCGTACATGAGGGAACAAATAATTAATTTTAAAATGTGTTTCATTTAGAGAATAAACACAGTCGTCCAATACAAATTGGCACTGAGTGAAAATATAATTACCCCCTTGTTAAATCAACCCAATTTAAGACTTAATTAAAGTCAACAGATTAAACACGGCCATGCCATCACGATTGGTGTATTTTATTAATTATTTTTATTGTTATTATTTTTTTTTCTGAAGGAATTCAATTTTGGCATACAGTCATTTTTTTCCATCATTATTCCTATCAATTTTTTAATCATCTTTCTATGACACCATTTGGGATTTTTATGGGCGCCACTACTTTGTGACATTTGCGCCAACCTTTGTTTAGGTAATTTTCCTAGGATTCCCCCGGCAATGAGCATATAAACCAAATAAAAGGTCATCGCCTGTGTTTCTTATTTGTGCAAGTCTGGGTTGATTTAATATTTGGTGTGCAATTCTCTACCAATAATGTGTCAAATTTTCCGGCTTATGATTTTTGATTTTTGTTTAAGGTTTCTGGTTTGTCAAAAGATCGGCTTGCCTCTCTGGTATCAATACAGTACATCTTTTTGACCTCACTTTATCTTACGAACCTTTAATTAAAATTTGACACGGTTTTCTGCTGAGACAGAACACATGCTTGATCAAGGCCAGCCCTGTTCAATATAAAACTCTCCCATTTTAATCCCAATAAGCAAGATGTTAGCACAAAGAATAAAAAAGCAAATACTGCCACAACCAAAGGAAATACCTTAAAGGAACAGAAAAAAATTGTTGATATCTATCAATCTGGAAAGAACTACAATGCCATTTCTTAGGCCAGGGGTGGCAAACTCCAGTCCTGGAGTGCCGCAGTTGCTGCAGGTTTTCATTCTAATCATCTTCTTCATTAGTTTTTGCTGCTAATTAACTTCTTTTGCCTTAATTTTAATTATCTTGATTCAGGCCCCTTAGTTGTTTCTTTTTCTTTAATTAGCTGCCAAACAATAATGAGACACAAAACAAGGTGCCACATGACCAGCTCACCCGTGCCCATCACACAATATCTGAAAATAAAGAAAGGTGAAGGTCTCAGTAAGGTTGATCTCTCAGGTCACCAAAACATTTTGACAATGTGCTTAGAAAAAACAGAAAATCAACAGTTATGGAAATGTCTGCTGTGTCAGAATGAGACCAGCAACAAGCCATGGAATTAAATAACGAGATTAATTAACAGCAAGAATTGGCTTCTCATTACGAAACTGGTTGGAGTGAAATTAGTTGGAGTTTGAAGCCCCAGTTTAGCTGGTCAACTGTTGATTTGTTTCACATCTCATTTCTATTTGGCTGTCATTTAATGAAGAAAATAATTAATTCAGAGCACTGAATCCTTAAAAACAGGGCTATTAAAATGAAGGGAACAAGAAATTAATTAGCAATGAAAACTGGTCACTGATTAGGAAAAGGGTTAGAATGAAAACCTGCAGCCACTGCGGCCCTCCAGGACTGGAGTTTGCCACCCCTGTCTTAGGCTGTAGGTGCTCCACTGCATCTTCACATTGACAATAATCAGAACGTCAATAAATCCAGTAATGGCCACCTGTCCAAAATCACTCCAAAAGCCGCAATGTACAATCATCAAGGAAGTCAAAGAATCCTAAATATTGAAGGAATTGAAGCTTTCCGTTGCCTCTGTAAAAGTCATTGTTCATGACTCCACAATCAGAAAGATGCTGAATGCGGGGTTTGTTGGAAAACATTGTTAATGAAGAAGAAAATAAATGCTTGTCTTCCATTTATTAGGAAGCATTTGGATAATTCCAAAATCTTTTAGGATAAAATTCTATAGACAGATGGGGCAAAAAACAAACAGAGCAGCTACACTAACTGGAAAATGTGGTGGTGTTAATGTGATTGTGTAGGGCTACCATGCTACCACAGGACCTGAGCAATTTGCCCTAATTTAAGTAACTATGAATTCTGATCTATAACAGATGATTAGAGAAGTGTCCCATAATGCGTCCAAGATAAAGATAAATCATAGCTGGTTCATAAAGCAAGATGATAATCCAAAACAATTAGGTAAATCCATATTTAAATGGCTGAAAAGAAGCAAAACTAAAGGTTTGGACAGGCCTAGACCTAAACCCAAATGAAATGATGTGGTAGGACCTAAAGACAGCATTTCACTCTTGAAAATCTACCAAAGTTTCTGAATTAAAGCAACAGGTTAAAATTCCTCCACGATCATGTGAAAGACGGCTATTGAATTATGGGAATCTTTTGGTTGCTTTTGGTTCATTGAAACTGAAGGTGGCACAACCATTTATTAACTGTAAAGGGGGTAAATACTTTTTCACATTGTGCCAGTTGGTGTTCCAAAGCTTTTTTCATTAAATAAATAACATATGTTAAATATATATACCATTGTTTGTTCACTCAGTGGTCCTTTATTTTGGTTGTTGGTTTAATGTCAGATTTTTGGAATGACACAGAAAATCAGGGTGGGTAAATACTTTGTACCCTACCACCATGATAGACTCGGTCCAAACATGGAAAGTTAAATCCTGCAAATCGCTGGAGCAGCCCATGCAGTCTTCAGTCCAGATGAAGTGATGGATAAGGTGACGGGATCTGCCCAGCATTATAAAATCATTCCACACTGCTGTTTAGGTTTTTCTAATTCAGTGAAATAAGCAGTTATGGCACAAGGGAAGAAGGCTGAAATTAAAATAACAAATGTCCAGAAAACATACCCTAATTTCCCTAAAATGATGATCTCCTCAAATATAAGTCTTGTATACACAACATAATTTTCCTTATAAAGTACACATACTACTATACATGATAAATTACAAGTCACAAAGGAGATTTCCACTTTAAAACTATGATACAAACTGGTGCGTGTAGACTTGCGTCATGATCGGTGTGTTAGGATTTTTATGAAGACAGCAGCCCTCAGCATGGCAAACGTTGGCTACAGTGACATCACGTCTGAATTACTATCACAATAAGGAGTATATCAAAAACATACATTGTCATCGCAATTTCAAGGCAATAGTGAGATCCAGGAAATGCTATTCTCCTCCTAAATTCGGGGCACTCCACTACAGGTAACCCCACCTCACAGGCCATTGGCTGTTCTGAGCCGACCGCCAGCCCTACTGCCCAATCGAGTAAGCCCCGGAGTCAGTGGACTGCTTCTCGTCATACTTGATGGAGAGTGTTTGGTTGCTTTTGCAAAGTTCATTGCTGGTAGAGAGAGCCGATTTTATCTGGTGCTCTGTAACCTAAAATAAGAAACAACAGAAATGGTCCAGTAAAATATAAAGCTGCTGCATGCATGTCATCCTGGAAAGAGCTTAGTAGGCAGCTGCAACTAAACAGGGCAACTGAAGAGAATAAAACAGGCAAACAGTGAAGTCGATTAGTAAAAGAATTGGATTTTATAAACAATGCTGCACATCCTCTCAATAACATGTTAACATTGAGTCTTTTTAGCCAGTAATTATTGTTTCTTGACACACTATTGGGGCTTCTTCATACTTACGTCAATATACCTCTGCTAGGTTGGTTGAAATCTAAATAATCAACAAATGCTTCAGTGTTAACATTTACAGTGCACCATCTATTGGAATGTATTTTCTAATGCATGTAGAGAAAAGCCAAACAAAATGACACCTTTTATTGGCTAACTAAAAAGATTATAATATGCAAGCTTTCGAGGCAACTCAGGCCCCTTCTTCAGACAAGATGTAAGATGTATTGATTACATCTTGCCTGAAGAAGGGGCCTGAGTTGCCTCGAAAGCTTGCATATTGTAATCTTTTTAGTTAGCCAATAAAAGGTGTCATTTTGCTTGGCTTTTCTCTACATTCATAATGGCAAACACGGTACAACACCCTAGTACTAATGCATGTAGTAATGAAATGCATGGTTTTATCATTCTAACAGATGGAGCAGCACAAACATCCATCCATCCATCTATTTTCCAACCCGCTGAATCCGAACACAGGGTCACGGGGGTCTGCTGGAGCCAATCCCAGCCAACACAGGGCACAAGGCAGGAACCAATCCAGGGCAGGGTGCCAACCCACCTCAGAGCACAAACATTTGTAGTAATAAAATGCAATACTACAAATGTTTGTGGTGTCCACCTGTTGGAATGACAAATGCAAAACACACGTCTCTGTTATGCGCCATTTGGTGCAAGATTTGTGAAATCAGAGATAATGTTTGTGATGTGCCATCTGTTGAAATGACAAATGCAATGCATTTTATTACTGCAAATAGTTGTGATACACCATGTATTGGAATGACAGAGACATAGAAAATGGATGGACACACGCATACACAGACACTTCGCCTTTTATTAAGGTGGATAATACCTGACTGGGACTGGGATTGCTCTCTTATCACTAGCCAAGTCAAAATGTTCATGTGTGTTTGAAAGAGGTGGTTGTTGATGCATTTTTTAAATATTTCTTGAACCCAAATTTCTTCTTGGGACATCTATCTATCTATCTATCTATCTATCTATCTATCTATCTATCTATCTATCTATCTATCTATCTATCTATCTATCTATCTATCTATCTATCTATCTATCTATCTATCTATCTATCTATCTATCTATCTATCTATCTATCTATCTAAATACATTTTATTTTAAATGGAAAAGGCAACTGCAAACAACTAGAGAGGTGAAGTATAAAAACAGTTTCCTCATCTAGAGATGGTGTTCACTATAAAGTAAGGCTGATTGGGATTGTGTAGACCGACTGTACTCTGTTCCCTCTTCATGGTAAAGATGCATTGGTATCTTCCTCTTGTAAAATGAAGTTTTGTTTTCTAAGGCATTCTTCTTTATTATGGCGCTGGGGAGTGATGATGTGTTGCATTTTGGTTGGCTATGTAAGTAGGGATTTCACTCTACTACTACTACTACTAAAGGATGTTTATCTTTTTGTTCTAGATTCACTCAGGGTCAAACAGCAAACCATTGCTAGGATTTGAATGTGAAGCTTAACTCCTTATAGGCTAAATCTTTGGTTACTGCAACAAGTTGACTGTACGCTATTATGCAGTGTATGTGCAGAGCTTTCATGTTCGTTTCCATGTGAATAATTTTTTTAACTGACATTTTTTCCATTACAGAGATTCAGAAAGTCAGGGCCTAAACAACACAATATTGGGCAAAAGGCAGAATCCATTGCAGTAAAGCTAGGTGAAATTTAAGTCACCATTAGCCTAATGTTTATGGTCTTTGGGATATGGGCGGGTAGTTTAGGAGGAGAAACAAGAAAAAAAAACAGCTATTGTAAACGTGGAGAAAAGATACAAACAGAAACACACTCTAATTAGGCTTGGAGTTGAATCCAAGTCCCTTTAAGAGGTTAGAGTGCTAGAAAGTAGCCTGGTGATTCACATTGACAGTGATGAGAAGCCTTGTATCTTGTAAATTGTGTGCTTTCAGGCAACATAGTAAATATACTGGTCTAATTACAAATAGAGGAGTCAAAGTAAGAGTCTGTGGTAGCATAAACTGAGACTTTGTAGTT
The DNA here is from genome assembly GCF_900747795.2 of Erpetoichthys calabaricus. NCBI lineage: Eukaryota > Metazoa > Chordata > Cladistia > Polypteriformes > Polypteridae > Erpetoichthys > Erpetoichthys calabaricus. Next base: position 159,769,403 of record NC_041403.2, read on the forward strand.
GGAGTCTGTGGTACCATAAATTGAGAAGTTAGAGTTGGAGATTGTGGTAGCAAAAAATGAGAAGCTGGTATCAGAGTCTTTGGTACCATAAATTTAGAAGTTGGCATCACAGACTGTGGTAACAACAATTGAGAAATTGGAGTCTGTGGTACCATAAATTGAGAAGTTCGAGTCAGAGACTGTGACAGCAAAAACCTGAGAAGTCAGGTTCTGTCGTACCATAAATTGAAAAGTCGGATTCAATGGTAGCATAAATTGAGAAGATGGAGTCTATGGTACCATAAATTTAGAAGATGGTATTGGAGACTGTGGTAGGAAAATTGAAAAAATTGGTGTCAGAGTCTGTGTTGGCATGAATTTAGAGGTTGGAGTCAGAGTCTGGTGTACCATACTGTAAATTAAGAAGTCAGAGTTGGAGTCAGTGGTATCATAAATCGAGAAGTTGGCATCTGTGGTACTATAAATTGAGAAGTCAAAGTCGAAGTCCTGATCATTTTAACTACAAACTACTCATGTTAAATTAACGAATTACATAATTTAATTATTCTATAAGACTAAAGCATAGGATTATGACAGGGTTGTAAACACACAGACTTTTAAGAAATTATAAAATAAGCCACTATGCACTGCATACGCTTTTCATTTTGGCTGGCAGAATGCCTTCATGATAATGAGTTTGTTGATTAAATCTTTAGAATCACAGGTTCCAGTTTCAATAACCCTTAGTTTTGTTTGACTCTCGATTGAAACAAATAATTTAGTATTGAGGGAATTCAGGAATATGTGCAGTTGGAGTGTGTACCAGTAGCACTAGGTACAAGACAGCAAAAAGCCTTGGACTGGGTGCCAGTCCACCACAGTATCCACTCATACATGTACAGCCACATTCACTCACTGGGCTACTTCAGAGCTGCCAGGGGTGTAGTGATGAAAACAGGAAGACGACCCATAAAGACAGAGAGAAAGTATGACAACTTCATAAGGATAAGGACTGGGTGTGGGATTCAAACTGGATCCATTGGACCGTATTGCAATGCACTGCACCACTATGCTACCCCTAGAATGAACAAATACATGCTAAAACTGTGTGACTAAAGACCTCAGTAACTTAACTTGTCTGATATAAAAATAAAAAGATCCATGTTTAAAAAAATCTGTTGGCAACAGGACATACTACATAATGGAGCGACAGGAACATTTCATTTTCTCTAATTGACCTTGAGGTCTTTGCCCAATTCCATGTGTACCTTATTGACTGGACAAAAGTTGAATCTGTGATATTTAGAAATAAAAATAAAAAAATCAAATACCAATTAAAATGTATTTTTAGTATCCAGCATTTATTTTGAAAAGATCAACTTACATTTTTAAATTGTAGATGTGACAGCCTGAGTGTTGCTAGATAGCATTTATTATTATTGCAGCTAAACCCTGAGATGATAACACATCACATTCTCAGACCCTCTTAATCCAATTTAGGGTCAAAGGGGAGGCAGCAATGGAGGCTACTCCAATTACATCTGGGGACAAGACGGGAACCAGTCCCAAAGGGGGTGCAAGTCCTTTGTAGGGCCCACTCACTTACACACCCACACAAGGCCAATTTAGAAATTCCCAATTACCCCAACAAGCATTGTCGATATGTGCCAGAAAAAAAACAACACGAACAAGGAGAGAATATGCAAACTCCACACAGATAGCTACATGGTGCAAGGTTCAAACCTGAAATGTAGGATCCATGAGGCAGAGACACTAAGCACTGTCCCTCAGCGTGCATTACGTATTTATTTTAGCAAGCCTAAAAGTACCCACTTTGTTTTTCCACATCTCCATGGACGGCCCTGTCTTAACTTATGGGCACGATGGGCTCAGAGCATAGGTGCCCACCATGTTTCTGATGCCTATGTATGTTTCTGTTTAACTATCAAAACCGGGGCCCCAGTGCAATACTTTACCCAGGAGCCTATGATGCTGTTAAGAAGGTCCTGTCTACATGTCTGCGAGTTCACATATTCTAAGGACTGAAATGACGGCCTGATTTGCACACAGCCATCAGTTTAGGTGTATTACTATGAGAGAAAATAAAAACGTAAAGGCAATTTGAATATTACTTTGTAATCTCAGCGGATAGAAGCTGACGCAATACAATACGTTTGCAGTGGTTTATGGGTGGTTCAAACATCCACAGCACAGCGCTCTGCCATTAGTCTAACTGAAGCTAAGGTCGACTGAAAATGGACGCTCCCCTGTGGGATGACACCATTGGTGAACAGTGCACTGTGGTGAGATTTCTTTTGACAGAGGGAGTGAAAGTAGCTGATAGCTGAAATTCATCAAAAGCTGTTGGCTTGTGGCAGATCAGTAAGCTGTTTGGGTACCCATCTGGTCCAAACTTTACAAAACCCTAAGTCATCACGCACTATGGCACGTGCTGATTTCTTTGGCCAGAGAGGGTGAAATCTGCTGAAATTCACCAAAGGATGTTGGCTCAGATACAGAAATTAAAACTTTTATGGACTCCTTTGGTACTGTATCTCTCCAGAAAATCCTTGGGTATCGTTGGTTTGACTTGAGCGGTTGCTCATGGAGTCCCGAATGAGGCACATTACCTGCATTGTGAGGGAGCGTCAGTTACGGCACTATGGCCATGTGACGCGTTTCCCAGAGGGTGATCCAGCTCGTAAAATCCTCATTGTTGGGGACCCGAGTGATTGGGCCAGGCCAAGGGGTCGTCCATGTAACACCTGGCTGTGGCAGATAGAGGATAATTTCCTGGAGGGTGGGACTGGACCAGGTTTCTGCCTGGGGGGTTACCAACCAGGATCATGAGTTGTTTTGTTATGTAGTGGGTGCGGCAATGCCCTGTACCAGGGCATGCTCCCCAACTTGACTTGACTTGACTTTGGGAGACTTAAAGCGGGAAGAACAAGTGTAACCGAAGAAATTCAATCTGGTCGACCATCAATGTCTTTCACAAAAGCCCGCATTAAACATGGCGAATGTCTTCATCATAGGAGACCGACGGATTACGTTGTCCACTGTTGCTGTACCTTTAGATATTAACTACGGATCTGCACATGCCAGAGTGCATAATGGCTTGGGGAACCATAAAGTTTGCGCAAGATGGGTTCCCAAACAGCTTACTGATCTGCACAAGCCAACACCCTTCTGTGAATATCAGCTGCTTTCACTCCCTCTGCCCAATGAAATCTCACCACGCCATGTTGTTCAACAATGCTGCTATCCCACGTGTTCATTTGAGCTTGGCTTCAAGTAGACTAACATCAGAACACTGTGCTGTGTGTGTTCAAACTACCCATAAGCCATTGCGAACGTTTTGTATTGCGTTAGGTTCTAATCATTGCGGTTACCTCATAATTGTCAAATTGCCTTTACTTTTTGATTTACTCTCGTATATCTCAATACATTTGCCTTATCCATTCACATGATGTCAACATGGCCGTTTCACTTACACCAAGGATGGGATGTGTGCAGGGATTTGGTTTTTGGGGGCTAAAAGTGTAAGGTGGGGAAACTCACTCCCAGCAACATTTTATCTTCTGCTTTGCTATAGTCAAGCATACAGTATACAGTGTGGATATGGGAAAAAAATGGCTGAACAAGCAAGACCACCATAGAGAAATCAGGGAGGCCACACATGTTAGCTAATGAAGAGAATATTGAGCATGTCCTCCAACAGGATAGTAAAAGCGGACGAAATGGCCAACCAGCTATGGATCATCTCACTTATCTTGAAATTTGCCTTCTTGGTGAATGGTGATACACTCGGGAGTACAGCATTGCTGCTGGGTTTATTTTTCTTAAATTCAATTCATTTTGAATTTAAACTGAATTGAATTGAAAGGAGTTTTCTTAAGTAAATTGCAGCCACTGTTTGACGTACTGTAGTTCTCATATGTTGTGTTCCTTAGCCCCGACATGCAAGCATAACAGATGAATTGAGTGGATGAGTTGAAGATCAGTTCAAACAAAAGGTTAAAAAAGAAGCTCAAGAAAGCAAAGCTTTAAAGTGCTTAGCAGTACTTAACATGCACAACCATGAAAATATATAAGAGTGCATTAATGATTTGGCCTCAGTTTTAGTCGATTGAACTAAAAATGATTTTTGCCATCCCACCACCCACCCCTGTGTTGCCCTTAACAGCACCCAACATCGTCCTAAAAGCACAATATAACCAGGGTCAGTAGACAGGAAAAGAGCGGAGCCCAACGAGAGGCAGTGGAGTTAGTAATTATTCAAGCACCTCCTCAAACTTCTTGGCCTTGTACTGCTCCGCGCCCTTCAGGAAATTCAGCAGGATGATGTCACAGAGCACCGTCCCCTGGGCAATAAAGAACAACACACAGAGAAAATCAGAAACTGGGTTTTGCTAATAAAAACCAGCAATTACATTATCTAAAAGCTGCAGCAGGCTAACAATGACAGATGTCTGGTGTAATGAAATAAGAAATAAATAGCTAGGTTACTCTACAGTCAAGTAAAAAAAAAAAGTAAGCACGCCCCATGGAATGTTTCTTCCTTTTTAGCCTATGTGGACATATCAAGATTTGATCTTCATTTAAAATGTATCTTTAGCAGGGTCAGAGTTCCCATAAGGCCAACCTAGGCCATGGCCTAGTGTGCAGCAGTCATATACAGAAGATATATATATATATACATTATATACAGAAGAAATAACAACCAAATATTTATAATTTTTTTCAGTATTATTTTGAGAAGGCCATATAAATGCTGTTTTTTTTAATTTACATCCATATACATTAAATAAATTGAGCGGTACATTTACGTTGCCCATCTCTACAACTTGCACTATCTTGCTCAGTCACAGGCAAAAAGCATTTGCTATTTCTCTAAAACACAATCAGCGTAAACAACGTGTTAAAGGAAAATTCCAGATTTGGCGTTATAAAAGTGATTTATTACCCTCATATCGCTTGACTTCTATTGAAAGTAGGTACGTAAAATATATCGTTACTATTTTTATATACTGTTTGGTTTACTCAGGGACGTAAGCCTGAAAGCCGTAAGCAGAAACAGTTGAGAGGGGTGTACGCCAAATTATAAGGGGGGGCTGAGATTTTTATTACAAACCATGAAACATACACAACTTATGGCTTGTTTATGTAGCATCATTTAATGTGGTGTAATGTAAGTTTGACACAAAATGCAAAAGATTTCAATAAAATTGTATAATGTCAGATGAGAATCAATGTACTGTAAATCTTTTGCATTTTATGTAAATTTTATTTGCTGTTTTTCGTATTGAATACGCCATCTGGGTGAATAATTTGAACTTAGCAAATTTGTAATCGTCGAAGTGGCTATGAGAAAAAGGACTACAAACAGTTTATCCAAAGGTTGACATTTTATTAAGAATGCTTGTCTGCACACCAGTGAAGAATTCCATGGCTGAAAGGTCTGTTTCTTCTCTGAAAAGAATCAAGGATCGTTTAAGATCTACGATGCAGCAAAATAAGCCGCATGCCCTTGCACTTCTTTGCATTGAAGCAGATTTAACAAGATCTGTCGATTTCAATGAAACAACTGAAGCCTTTTCATGGACAAAAGTGCGAAGGAAGAAATTCTAGTAGGAATTTAAGATGACTTGAAGAAATTCAATGGAAAGTTTTTCTGTAGGTGTTAATGTATTACAATTTCATAAGTAGTGTAGTTTTGAATTAAAAATATAATGTGGTTCTAAGATTATGAAGATTGTATTAAGTGCTTATGTGTTTCAATTATTATAAATTATAAATATAAATATAATTATAAAGTTATAATTATAAATCAACTTTTTGAGGGGGGGGGGGGGCACAGGATTATGTGCTTTGGCCTCGGCTGTATAAATGTTTAAATCCGGCCCTGGGGCCTCATGCATAACGCCGTGCATAGAATTCACACTGAAACGTGGTGTAAGGACAAAAGTGTAAATGTGCGTATGCACAAAAAAATCCAGATGCATAAATCTGTGCGTTCACCAACTTCCATGTTCTTCCGCTCCATAAATCCCGGTCAGCGTGAAAGTAACGCAAGTGCAAACGCCTGCTGCCGCTCCTCCCAGAATTACGCCTCTTTGAATATGCAAATCAATATAAATAGCCCTTAAGCTCAGTGTTCTGTGAAAAGGCAAAGGCAAAAGCATGGGGGAGAATAAAAGAATTTCAGCGAATACCAAGTTTGAGGCAAAGAAAAATGTACTATTTGTTGGTTTAAACAGTGGTATAAACAACAAAAGGAAGTTGATCGAGTGACATAGAGTGTCGGAGAAAATCGAAAGCTCAAGTTCACAAAGTCGCACAGTGCCCGAAATGAAAAAGAAGTTGTCAGATATCAAAGTCGGCGTGAAAAGGCGAGTCAAAGCCCACCGTCTGAGTTTCATATGAAAGCTTATTAGGGTACAGAGAAAAAAAATAGGCACACAATGGGAAAAAAGCAGCGTGTGCTTGATGCTGTATACCGATAATTCTCTTTCCGATCAGCTGCTGTACAGCTGTCATTCCCCACTCAGATATAGTGATATAAATACTCCGAGTGGTGCAGTGAGAGTAATATGGAAAAAGATGATCAGTTGTGGCAACACCTAACGGGAGCAGCTGAAAGAAGAAGAAGAAGGTGCAGTGAGAGTAACAACGCTAAAGCAGCTATGGTATTTAGAATAGTTTGACCATTTGATGCATTAAACTAATAAACAATATGCGGTTAATTTCAGTGTATTTATAAAGCCGCATCAGGGATGTGGATCTAAAAATGAAAGGGAAACCACACTGGAACAGTAGCACTGCTTTGACGCTGTGTGCCGCCAGTTTGCAAAACCGAGCAGAGAACTTGCATACGCCAAGCATTTAGCTACCGTGAAAATGTACGTGGCTTTACACCAAGTTTAGCTTTTATACATCGCGATTTGAGCGTGGAAACTGGCTTATGCAACATTTTTGTGCGTACGCACAGTTTATACATGAGGCCCCTGATCTTTTGGTAAAGGTGATATAACAGACATAGCGCCACCAAGTTGTACAAGTTGTACTCCTTTGCATAATTTGAATAAATACAAATGCAAATTTCATTTATGAGAAAAGGAAACCCACCCCAACATTTGTCATTACCTCAAATACCTAAAATTAGAATCAATTGCCCCAAATGAGGTTGTGATAGGTGGTCCATGGTGTTGTGTATGTTGTCATAAGTGGTCCAACGAGTTGTGTAGGCTTTTAAATAAATAATCGAGTTCCGAGAGCATGCAGGCTCAGAACGGGTGCAGGTGGGTACATGACGGTGCTGCTCCGGGGTTGATTGGGGTGCTTGGCTGATTGCGCTTACATGTGCTAATGTGAGCAGATCAGTCAAGTGCCTCGTTCACACCTAATGAGGTAGGAAGATACAAAGGAGCCAGCATGGCAAAGAGGGGATGGAAAAAGAAAAAAAAGAGACAAGACAGACAGGTCGGAAAAGGAGAGAATGGAGGTTAAAGTGAAAGTAAGAATGAGAAAAAAGAAGAAAAGAGAAAGAAAGAGAAAGCGAGGAGCAGGATTGGGATAGTCCATGGCAGAGCGTAATGAAGGCAGGTGGTCAGGAGTGAGCTTCAGGCAGAGGCTGTAGAAGGGTCCCTCCTACAGAATGATGCTGGGGGGAGTAGGACTGGTCAACTGTTCAGTGGTAGTTGGCATCAGATGTGAAAACAGTACCAATTAAAGCAAGTGGGAGATTACCAGTAGATCTTTTCTATGCGTGTATTTCACTGGGAGAATGGGCAAGACTAAATAGTGGCTTTGAATGCCACATGGTGGTGGGTGTCAAATGTTCAGATTCAAAATTGTCTAGTGAATTTGTAATCCATTAACCTGCACAACTTTCAACGGGTTGCAGATTGGTCAGAGATGCAAGTAAGAATTTCACTGTGCTACATACACGTGACAATAAACTTGCATATTTCCTTACTTGAACATTACAGCAGATAAAATATCTGAACTACTTAATTTAGGTAGAGATTTCCGTATTCAGTTCACAGATTAAATACAGTTTATGTATTTATCGCTCCTGATATCCATGTATTAACAAATCAGCAGCACAGGGCCAATTTAATTTGGTTGAAAATGATAGATACTAACTGGGTGAAAATGAAAACTAAATAACTATCAATAAGTAATTATTAACTGACTAACAAAGTCCACTGTATTTTAACAATAATGTTTTATTCTTCCACAGCAGTACTAGACTAACACTTTATTTAACATTTTGTTGATTCTTTATCACTTAGAAACAGAGCTGCCTTCAGTTTCAGAAGCTGACGCAATAGAACACTTTTGCAGTGGCTTATGGGTAGTTCAAACAAGCACTGCGCAGAGCTCTGCCATTAGTCAAGTTGAAGCTAAGGTCGAATTAACATGGACTCTCTGCAGCGGGATTGCACCACTGGTGAACAATGCACTGTGGTGAGATTTCTTTGGCCAGAAAGAATGAAATCTGCTGAAATTCATCAAACAATGTTGGCTCAGTGCAGAAATGCAAAGAGCTTGGCTCAATGAAAAATTTATGAATTAGTGGGAAGATTTAAAGCGGAATGAACAAGTGTAACCGATGAAGTTCAATCCGATCGACCATCAGCATCGTACACAAAAGCTCACACTGACACGCCGAATATATTCATCAGAGAGAACCGACGGATTATGTTGTCCACTGTTGCTGCACGTTTAGCTATTAGCTATGGATCTGCAAGTGCCAGAGTGCATACTGACTTGGGGTATATATCAGAACTACTTAATTTAGGTAGAAATTTCCGTATTCAGTTCAGAGATTAAATAACAAATTAACAAATCAGCAGCACAAAGCCAATTTAATTTGGTGGAAATGATAGCTACTAACAGGGTGAACATGAAAACTAAATTACTATTGATAAGTAATTAGCTAACTGACTAACAAAGTCCATTGCATTTTAACGATAATGTTTTATTCTTCCACAGCAGTACATTTTGTTGATTCTTTATCACTTAGAAACAGAGTTCCCTTCAGTTTCAACATTTAGTGGTCTATTGGACCAGCTAGGAAGACATTTTGTTAAAAATCTCACGTATATACAGGCTCATACTGGGCTCCATTGTATTGTGACTTTTAACTCTGTACACTTAACTGACCAAATTTGTTCAGTAAAAAATATAATCTTGTGCTTTCAATGGGCACTGTGATGGTTGCCATCTTGCCTTGCCTCCTATTCTACCAAGACTGCCTTCAGTCCAATACAACCCTAAATTGTATTAAGCAGATTTGAGAATATTTTATGCTCCTATTGGGATTGCATTATGAACTGAATGTATTTATCTTTTATCAAACATACTTGACTCGTTTCAGTATTGTGGCAGCCCAGCCCTGGATCATAAATCAATTCATCATAGGACACACCTGCACATTCACCCACATGCAGGCCAGTTTAGTGTCACCAATTGACCCGATGCTCATGTTTTACACAGACACATCTGTGAATTACCCCCTGATCTGAGGTACTTAATACCACCCCCAGGTCGAAAGGGGCCACTCATGCTAAACTTCTCCTCTTTTGTTCCGTCTGCAGTACCAAGAAGATGACAAGTGAGGGCAACTGACTCCGTCGATTCCAGTTCCCCGCCTATAAAGCCTGCAGCTGCCGTAAAGAGGCCTTCAGTTTGGAACAGACAGCACCGCCGGGAGGAGCTTCTTGCAACCGGAGAGAGGGCACTCATTTACTGAGCGTAAATGCTTTCTTATTTTTCTTTTGTTATTCTTTGTACTGGCATGCATACTGGCCCTTTTGGTTGATTTTTTTTTCTTTGGACTGAATTAAAGGGGGCATAACCAGGTTGGCGCCTGAACATTTATCTGTGGGACTCGTAATACTTCACTCGACCACAATGTTTTTAGAATATGGGCAGAAACCTTAAATTGACACTGGGAAAACATGAAAACACTAAAAAGACAATGCCCTGGACTCTGGACTCTGGAGTCATTGTGATGCCATCTTACGTAAGTTTAATTATTATTATTATTTATGTAATTGATAATATATAAGTCTGTTCTTAATGATGCATCTCCTTCCTGAGTAACAACAGGCACAATAAAGCATTCTACATTGAACATGATGCCCATCCATTGCACGGCACGCTCACACATCCCGTTTAAATTTAGGGTAACACTTTAGTTTAGGTACTGTGAAAATGCACCTATTACTCATTTAATCTTCTGTAACAAGACCTTAATAAAGGCTTCTTTTGGACTTCATAACACTAATTAAACATGAGTTGATAGGTTATTCATCTCTGTCCAGTATGGCATATTAACATGATGGTAAAATTATTTGTTAATATGAAGGATTCATGGGTCTTGTACTAAATATGTAATGTTAAGAGAAATGTGTCTCAGTTAAGACACTTCAGACCAGTCCAAAGCGAAGTTCTGTTAGTAGGTCACATCACAGAGATGAATAAACACTTTACTGATGCTTTGTAAGTGTTATAAAGACCTAAAGAAGCCTTTATTATGGTCTTGTTACATAATAGTAAATGAGTAACAGATGCTTTTTTGCAGTACCTAAACTAATGTGTTACCAAATTGAATAGTTAAACAAACAGCATGGATTGTGTAACAAAACTAGAGTACCTGGGGAAAGGCCATATGGACACTGGGAGAACATGCAGCTGACATACAGATATAACAATAAAAAGATGATAACTGACCACTCCAACAGACGTGAAGGCGGCTACAATGTTGATCAGTGTAGGAATCATATTGAATTTGCCAGCCTGTGATAAAAAGAAAGAGATATGCCATGTAAAACACAGCGTCTAATGCTAGCTCACTTCACACTGGGCTGTCATCGCAAAATTTTTCACATTCCCGCATTTTCTGCAGTTCTAAACATTTGGATACTTTAAATCCTGATTTCAGCCTACAACACATAAACAATTAAAATACATATTTAACAAGTACAGGAATTCATTTATTCTTTTAATGTAATAGAAAGAACCTAAATTCCTAATAAGTTGGGAGTTTTCGGCAGAAATAATGTAAAGAGAGTTTATCTATTCCACCACAACCCACTTCCACTTGTTATGAAACTCTTAGTGCATTACAACATAAACCAAGATAATTAAATATAAATAAATCGCTGAATGCAGAAGTTGGAAGATTTTCAAAACGGAACAATTTATTTGATTTTTTTTTCTTTATATTCTATGACTAAATTAATTCAATTCAGAGTTGAAAAAGCAGGAACTGACTGTGAACATGAGGTTAATGCGCACACCCGTATTCATACTCAGACAATATTGAAACCCCTAACCCACATGTTTTTGAAATGAAAAAAAAAAAGAAAGAAAGCCTTGATGCTCTGAGATAAACCTCATATAAACATAAGGATAAGATACAAAGAACACACAGACAGTCATATGGGGTACAAATCTGCAATGATGGATCTGTGAGGCAGCAACAGTAACTGCTGTGCCATGCCAGTTTTACTACCATTTTTTTTGTATATCTGTCTATAATATTTATGATGCTGTTAACATCTATTGGTCTGAATTGATTTGCATGGTGATTGTATGTGTATATTTTATATAGTCTATGTTTACAGAAAATAATAGCACCCATATTTATCTATCTATCTGGCTATGGCACAACATAAAATACAATAACTAGTGCCAAATTGTTTATACATGTTCATAAATATACATATATATATATATGTACATATATTTTATTACAATTTTTAAAGTGCACAATCAAAATCGGTGGTGGCATGGTGGGCAGTGGTAGCACTGCTGCCTTGCAGTTAGGAGACCTGAGTTCACTTCCCAGGTCCTCCCTGCATGGAGTTTGCATGTTCTCCCCGTGTTTGTGTGGGTTTCCTTCGAGTGCTCCGGTTTCCTCCCACAGTCCAAAGACATGCAGGTTAGGTACATTGGCGATTCTAAATTGTCCCTAGTGCGTGCTTGGTGTGTGTGTATGTGTGTGTGTGTGTGCGCCCTGTGCATAGGGTTTGTTTCCTGCCTAGCGCCCTGTGACCCTGTAGTTTGGATATAGCGGGTTGGATAATGGATGAATATATACAGTATATATATATATATATATATATATATATATATATATATATATATATATATATATATATACATATACACATATAAAGATATACATATATATATATATAGTCACGTGTGAACACTTGGGAGACAGCATAAGGGATCTTGTTATAGTAGTTACCAGCGGAACGAGGGGTTGGCACTGTCTGCTAATTTCTTCTCTCTTCCTCCCTCTTCAAAATGAAAGACTGACAGCCATTCCACCTCTGACATCACTTCCATTGTCCGCCCTCCTTGAGCAGTGCAGCCATCTTGGAGTTGGTTCTGCTCTGAACCCACATCTGAAAACATGTTTCTGCAACATGTTGCATATTTTCATTTTGTGCAAATGTTCAGTTATACTGGGTTACCAGGGTGGTGCCCCAACCTTCTCACGTTGTTGTGTCTTTCTATACTATATATATTAACTATTTTATAAATAAACAAACAAATAAATAAATAAATACATATTTTTTTTTAAAGTCTGAATCACAATCTGATTATTAGGTGGTTACCTACCAGATAACACTTATGGTTGGTCAGCCAGTTGGCAAACTTCTGCCATGTCCTCTCAGTTGCGAGAAGCACATCATAAATATGTGATACAGTATTTTTGTCCCAGTTAGGGAGAAACATGTGTTGTGTACTCTTCATATTATTTTGTATATACATGTATATTTTATATATATTAACCTTTACTTATATATATTAACCTTTACATATATCTACTCTCTGTATATAAAATCGTAAGCCTAAAAGTGCAAGGATTTTGCGCAAAGATTTTATGTGATGTTTTTATATCACATTTTTTGTCATGCTTTAAATCAGGTTTATTTTAAAACCTACATATATATGTTTGCTATCATTCTTTTCAGAATTTATCAAACTTTAATGTGATATTGTTAGATTTTCAGATTCTTATTCCGTTTTAAAATTATAAACTAAAAAATATCAAGAACTCGCGTCCCGCAAGATGAGACTTTGTGCCAAGAGATTTAACCACACCTGGGACCGAAAATAAAAGACAAAGAGTAGGACAGCTGCTGTACAGGCTTTTAAATGTTCGAAGCGCAACGGAAAATGCAGATCACGTGGCACGGCAGCAGCAGCAGTAGCAGCAGCAGCAATCCAGCAGCTGATCGAGCAAAGAGGAGGTAAAAAAAAAACTAGTTGTTTCCCATTGTATCACCGTTTAAGAGGGGGTTTTGTAGGAGTGACCGCGTCTCCTTGGGGTACGTTCAGCTCCCCTCTTCACAATGTGAGAGAAAGAGACATGAAGTGGCTGGCACGTAGTGCAGGCAGGGGGGTTGGCAAGCGAAGCGATCCCCCTAGTGTATATATATATATATATATATATATATATATATATATATATATATATATATATATCCACCTTAATAAAGGACAAGTGTCTGTGTGCCTCTATGTCAGTTTGTTGCTGTGTCTCTGTTATATCCCATTTTGTATTGTCAAAGCAGTTTTAATGTTTCTGATGTGCCATCCATTGAGATAAAAAATGTAATTTGTTTTATTGATACATGCATTACAGATGGGCGGCCCGGTGGCGCAGTGGGTAGCGCTGCTGCCTCGCAGTTGGGAGACCTGGGGACCTGGGTTCGATTCCCGGGTCCTCCCTGCATGGAGGTTGCATGTTCTCCCCGTGTCTGCGTGGGTTTCCTCCGGGCGCTCCGGTTTCCTCCCACAGTCCAAAGACATGCAGGTTAGGTGGATTGGCGATTCTAAATTGGCCCTAGTGTGTGCTTGGTGTGTTTGTGTGTGTCCTGCGGTGGGTTGGCACCCTGCCCGGGATTGTTTCCTGCCTTGTGCCCTGTGTTGGCTGGGATTGGCTCCAGCAGACCCCCGTGACCCTGTGTTCGGATTCAGCAGGTTGGAAAATGGATGGATGGATGCATTACAGATTACTTTTCAATAGATGGTACACTGCAAACGCTACCACTGAATATTCTGAAGTCTACATTGATTATTTAGATTTCAGTCTGTCTTAGACGGGTAGCGCAGCTAGTAAATATCCATCCATCCATTATCCAACCCGCTATATCCTATCTACAAGGTCACGGGGGTCTGCTGAAGCCAATCCCAGCCAACACAGGGCGCAAGGCAGGAAACAAAACCCGGGCAGGGTGCCAGCCCACCGCAGGCTAGTAAATATCTATCCGTCTATCACAATGTCTTTAATTTAGGGCGGTCAAAGCTGAAGTGTCAATACTTGCAATTAATTTCAAAAGTATAATGTGTTATTTTTCCTTAATCATATTTAGCACATGTGTTCCTCCACACCCCTTGCTCTCTGGACTAGTCCATTAATGATGCATGTGACAGAGTTCATGATCGTTCCTTTCAATTTAAAACACTCCCAGGCAGTTTAAAAACATAAATGCTAATATTTTTTAAACTTAGTGCTGGCAAATTCAAATATTATGCAAGTGAAATGTCTTTGACACATCTATTAACAGCAGAATATACTACTTTTAGGGTGGCACGGTGGCGCAGTGGGTAGCGCTGCTGCCTCGCAGTTGGGAGACCTGGGGACCTGGGTTCGCTTCCCGGGTCCTCCCTGCGTGGAGTTTGCATGTTCTCTCCGTGTCTGCGTGGGTTTCCTCCGGGCGCTCCGGTTTCCTCCCACAGTCCAAAGACATGCAGGTTAAGTGGATTGGCGATTCTAAATTGGCCCTAGTGTGTGCTTGGTGTTTGTGTGTGCCCTGCGGTGGGTTGGCACCCTGCCCAGGGTTGGTTCCTGCCCTGTGTTGGCTGGGATTGGCTCCAGCAGACCCCTGTGTTCGGATTCAGCGGGTTGGAAACTGGATGGATGGATATACTACTTTTATGAAGTCATGCTAAATTAGCAAAATTAATCCAGCATGTACACTGTACACTTATCTATGAATGAAACAAAATCTAAAGCAGTAGCTACTGGAATTGAAAGATGGACGGCATCAGAATTTTAAATAGAGTTGAAGATGAAGGGCTGAGAGGCATCATTCAAACCGTAGGTTCTGAAAATTCTCACATATTATCTTCACCTAGGAAACTTGCATCACATATCAATGATTCATTTGTAAGAAAAAAGTCCTCACAATTTAAAGTAGCTAAGAAGTTGTAAGGCAGTGACATTCACATGAGACCACTGGACATCACTGAGCAATCAAAATCACCTTGATTAAGCATGTGATTAATTAAGACCAATTGAATAAAATTTCATGATTGATCCTGATTAAAAAATGTAATTACTTGACATCCTCACATTCACGATATGTCTATCGATTACAGTGTCTTTAATTATCTATCTATCCTATGTAGTGCTTTGCATTATCTATGTTTCTATATGTGTCTAAACAAAAGAAATGTCAGACAGTCTGGGTCAGACAAACCATAACAGAAAACCTGGGAAACTAATGAAATTACTCAAGAAGCTAATCTTGTGGCTTTGAGTGTTTTTCTTGACCAAATGAAGAGCAGACAGTCCTGACTCTGACCGTGAATTACATACGTTGAACAAGTTCTGCTCTCTTTGAAGCACATAGTCGCACTCACGTTTCCATAGACGAGTACATCAATTCGGATTGCGTGAGCTTTAAGCAAAATCCGGTGCTCTGTTCCATCTGCCTTCTTGAAGTATTTGGCGTACCTAGTTTGCAAGAAGAAGAAAACTTAAAATTGGGAGTTAAAAAAAAAGACTAGTTTAATGCAGTTCAAACACACACACACACACACCCACACACAAGATTTTGTCTTTAGTTATACCTGAAGTTGTACCCTGGAGAAACCTTGGTTTTCGCTGAGACACTGTCCAGCCTGGTAAAGGAGTAGGCAGGGTTGCATTGGTCATCCGATTTATCCAGATCGCAGACCCATCCAATTTTAATCCCAATCACACCTCCCTTTCAGGTATAAATTAAAGAATGTACAATTTAAAGTTGTTACATCCTCCATTTGCCCTCAAGCCAAACAATCCTCTTGTAGTTACCCGATCAGCCAGTGTTTTGAAGTCCTGTCCAGCAAATCGAACAACATCACCCAACCTAAAGATGGGACAATAGATGTCTGTCCTGGGATCAAATAAACAGGTCTCAATGTATTCCTTTGTAATATTTGGTAAAAGGTTCCCCCTAAACAAAGAGCAGAAGAGAAAAATTTTAAATGACACCAGCTTTTAACTATGAGTGTATCCCAGGAAGGAATTCATTCATTGTCTGTCATCAATCAAAAGAACAAACCAGTGACAGAGAACATGGCTTAAAAACAATGGACAGCACTCACTTAGTGAAGTTGAATAGAGGGAATCGAATGCTGTTCTTGATGAAAATAGTGAAGTTCTCAGCCTCGAGCATTGGCTGGCTGTGAAAAGTGCAAGATAAAGACAACACAATTTACAAGCATACAAAACTTCATTATGTGCACAGATTGTTCTTATGTTAAACAGATTGAGGACAATATTACTTTTTGCTGAAGTACGTAATACAAGCACACATCATTTAATTTATATTACTAAACGAAGGTTGTATATATGCACGAATGCTAGATGCCAGAATCAAGCCGCGCCGAAAGCATACGCGCACAGCGTCTCAGCGCCCCAGAGTCAAACCCAGCAGCTTCCCAGAGTCAGTAGGTGGCGCCCAAACAACACAACACAACTTGTAACCTAAACTTGAGGTAAAATGTGCACGCCAGGTTGTATATATGCATGGATGCCAGAGGCCAGAAGCAAGCCGTGCACAATACAACCACCGCCCAAACGTGAACGTGCACACCACCACATATACAACCTTCGTTTAGTAATGTAGGTCTTCAAGCCCGGATCCACCGCCATGGTCACTTCAGCACGCAAATCAGCCACCATCAGCAAACGACTTCTAGCTAACGACAGCCATAGAAAAACAAAAACGAAACCGGATGGATAAAAACAATGAACGAAGGCGCCTACAACGCGCTTCTGAAACACCAGAACCAAAGGAGTCACCGTTCCAAAAAAAAACAGCTTTAGTACAAATATATTTATTTAATTAAATGAAAACTTTCCCAGGACGCACCCACCCTCCATGATTTTTTCATCCCTCCAAAGATCGGAGGGAACAGAAAGTGATTGCCATTCTTGGATTTGCGATTCTTTCAAGAATCAGGGGTTTGCTGGTTAAACAAGAATAAGAAGGGCCTCCTTAACCAAAAATGTCACTTCATTAAAAAGTAAAGTCAGCAATGAATATTCAACTATCCAGGTATTTTATAAACCTGGTATCTCCTAGTCAGGATCAAGGAAGAACACATGTAAGCACTGTCACACACGTGTGATCGGGAGACAACTAAAGGGCCTGAATAATAGTAATGCCATGCCTGACCAGGGGGCGGCAAGGTGCACTAATTGTCTCTCTCAATCCCTTACAGACCATTCTCGGGAAATCCCGCCCGGTTCTGGCGCCACAAATGACATCACTTCCAGTTTCAGCGGCACTCATGACATAGCTTCCTGTTCCAGCTCTGTTGACATCACTTCCTCCGCTTGTATTTAAAAGCCGCCATTTTAAGGCAGTAATTCAGTTCTCTATTGGACTCACATGAGTAACGAACACTGACTAATTTACCTCTTTGCAGTCAGGATATAATATACGGGTGGCTGCCCCAAATCTTCTAATGTCTCATAATGCTTTTTGTGACAGGACCTACTGTATATGTCTGAAGACTAGAAATCATTGCAGTCACTTATCTCCACCTGCAGAGTGCGATTCATACATTTTTTTATAGAGCGTCTTTATAAGCTGGGATTGCACCTTGATACCCTCTCACCACTTAGATAGATAGATAGATAGATAGATAGATAGATAGATAGATAGATAGATAGATAGATAGATAGATAGATAGATAGATAGATAGATAGATAGATAGATAGATAGATAGATAGATAGATAGATAGATAGATAGATGTTCAAATTAGTAAGTAGTGGAATGTAAAAGATGGCATTCTGATATCATCAAGCCAAAGACAGACAGTGCTCAGCCCACAGAGCAGATTGCTTGTTAGTTAGTGGCTAATGTTGGAGTTACAGAGGCGATTGGTGATTCTAAATTGGCCCTAGTGTGTGTACTTGGTGTGTGGGTGTGTTTGTGTGTGTCCGGTGGTGGGTTGGCGCCCTGCCCAGGATTGGTTCCCTGTCTTGCGCCCTGTGTTGGCTGGGATTGGCTCCAGCAGACCCCCGTGACCCTGTGTTTGGATTCAGCGGGTTGGAAAATGGATGGATGGATGGATGAATATATAAAGGTTCAAAAAGCTATACATAAAGCAGTCAGAAACAGGCATAAATCTCCTATGACCAGCAGGTGGCAAATTTACCAAGGTGGCTTACCTGTTCCATAACAATGATGACTTTAACACAGGGGTTCACAAAGTCGATTCTGGAGACCCATAGTGGCTTCAGATTTTTGTTTCAAGCAGATTCATAATCAGTGACAACAACCGATAACACTGATCTCATTTATCTGGTATTTTTTCTCTTCTCTTATTTTATATTCAGAAAAGCACAGCAGCATGATTTTCACATTTATAAGGCATTTAAAATATTTCTATTTTTACTATAGATTTAAATGCTTAACTCTCTTGTGTTCATTTCATTATATTTTGCCCTTCTCTGTGCAGTTTGCTCCCTTCATTGTATCTTAATAATGACAATTAAAAACAAGCAGAGCAGACACCCAGGCAAACAACACTGAATAATCAAAGGCTGCAACTACTTTAGAGTCAGACCCGCTAATTAGTATATAATGGATTATATAAACAATTAGAATACCTGGAAAATTAGAATGAAAATAAAGATGAAAATATTGTTAAAATAATATATCATTCCCATATAATTCATTAGTATGTTTTATTTATATATTTTTTTTACCAAATTTAGCTTTTTAATTTCTATATTTTTCCTAAAACACAGAAACTGAGAAATAGCAGTTCATTAATTATCCCAAGAGCCCAACTAAAAACAAATGGTGCTTGGAATAAAAACCTGCAGGCACAGTGGGTCCCCAGGCCCGAGTATGAGAATGCTTGCTCTAGAACAGAGGTGGGCAAAGTTCATCCTGGAGAGCCGCAGTGGCTGCAGGTTTTCGTTCCAACCCAGTTGCTTCATTAGAAACAAATCCTTGCCAATCTCACAACTTATTTAATTTTATGGCTTGTTAGTCTGCAATGTTTGGTTCTTATTTTGTAGATTTTTTCCTTTCCAAGGGTATTATCCAAATGATTTGAAGCCTAAAACTGATCATTTTCAGTCTGTCACATTTTTCTATTAAGTGTTTTATTAAATCAAATTAGGGTTAGGGTTAGGGTTAGTGCATGATGAACACACACAGATGTAAATGGAAACAAGTTAGATGGAGAACTGCTGGCTGCTTTGACATTTTTTCATCTTATTGCTAATAAGGAGCTATTAACACACTGAATGCAGTTCTTTAAGACTGAAATAAGCAATTAAGGGAGGAGAAACTTAACAAGCGAGACCACTAAAATGAAGCATCAAACTATCACTTAAACAATAAGTGCTTCATCAGCAATAATTGACTTAAACTGGGTTGGAACAAAAACCTGCAGCCACTGCAGCTCTCTCCAGGACCGACATTGCCAATCCCCTGCTCTAGAAGTAACAAACAGGCAGTCGAAACAGGATATAAATGACAATTTCTTTCCTGGGGTAAAAGATACGGCCGCTCCTCAAAAAACACTGAAAGATTACCTTCACATTGCTCTCTTCCTTGCTGGGCTTAAATGTGGCTGCTTTGTCAAGCGATATGCTTCCAGCACGGTGCTTCGCATACTTAAAAGATCAAACAGCACATATTGATTTTTGATTGTTTGCCTTTCTCTCTCTCTCTCACTTGCTCTGACATTCTCTGCTCCTGATGGATGGGGTGTGAGCAGGGGGGCTGTTCGCACCACTAGACGATACGGACGCTCCTCTAAAAAAATGCTGAAAGACTTCCTTCACATTGCTCTCTTCCTAGCAGCTGCTTTGTCCGCCGGTGCTTCACATACTTAAAAGCCAAACAGCCCTATTGATTTTTGATTGTTTGCTTTTCTCTCCCTCTCTTTCTCTGACATTCTCTGCTCCTGACACGCACTCCTTTGAAGAGGAAGATATGTATGCATTCTTTTAATTGTGAGACGGACTGTCATCTCTGTCTTGTCATGGAGCACAGTTTAAACTTTTGAAAAAGAGACAAATGTTTGTTTGCAGTGTTTGAATAACGTTCCTGTCTCTCTACAACCTCCTGTGTTTCTGTGCAAATCTGTGACCCAAGCATGACAATATAAAAATAACCATATAAACATAAGGTTTCTACTTCGCAGATTTTCACCTTTCATGGGGGGTTCTGGAATGCAACCCCCGCGATTGAGGAGGGATTACTGTAATACTACACAGAAGAAATTGAACTTGTAAGGCCCAAAAAGATAATGTTCTTATTATGTTGGTTGTGTTGCTGCTTCCTCCTTTTATCTTTGTGTATGTTTCTCCCTCTTTCCAGAGATGGTGTGTCAGGTTTGGATCAGTGAGATGCACCTGTTAGAACATTATTAAATGAGGGAAAGGTCATGTATATTAAATCAACTGACACTTTTCATATGACAGCTCCATCTTTATTTCATCCATCCATCCATTTCCCAACCCGCTGAATCCGAACACAGGGTCACGGGGGTCTGCTGGAGCCAATCCCAGCCAACACAGGGCACAAGGCAGGAAACCCATCCCGGGCAGGGTGCCAACCCACCGCAGGACACACACAAACACACCCACACACCAAGCACACACTAGGGCCAATTTAGAATCGCCAATCCACCTAACCAGCATGTCTTTGGACTGTGGGAGGAAACCGGAGCGCCCGGAGGAAACCCACGCAGACACGGGGAGAACATGCAAACTCCACACAGGGAGGGCCCGGGAAGCGAACCCGGGTCCCCAGGTCTCCCAACTGCGAGGCAGCAGCGCTACCCACTGCGCCACCGTGCCGCCCATCTTTATTTCATTTGAAATGAATATTTTATAGAAGTTCTTGCATCTTGTGCGATGTCAAAGTTGGTCTGATTGCTGACTACACTGGTCAACAAGCATTTTGCTACTGGGATTCTGTCACCTGTACTTTAACAAACTTCACTTGCTGACTCGAAATCTGAAAACCGTTTTCGTCCAGCAGCATGTCCCATTTTTTAGTTATGATGTTCCAGGTCTTGGACAACTAGAGTGACTGGACAGTAAAGGCGATGCATTTCAGCATTTAAGAAATAAGTTTGGTCTCAAGAGAAGTGAAGCCAAAGTTAAGGAAGGTGTTTTTGTTGGCCCAGAAATCTGTGAACTGATGCCTGGCGATGAGTTCAAAAGGAAACTGAAGCCCACTGAATCAGCGCCCTCATTCGTGCAGGTTGTCCAGAATTTTCTTGACAGTCACAGAGCAGAGAATTATACTGACCTTGTGCAGAATTTGCTGAAAGTATTTTAGCTTACAGGAGCCAGAATGTCTCTGAAGACGCATTTTTTACATTATTATCTCGACTTTTTTCCACCAAATCTCAGCGATGTCAGAGATAAGCATAGGGAAAGATTACATCAAGATGTAAAGGTGATGGAAAACCAATATCGGGGAAAAATTCACTCCGAGCATGATGGGTGACTACTATTGGTTCATGCAAAGAGAGATGGATGTGCAGTACAAGCGCAAAAGCAAATGCCTCAGACAATTTTGAGCACACTGACCTCACTTTTATATCGAGGTAAATTGACATAAACATCTTTTAAAGTGTCTCTGGTATCGTCTTCTGGTTTGTTTTCAGAATAAACACATACAAACAATTTTGGTTTGAGAGAGTTCAAACTTTAGATATCGTGTTGATATATTGATATTCAAAAGTGTCAAAAAGGCAATGATGTGTGTCTCAAAAATCTGACGTGCTAGCTTTATTCTAATTTCATATACTGTATGAAATCAGTGTAAAAATCTTTAATAGAGAGCTGGTCTGAAGTTCCCAGTAGCAAATAAAAAATATTTTTTTGTAGACCAGTGAAAAGCTGAAGATGTTCTACTCTAACACACAGGTTACCACCATTTGAACTTCAGGGGCTAAGTATGTGAATTTATACTGACAGGGTAGATGACTTAATAAAATTCTGAAAAATATTTAGTCCGATTCAGGGTTGTGGGAAGCCAAAGCCTCTATTGGTAGCACTAATCGTAAGGAAAGAAAGAGCCCTCAGCAGAGTGTCAGAGCATCACACACACACTCTCGTACTCACACTTCGGACAGTTTAGAACCCTCAATTAATCCATCCAACACATTTTGGGATGTGAAAGGAAACCTATGCAGATACAGGGAGATTGTGGAGAGTCTATAGGGACATCAACTAAGTGTTGGATTCCAACCCAGACCAGTGGATCCAAGAAGCAGTAAGAAGGTGCACTGTATTAAAATGCTGTAGTAGATGACTTCATATTAGCTGAATTTAAATCATGTAACAAGAAAACATATTCAAGACATTGTCAAATAGTAGATGTGGGAATGAATGAGCATCGATTAAAACAGATCATCATAAAAAATGTGCATAATCATGCATTTGAACGGACAGAATATCAGTCATGAAGAAGGCCTACTTGAATACTAAACCTGATGGAGGACATTGCGTTCACGTGATGTGCCTGGAGAGTTGCAGCCTTGTGGATAAAGACAATGCTAAGCAGTACAAGGATGGGACCATTGAAGAAAATGAGGTGCTGCACAGCATACCTCGTCTCTCTTCATGTTGGGGGAGAAAAACGACTTTGTGAGTCCAAAGTATTTTTGGAGGATAATCGTTGTGGTATTGAATAGGAGGATCTATAATTGGATCAAATGGGTTTGAAAATAGATGAATAATGTTATCGTCTTGTGTAAGGAAATTTTACTCACTAATGGACAGAGTCAATCTCAGCAGGACACCAGCCTCGGATTTCACATGTCTTGAACGTCTCATTATAATTTACACAGCGTCCAGTCTTCACACCTGTAGAGACAAAGGTCAGAGAGATTAGAAAGGAGGAGAAAGTCATACTCTATAGAACAGGTCTTTAAAATGTTACTATTAGTATAATTAGTTTACGCCACAACACTGTTCAAGTAGTTATGTATTTTAGTGTGTTTCTTTTTTCAGAAGCAATTCAAGATCCTGCACTCTAACCCCCAGAGTTCATGCG
Organism: Erpetoichthys calabaricus; assembly: GCF_900747795.2. Taxonomy (NCBI): domain Eukaryota; kingdom Metazoa; phylum Chordata; class Cladistia; order Polypteriformes; family Polypteridae; genus Erpetoichthys; species Erpetoichthys calabaricus. The sequence continues at coordinate 159,792,728 of NC_041403.2, forward strand.
AAAAGACAATTTCCTCTCAGGGATTAATGAAGTCTATCAAATCAAAATCAAAAAGATGAAAGTCAAAAACCACAATATCAACTATTGTACAATTGCTGAATTTCTAACACTACAGAAAAATACACCTTTGCCTAGTCAACGTTTACCAGGACCTGTCCACCTTACACCAATCAGCCACAACATTAAAACCACCTGACTAATAACGTGTAGGTCCCACTCGTGCCACCAAGGCAGCTCTCACTATCCTGTACTATCAAACACCAAGACCTTAGCAGCAGATCCGTTAAGTCCTATAAGTTAAGAGGCGGGGCCTACATGGACGAGACTTGCAATTCTATTACATTCCACAGATCTGCGATCACATTGAGTTCTGGGGATTTTCCAGTCCAAGTCAACACCCTGAACTCTCTGTCGTGTTCCTTAAACCATTGCTGCACAATTTTTGCAGTGTGGTAGAGCCCATCATCCTGCTGAAAGAGGCCAGCACATTCAGGGAATACCATTTCCATGAAGGGGTTGATGAGGTTTGCAAATATCTTTAGGTAGGTGGTAATGTGTCAAAGTAACATCCACATGAAAACCAGGACCCGAGGTTTCCCAGCACATCACACTACTTCCACCAGCTTGCCTTCTTCCCATCTCTTCTACAAGTGAACAACACGCGCACATCCGGCCATCCACATTATCTAAAAGAACGCATGATTCATCATGTAGTATCTGATCCTGATGGGCAATATGTGATCATCATGGGTAATTTATTTCACTGTAAAGTGATTTTGATAAGTATCTACGCACCCAATGTGGATGATATGGATTTCATCCAAAATATATTTGCATCCATTCCCAATGTGAAAACTCATAAAATTATAATGGCTGGGGACTTTAAATCCAGACCTAGATAGGTCTCCTGCCACAGGGGTGATGACATCTAACACTGCAAAGACAATTAACTGATCACAACCTATCAGAGATCAACCCCTGGAGATTTCTAAACCCAAACTCAAGAGCATATTCCTTCTACTCACCAGTGTAGTGATTGTTTCTTTATAGATAACAATTTCTTGCCTACGATTAAATCTTGTAAATACAATGCCATTGCTATCTCCAACCACACTCCTTTGATCATAGAGTTAAAATCATCATGTCCTACATACTCATCTCACAGCTTGTGTCTTAACCCACTTTTATTAGCAGACGAGAACAGTACAGAATTCATATCCAAGCAAATCGATTTTTGTTTAGAGACAAATACATCCTCAGATGTTTCTGCAGGAATACTCTGGGAAACCCTGAAGGCCTTCTTAAAATGACAGATTATCTCATATCTTTCTCACAGAAGTAAATTGGAAACCAAGAAGGTGTCAGAGCTAATCAGCGAAATTACCAGAATAGATCAAGAACATGCCAGGTGTCCAAATGAGGCACTTCATAGGAAAAGACAAGCTCTGCATTCAGAACTCAACCTCTTGACAACTGAAGAAACAGAACAACTCGTTTTTAAATCAAGACATCATTACTATGAACATGGAGAGAAAGCTAATAAGATCTTAGCACAACAAATCCACAAGCAGGAAGTTCACAATGCAATCCCAGCAATCACCAACAGACACAGATGGAGACAAAATCATTGACCATAAAAATATAATGCCCACATTTAGACACTACTATAAGTCCTTGTAATTTCTTATTCTGTCTGTTATTTTTCTTTTCTTCATTATGTAAAGCACGTTGAGCTACTTTTTGTATGAAAATGTGCTATATAAATAAATGTTGTTGTTGTTGTTGTTGTATTCTACTGAGTTTAAAGAAGATAAGACACGATTCATCAGGCCAGGATACCTTTTTGCATTGCCCCATGGCCCAGTTCTGATGCTAATTGTAGGTGTTTTTGGTGGTGCACCGGGGTCAGCATGGGCACTCAAACCAGTCTGCGTCTACTCAGCCCCACATGTAGCAATTTGCAATGCACTGTGTGCCCTGACACCTTCCTCTCATGGTCAACATTAAGTTGTTCAGCAATTTGTGATACAGTAGCTCTTCTGTGGGATCAGACCAGAAAGGCTAGACTTTGCTCCTCACATACATGAATGAGCCTTAGATGCCCAAGACCCTGTTGCCGGTTCACCAGTTGTCCTTCTTTGGACCACTTTGGTAGGTACTAACTACTGCAAACTGGGAACACCCCACAAGACCTGTCATATTGGGGATGCTTTGACCTATTTGTCTAGCCATTACAATCTGGCTCTTGTTAAAGTCACTCAGATCCTTACGCTTTGCCCATCGATCCATCTTCCAACACATCACCTTTAAAAAACTGACTGTTCAATTGCAGCCAAATACATCCCACCCCTTGACAGGTGTCATTATATCGAGATTATCAATGCTAGTCATGTCAACCGGTCAATAGTATATCAGCGTATATGCTATAGTCAAGAGATGGGCTAAGAAATCCCATCCATCCAGGACATCTCTAGAAAATGACCCAAGGTCTGGTTGGCCTTCAAGATCAATGACAGAAGAAAATGTTGCCACCATGAGCCAAATGACAATGACAAGAGTGATGGTATGTGACATAGCAGACAATACAGGGATGAGTTATGGGTCAACTGAATCCACTCCTCATTAACAAGTAAACATAGGCAACTCCTGAAATGAAGCATCACTACATTTCATGTTCCATGGAGAATCTGGAGCTTCTGGGAGAAAATTAAGAGCATGGGGATGAAACCATCCACACATTACTCACTACACTACCAAAATGACAGCACAGTGATTCTCCAACATTGGTGAAATTCAAGGTTCAAACTATTGCCAGCATGATCAAATGCTCTCATTGCTATGACACTGAGGATATCTCATATTCATTATATACTCCAAATAGCCAGGCAGTACAACACCAATTTGATTTGGTGCTTGTGGCAGTCAGTGAGGTGGAGTGGTGGTTCAGAGGATGGGGATCTACACTGGTAAATGGAAGGTTGTCAGTTCAGATCCCATAAAAGCCAACAGTGGCTCCACTTCATTGGCCGCTTGAGCAAGGCCCTTAACCTGTAATTGCTCCAGCCCTACATGTAGGCCCTCCAACCTGCAGGGAAAAACCTGGGGGTTGGTGGCAGTAATTGGCACTCCAGCCACCATAAAAAACACACACTCTTCCATTCCATCTGAACTAGTGTGGTGCTGAGGTGTCGCCCGTTGCATGGCTGGTCCTAATCTGGGATCCTGAATTGGTTTGTCATGTGGTGAGTGCGGCACTGTGCTGTATCAGCGTGTGCTCTTAACCTCTCTCTCCTCTTGTGGCAGTCAATCAGGGAAAAGCAATGAGGAAAGCTGTTAAATATTGAATAAGTCTCGAATATCCATCTTCTGCTTCAAAACAATGCCCCCCACACACAATGTATGGGTTACAAAAGCTGCTCTGGGGAACCATGGGTGCAAAGTGTGAGCACATTCACCTTATTCTTCAGACCTCCTACCCTGCTTGGCTACCACCTATTCTCCAAAGCGAAGGGCTACCTCTCTGGGACGTGCTGTGTCAACAATAAAGTCATCAAGACAAAACATTTTTCCTGAGTGGCATAATAATTCATTACATTTATATAGCGCTTTTCTCAGTACTCAAAGCGCTATCCACACAGGGAGGAACCGGGAAGCGAACCCACAATCTTCCACAGTCTCCTTACTGCAAAGCAGCAGCACTACCACTGCGCCACCTGTGAGGACGATAATAGCGTTGCGGATGCTAAAATAAGTATTTCAGTGTTTATGGGGATTACAGTAAGCTGAGAAATAAAAGCTGATTGGTTTTACTGTTGTTTCTCTTAAATAGACCATTTTCTGACCACACCATTTATATACAGTGGATTCAGTGCATATTCAGACTCCTTCAAGTTCTGCACACTTTATTGTGTTGTAGATTTTCATTTTAAATGGATAAATTTGCCATTTTTGCCTTATCAATCTACACTCAATAACCTATAATGACAATGTCAGTCACTCAGTCATGGTCCAACCTGCTATATCCTAACACAGGGTTACGGGGGTCTGCTGGAGCCAATCCCAGCCAGCACAGGGCGTAAGGCAGGAACAAATCCCCGGGCTGGGCGCCAGACCACCGCAGGGCTATAATGACAACGTGAAAATATGTTTTCAGAAAGGTTTGCAAATTTATTAAAAGTCAAAATCTGAACACCTTTCCTTCATATAAGTACTCAGATCCATCCATCCATCCATCCTTCATTCAATATTTTGGCAACAATTTCAAGTTCGAGTCTTCTTGGGTAAGTCTCTATGAGATTTGCACACTTGGATTTGGGCAATTTTTCCCATTTTTTTTTTCCCAGAAAATGATCTAAAGCTGCATTAGACAGGATGGGAAGTGTCTGTAAACTGCAGTCTTCAGGCAACTCCACACATCAAAATTAAATCAATCAAATCAAAATCTAAAATGAGACATTGTACAACGAAATTTAGGTGCAATTTTCCAATGCAAAAATAAAATAAAAACAAAACACAATTACTCAAGTTAAAACTACAATTATCCATTCATACATACGTTATATTGCGCTTGTCCCATAGCCAATGTTGACTTAGGGCTGTATTGTAAACATGAGAGTGTATTGTATTGTAAACATGAAGGTGCACTCGGTCAGACTGACCACTTAGCAGCATGCAGCATGGTGATGGCTGAAGGATAGAAACTGCTTCTCAATTTGTCTTAGTCTTTATGGACCTGAAGTGTCTGCCTGAAGGCAGGCATTCAAACAATGCATGTCCTGGGTGTGATGGGTGCTGAAGAATTTTCTTGACGTTCCTGAGACAACAAGAACTATGTAGTTCTTCTAGTGAGGGGAGAGGACAGCCGACTATCCGCAGGGCAACCTTAATGACCCCGTGGAGCTCTTTTCTCTGTGCTACTTTGCAGCTGGAGAACCATGCACAGAGATAGTAGGCCTGGATGCTCTCTACTGTGTAGCAGTTAAAGGACACCAGCAGTTTCTCAGGGATGTTGTTCTTCCTGAGAACCCTCAGGAAGTAGAGTCTCTTTTGGGCCTTCTTCACTACCTCAGCAGTGTGTGTTCCCCAGTTCAAGTCCTCCCTAATGGTGACTCCCAAGGAGCGGAAGTCTGAGACCCTCTCCACACAGTCCCCGTTGATGATGAGTGGCTGGATGTTGTCTGCCTTCCTCCTGAGGTCCACGATGAGCTCCTTGGTCTTGGCTATATTTAGGAGCAAGTTGTTATTCCTACACCACGATGTCAGCCGCTCCACCTCATCCCTGTAGACAGACTCCTCTCCCCCAGAGATGAGCCCTACTACCGTGGTATCGTCAGCGAACTTAACAATTGTGTTACTGTGGTGGGCAGGAATGCAATCGTAGGTATACATGACTCCCCATGGGTTTTAAGTGGTGGGCTTTGGCTGGGCCACTCAAGAACACTTCAGTATTGTCTTGGCTATATGCTTCAGGTCATTTCACATTTGGTTATGAATATCCATGCCCATTATTCATTATGCTAAAACTCCACCCAGCCTTTGGCATCGGCTTTCAGGGGGTCCTTTGTACATTGGTGGACCGGTTACATATAATACTCGGTGCATCAGTGCATTCTAGTGTTTTAATTATCTAAGTCTCAGTGTAATTCAGTGCTTAAACTATTGGTGGGAATACAATATACTTTAAAAATAATGATGTCTTATAAGGTGTAGAACCACAAAGTAAATAAGTGCTTGATTAAAATAAATGTTTCATGCAAGTATACATTCTAATTTCTATGGATACAATATTCTAATTATGCAGCATGTGATTTTATATAAAAATTTCCAGTAAATATTCATGTACGTATATTTCCATAGTATTGGCAATCTAGTCTTAGAAATGTCTCGATGCATGCTCAATAATCCAGGTAAGGAAATCCTAGAAATTTGTATCTAAGGTTTGACTCTCACCATCCACTAGAGCACAAACTAGGTGTCATTAGGACTCTACAACACAGAGCTAACACCATTCCCACAGACTCAGAGGCCAGGGAAGCAGAAGAACACCACGTCAAAAAGGCCCTGAGTAAATGTGGATATCCCAGCTGGTCCTTTGTCAAAGCAGGGAGGACACCTAAAGAACGTTCCAAGCGATTCATGAGAGAGGAAGGACATCCACTGCCTAAGCGAAAACCCTTAGTAATCCCGTATGTGTCAGGAGTATCGGAACAGCTGAGGCGCATTTTCTAGAAACACCAGATCTCAGTGGCTTTCAAACCCCAAAACACGCTACGCCAAAGATTGGTCCATCCCAAGGATCGGGTCCCACGGCACAAACAGAGCAACATAGTTTACGCAGTTAAGTGCCAGGAGGAGTGCCGTGAATTGTACATCGGGGAAACCAAGCAGCCACTGGCTAAGCGCATGTCACAACACAGAAGAGCTTCCTCGTCAGGCCAGGACTCCGCAGTCTATTTACATCTACAGGATAGTGGTCACTCCTTTAAAGATGAAGAGGTGCACATCCTGGACAGGGAGGAGCACTGGTTTGAGAGAGGAATCAAGGAGGCCATTTACGTGAAAAAGGAACGACCATCTCTGAACAGAGGAGGGGGCCTAAGGGTACATCTGTCGCCATCTTACAATGCTGTGATTGCAGCCATTCCTCAACCCTCTATGAATGGTTCACACGTCTACTAATCAGTGGACAATTTGCATATCACTGATCAACTGGCCCTTTGTCAATGGTGCTAGTCTCTGTGATTAAGCAAAGGTACTGTTTATAAGGTTGGGGAAACCTGCAGTCAATTGAGACTGAGGAAGAGACTTGGATAAGTCTCGAAATATTTCTCCCACTTAAAAACTTTGTCCAGATGAACAGAATCAAATTTCTAGGATAGTCTTAGAAATGACTACAGAAAGAAAACTGAATTCACTTGGGCATCATTTTTTGCTTTGACTCCTATATTATTAAAACGCTTGATTCAGCATAGGACAAGCTTTTGAATGCAACACCACCTCCAAACTTTTGGCTAGATGGAACCACGATATTCAGCTTTAATACTGACATTCATTTACTTTTAATTTTACTGTCCTCATGATATCTGGTATGGCTACAGTAAATATACAAATTTTAACTGGTAATACATTCAGCTTTACTAAGCAGTCTTAACTAAACAAAAATGCACACAAAGATACCAGAAATGAACAAAATACGATTTCAAAGACACCAAATCCCAAATTGCTTCACCAGCAAGAGGATAGAGATATGCTGCTCTACTTACCATTGCCAATTGTCTTCAGCAAGAAGCGCTTGCAGTCATCATCCGAATTGCAGGAATATTTTGTTTCACTCTGTAAGTCAAGTTAAGAAGCTGGCATGAAATATCAATATATTATTTCTCTTCCTGATAGATAGATAGATAGATAGATAGATAGATAGATAGATAGATAGATAGATAGATAGATAGATAGATAGATAGATAGATAGATAGATAGATAGATAGATAGATAGATAGATAGATAGAACTTTATTTGTCCCCAGGTAGAACTTTGACTTTTTACAGAAGAAATAAATACATAAATGGGTAGATAAATAAGTAAATAAATAAATATACACACATACTTTGGTCTGAACCCACAATGGAATAATTACTAAGAAAGAAAATTAAAAAAAAAATAAAGTTCTGACTTGGCTGTCCCAGTCCCAGGAAGACATTATGCGGGCATATTTCATAAGCCCCAGTCACGTTTCTTGACACACTTCTGCTGAAAAATTTGTTTGCTGAAAGTCCTCAGTGTTGGTGATAGATACTTTATTAATCCCCAAGGGGAATCCTGTGCAACACCTCAGCACTGAAAGTGAGTAAAGAACTAAGGGTGCAGTAGACGCAGAGCAAAGATTAAGCACTGGAGACGTAAAATGCGAAGGACTAGGCGCTTGTGCAGACGGGGCATTTTTCAATTAGATGCAATGCCTCCTGTTGCCACTAGATGGTAGCACTGATCTAGCAGTATAGAAGATGCCGTCATGGCAGTCAGTCTGGGTTTCTGTTATTCCTGGAACAACATCAAAGTTGTCATTCCAGGACAGTCGTTCACTTTCAACCAATCAGCGTAAAAGTTTGGGTCTGACATCATAAAGCAGGAAGTGCATGTAAAGACGTGCCAGAATTTAGCATTTACAGGAAAGAAAAAGACCCTTTGTTTACCTTTTATGAAAATACATGTACAGGTGCTGGTCATAAAATTAGAATATCATGACAAAGTTGATTTATTTCAGTAATTCCATTCAAAAAGTGAAACTTGTATATTAGATTCATTCATTACACACAGACTAATGTATTTCAAATGTTTATTTCTTTTAATGTTGATGATTATAACTGACAACTAATGAAAGTCCCAAATTCAGCATCTCGGAAAATTAGAATATTGTGAAAAGGTTCAATATTGAAGACACCTGGTGCCACACTCTAATCAGCTAATTAACTCCAAACACCTGCAAAAGCCTTTAAATGGTCTCTCAGTCGAGTTCTATAGGCTGCACAATCATGGGGAAGACTGCTGACTTGACAGTTGTCCAAAAGACGACCATTGACACCTTGCACAAGGAGGGCAAGACACAAAAGGTCATTGCTAAAGAGGCTGGCTGTCCACAGAGCTCTGTGTCCAAGCACATTAATAGAGAGGCGAAGGGAAGGACAAGATGTGGTAGAAAAAAGTGGACAAGCAATAGGGATAAGCGCACCCTGGAGAGGATTGTGGAACAAAACCCATTCAAAAATGTGGGGGAGATTCACAAAGAGTGGACTGCAGCTGGAGTCAGTGCTTCAAGAACCACCATGCACAGACGTATGCAAGACATGGGTTTCAGCTGTCGCATTCCTTGTGTCAAGCCACTCTTGAACAAGAGACAGCGTCAGAAGCGTCTTGCCTTTGGACTGCTGCTGAGTGGTCCAAAGTTATGTTCTCTGATGAAAGTAAATTTTGCATTTCCTTTGGAAATCAAGGTCCCAGAGTCTGGAGGAAGAGAGGAGCGGCACAGAATCCACGTTGCTGGAGGTCCAGTGTAAAGTTTCCACAGTCAGTGATGGTTTGGGGTGCCATGTCATCTGCTGGTGTTGGTCCATTGTGTTTTCTGAGGTCCAAGGTCAACGCAGCCGTCTACCAGGAAGTTTTAGAGCACTTCATGCTTCCTGCTGCTGACGAACTTTATGGAGATGCAGATTTCATTTTCCAACAGGACCTGGCACCTGCACACAGTGCCAAAGCTACCAGTACCTGGTTTAAGGACCATGGTATCCCTGTTCTTGATTGGCCAGCAAACTCGCCTGACCTTAACCCCATAGAAAATCTATGGGGTATTGTGAAGAGGAAGATGCAATACGCCAGACCCAACAATTCACAAGAGCTGAAGGCCACTATCAGAGCAACATGGGCTCTCATAACACCTGAGCAGTGCCACAGACTGATCGACTCCATGCCACGCCACATTGCTGCAGTAATCCAGGCCAAAGGAGCCCCAACTAAATATTGAGTGCTGTACATGCTCATACTTTTCATGTTCATACCTTTCAGTTGGCCAACATTTCTAAAAATCCTTTTTTTGCATTGGTCTTAATTGATATTCTAATTTTCTGAGATACTGAATTTGGGACTTTCATTAGTTGTCAGTTATAATCATCAACATTAAAAGAAATAAACATTTGAAATACATCAGTCTGTGTGTAATGAATAAATCTAATATACAAGTTTCACTTTTTGAATGGAATTACTGAAATAAATCAACTTTGTCATGATATTCTAATTTAATGACCAGCACCTGTATAATCCTATGAGTTTGGAGGAGCAAAATCTGTCAAGGTCAGCAGAATTTTAATCTGTTAAAAAGTGTGAAAAAAATGTTCGTTCATGCATATGGTCACTGCCGTTCTCTGTTTTAAATTCTTTTTTGTTTCCAGGTGTTCATTTACTTATGTTATTGGAAAAGTTTGGGATTTTTGTTATAAAATATGTATATATTATAATTTGAGCTTGTTTTGAAGTTAATATTTTTCTAAACTCTATCATGAAATTACCCATTGACAAACAATAGCAATGGTTGGCATCATTTAAGGTGGACGGCGACTCAAGACGTTTATCATCAAAAAAAGAAGTTTATATGGGCTTTTAGTGCTTTATCAGATGGGTAAGTGTTTGGCTGTAAGTCAGACCTGGCACTGATTTAAGAATCCGGCCCATGATGGGGTACTTGTTGTGAGCCACTGGCAGTGAAGCGCTACACCTTTAAGAGGATGGAGATGTTCAAGTTCCTAGGCTCCTAATCATTCAAGACAATGAGACATGCCTGAAGGTCATGTTGAGAAAAAGTATGGGAAACCAACCCATGGCGAGGAACCAAACCACTGGGGGTGAAGCACTACCCCTTTGGGAGGGTGATGTTCAGGTGCCTTCTGTAGGCTCCCTAATCAATGTGGACAATGAGACACACCTGGAGGTCATGTCGAAAATAAATATGGGAAACCACTCTTATTTAAAGTGTGCAGCATCTCATGAGATCTTGCTTATTGTTATGGAAGACCAATAAGACAGTATACAGGACAGTTACTCGGCCTGTCCTCATGTATTGCAGTGAAACCTGAGTCCTGACAGCTAGCGACAAGGAGGCATTGAACCTATGGGAGCATAAGATCCTCCAAAAAATATACAGGCCCGCTCAGGAGGGCAGAGTGTGGAGGATATGGATGAATGCCGAGCTCTAGGAGCCATTTGACGAACCATCCATCCTGATAGAGGTAAAGAAGGTGATATTGTGTTGGGTCGGTCACCTTGAACAGTAGAGGAATGAGCGAGATCGAATTATACAGAATGATGGGCAAAAGTTATAGACAAAAAAGGATTTGGAGTAACGCAGTAACTAGAAAGTCAAACACGAATAGCACACGTAGAAAGTTATAAGTATATCCACAATCTTGGACAACCTGGAAATTCCAGACACCATCTTTTATGCCATTACAAGGAGGGCGTCACATATTGCATGATTAGTGTTACTAAGTTTGGTCGTCTAAGCATTGCAACGCCATAGTAATAAATAACAAAAAACAATCCAAAATGGAGCGACGCCATTCAGTCTTCCATATCACTTTAGACAGCTGGTTGGAGGAAGGTACAGTTTCTAATTGCTGAATTGTTAAGTGGTGAGACCTGAGGATGAGTGTGAGACAGGCTAAATTTTAAAGAGAAAAAGAAATAGGCTGGAAAAAAAAAACATATTTATAGTAAAATAACATTTTTTTATTGTAGCAATTTTTCATGCCATAGTTGATATCAGCAAACACTCAATAGACCAAGATGAATGTTTTCTTCAATTTACCAATATAATGTCTTTTCTAATAAAATTTAACAAAACTCATGAAAGATCTGAGAAAGGTACAATTAAATGTCCTTGTGAATTAAGAACCATAGAAATGCAGGCAGGAAGAAGAAATGTTGAACTGCGCACCTCTGGGCAGGACCCCTGCACTTGGTTGTCTGTAGTGATGAACTTAGTGATGATGCAAAAAACTGATGCCCCCTGTTTAAAAAAGGACAAAAAAGTTAATAAATGAATGATTTCAAAGACCCTCAACATTTCAATGTCTACTTACCTAGAAAATGGCCTACCAACCAAAATCTGTTTATCTCAAAATTTCAGCATAACAGGATCCAACTGTTTTACACTTTCAACATAATAAAAAAAATAATTTTCTGTCTAATGTTCAATAAAAAACATACCTTTAAATTTCTCAGGTTATGTATTTTTTCTTGTGAAACTGAAAAAAAAGGCTTAAGATATGCTGTGATGTGATTATTGCCACAGTGGGGAAGAAATCTGCCATAAACCTGGCCACACAAAGATTTAAATTGTGAAATTTGTTATATATGACAAAAATCCAAAAACAAAACAACACAAAGAAAAACTATGAGACTGTAGAAACTTAACACAGATCGTAACATAGTAAAGACAGAAAAACAAAAATACAAAATGCATTTTTCATTCCAACAGGTGGTGCATCATAAACATTTTAGTAATAAAATGCATTACTTCACATGTTTGTGATGCACCATCTGTTAGAATGATAAGTGCAATGTATTTTATTAGTACAAATGTATGTGTAGCACCATCTGAGGTGGGGATATATATATACAGTATATATATATATACTAGACAAAGAGCCCGTTTCGACAACATCAGATGAAACGGGCACGAGTTTGTGTCAGCAGTGTATGAAGAACAAATGATAAGTAACGAAGAAGTTGTTTTGTAATGATTGTAATCCGCTTTACTCATTACTGTACAGGCTTGTACTGTTAGTTGATGAATTTTCCAGGCCTATAGTATAATATTGAATGATGAATGTTCCAGTACAATATGGAATAGTAATAAGTATAAGCACCACAAACCTGATATAGGTGTATTGAATGAATGCGTAATTGAATCAGAATGCGTAATTAGGCCTCGAGCTGTAGTCGAAATTGCCTTTCAGGCCTCTAGAGCTTTAATCGAAGTCGCCTTTCTCTTTGAATTTTTGCAGCCGTAAATCCGCCGCCTGCCACGATGTTGGATGTCGGTCTCGTAAGGTTTTTCGGGCAGCTGCGCAGAAGGCGACTGCGCATGTGCGATGTGAGTGAGTGAGTGAGTGAGGAGGCAGGCGAATTATGTATTAAGATATATATATATATATATATATATATATATATATACCTGCGGTGGGTTGGCACCCTGCCCGGGATTGGTTCCTGCCTTGTGCCCTGTGTTGGCTGGGATTGGCTCCAGCAGACCCCCATGACCCTGTGTTCGGATTCAGCGGGTTGGAAAATGGATGGATGGATGGATGGATATATATATATATATAGTGATAGATGGCTGCACAGTTGGGATGTCAGGGACGTGGAGAGCTCCAATACCTCCTCCGGGACAAGAGAGGGCTACCTCCCTGGGGTTCATGGGAGCCACACGATCAGAGCTGGGAGGCACCACCCTTTTGGGGCATGTGGCCATTGGCAGGGGATGCCCAAACGTTCCAGGCAATTTGAACTGCAGCACTTCTGTCACAACAGGAAGTGCTACTAAGCCCGAAGACAAATACACCCGGTGTGCTTCTGGGTGCTCGTGCAGCACTTGTGCAACACCCAGAAGTGCTTCAGGAAGCTTGTCAAGAAGCACCAGGAGCACATCCAGGTACTCCATTCCGGGAGCCGGAGTTGGGAGGTAGTGTGACGGAGCTTGACAAGAGACGAGTGGAGGCAGCAGCAGAAGAAAATAATGTTTTTGGCATTGTGCTGTACTGGCTGAAGGAAACCACAATAAAAGTGTATGTTTCTGACACATAGCTGACTTGGTGTCTGTTTGTGGTCGAGACCGGGTCTTCACAATATATATTGTGACAGACGGCCAGGGTCCATGCTTGGCCAGGACACCCCTTCACTGTATATTCAGGGTGAGCAGCCCTGGACGGTGCAATACCTCCCCCTGAACGCTAGATGGCCGCCCCCCTGGGTTGGAGCGGCACCTCAGTTTCCCACAGGGCTCCATGGGAATTGGAGTTGGGCGCAGCTCTGTTTGGTCCCACAGGCACCGCCAGGGGGTGCTGCAACTGAGACTCCTGAGCCCTTATGGGCAGCGTATTCGCCACACCCAGAAGTGCAGCCGGAACTCGGCGATCAACCATTTGGAGCACTTCAGGGTGGACTATAAAAGGACCCAGCAACCACCACTCAGGGGCCAGAGTCGGGAGGAGAAAGAGGAGTGGTGGTGCAAACGAGACGAGTGCTTGTGTGTTTATTTGTACTGGGGACTGTGTTGTGCCTGTGGGTATTACGGGGAAGACGTGCCCCACAGGTGAAGAAAATTAAAAGTTTCTTTATTTTTATACGTGCCTCCGGTGTGAGTCTGTGTCAGGTCAGGCGCCCATATAGCACCTTTCTTACAATATATATACAGTATTAATATACCAAATGAAGAACAGGAAAATGGGAAGATCTGGAAAACAATTTATTTAAGTTCAGAACTTTAATGACAATGAAACACAGACTGCCATTAAAGTGCCAAGCAATCAAGAGACCACACTTTTATATTTGCATTGTAATCAATGCAGAAGATTCCTTACATTATATAACTTATTTTTTATTAATGGGTTAGAGAGTTTTATTGTACTCTGCAGAATGAGAGAAGTGCTTGCAAATGCTAATGGCCATGCATCAGGGTATGGGATCATAAAGGCAGTACTGAACTTACAGTATAACCACAACACAAAATTTCCTCACTCATAAAGAAATGGTGTCAGAAACAACTAAAAATAAATGATAGTCTTTGAATATATTTTATTACAATCTTTAAAGTGCACAATCAGAATCGATGGTGGCATGGTAGGCAGTAGTAGCACTGCTGCCTCACAGTAAGGAGACCAGGGTTTGTGTCCCGGGTCCTCCCTGTGTGGCATTTGCATGTCCTCCCCATGTCTGTGTGTGTTTCCTACTGGTCCAAAGTCCAAAGACATGCAGGTTAGGTGGATTGGTGATCCTAAATTGGCCCTAGTGTGTGATAGGGGTGTGTGTGTGTTTGTCCTATGATGGACTGGCTCCCTGTCCAGAGTTTGTTTCTGCCTTGTGCCCTATGCTGGGATAGCTTCCAGCAGACCCCGCTACTCTGTTCAGGACTAAGATGGTTAGAAAATGACTGACTGATTCAATCAGAATCACAATATGACAAAACTGTAGTAAAGTGTACTTAGGGGTCCATGACACTGTGCAGTTTTTTAGTATAAACACAGTTTGCCGAGGTTCAGGATGTAGGTGTGCATGGTAGCGAGGCCGAATGGGGACGGGTTGTTGATGGGGAAACTGCCTGATCGCATTTTCACGTGCAAATGACATCAGCCCAGCCGGTAATCCTCATTAACACTCTGGGATTCAGGATTAAGGTACTTGTGCCCGGTTAAGTATAAATGGAGCCTGAGAGGAGAGAAAGAGCCTGGAACAGAAGAAAGAACTGAAAGAAAGACCAGGAGGTTAAAAGAAAAATAAAAAAAAAACTGTATAGGAGTGAAAAAGAGAGAATGAAAAGATAGTGCGGAAGTTATAAGCAAAGTCAGAGAAAGGTGAAGAAACAGGATTGTGTGGTAGCGAGGAGGCAGGAGGTCGAGATGTGGCCCCCCGGGGAGGATCAAGTGGACAGCACTCATGGGGCCGGGTCGGTCCTGCTGAGCACTTAAGGAATAGGAACAACCAACCACTCCAGGTCTGCTCCCGCTGAAGGTCCGAGTGATGGTGGCATCAAAAAGGTGGATGAGCTCACGGGTTCACCATGAGATGGAGGACGGAACCTGAGCCGGACTTAAAGGGCTGAATGCACCTGTTGGGGGACGTCTCCTTCTGCTGAGGAGTCCATAATGAGGAAGCAGAGGAGACTTTAGTTTTTTGAAGGAAGCGCAGCGGCTCATGATGGTTTAATGGACAGACCCTGACCATATTTTAACCTTGAATTTTAAGCTATAAGGAATTTTTTATTGATTTTAACCTCTACAAGAACACTTTTTATGCATTATTTATTCATCAATTCTGCACTAAACTTGTTGAACTTTTTGTTTGAAATAAAAGCACTAAGCACAATTGCACCATCCCTTCCTCTGTGTGTGTGTCTCTGTGTCCCCTCATTGCCCAATCCATCCTCAGTATTTGACTATCAATGTCTCGGGTTCAAGGGAGTAATGGCAGCTGCAGGCAAAATGGGCATCACAAAAACGTGAAAGGCAGAAAAGAATTTTCAAGACTGTTGCAAAATAAACCCAGGAAAGATCTAAAATAAAATCAAATCATAACGGTCAAAATTCAGAGTTCTTAGTTAAGAGATGCTTTCTCTAAATAACCAGTTCCTTTATATAGTGCAGCGTTTCTCAACCTTTAAGTATTTGCAACCCGAGCTTTCATAACAGTTTTAATCGCGCCCCCCGCTAGGGTGTTTCATTTTTCCAAAGATGTGATTTTCATATGAATTTGCTTACACCCGAGTCTCAGTGATGTAAAAGATATATATGCCAAATTTCAAGAAGGTTGGATAATATTTAGGGGTTGCACACATTGATCACTTTTATTACAACTCTCACTCCTGTACCTAGGAGGTTGGTCTAAAAACGACTTCAGTTTAAGGATCCCAGGGGCTCTGAATCAAGCAAGGTGGATGGCAAAGGCAATATATGCACTTAAAATTGACCTCTTCACTAAACAGTTGAATATTCCTCAACGAGAATTGAAAGGAATGAAACGGGTTGCACATTTTGCCAGCCTCATATATGTTCGCTTTTGGCACGAGGCAATTGTAAGTCGATGGGCTCCAAAGAATGATTTGGATATGCTACAGCTTCTGAGCACATACCCAGATGCAGACATCAAAAAAAGTGCTCTCACAGTTGCTAAGAGTCAGAAACAAATGTAGGATTGGCTTTTTTGGACGAACGTATTACTCAGGCTGAAAAGGAAAAAATGACTAAAAATTTAGAAACCAAACCTTCAAAGAAAAAGGAAATGAAACTGATGCGCTGTGCAAGAAAGGACAGAGCCGACTATACTACCTTAGAAGGCTGGCGTCCTTCAACATCTGCAATAAGATGCTGCAGATGTTCTGTCAGACAGTTGTGGCAAGCACCCTCTTCTACGCAGTGGTGTGCTGGGGAGGCAGCATTCAGAGGAAAGACGCCTCACGTCTGGACAAACTGGTGAGGAAGGCAAGCTCTATTGTTGGCATGGAGCTGGACAGTTTAACATCTGTGGCAGAGTGAAGGGCGCTCAGCAGGCTCCTATCAATTATGGAGAATCCACTGCATCCACTAAATAGTATCATCTCCAGACAGAAGAGCAGCTTCAGCGACAGACTGCTGTCACTGTCCTGCTCCACAGACAGATTGAGGAGATCGTTCCTCCCCCAAACTATGCGACTCTTTAATTCCATCCGGGGGGGTAAACGTTAACATTTAACATTATACAAAGTTATTGTCTGTTTTTCACCTGCATTATTATCATTCTTTAATTTAATATTATTTATTGTATCAGTATGCTGCTGCTGGAGAATGTGAATTTCCCATTGGGATTAATAAAGTATCTATCTATCTATCTATCTATCTATCTATCTATCTATCTATCTATCTATCTATCTATCTATCTATCTATCTATCTATCTATCTATCTATCTATCTATCTATCTATCTATCTATCTATCTATCTAGAGGGTAAAAACCTAGTTTTTGAAGGAAAAGACCTGAGCCATTCCGTTACTAATAAAACAAAGACGTTCTTTGAATTGTTTGGGATCCACGACGTGACAGAATACTGCAGCGATTCTCTAAGAAGCCATGTGAACGCTCTTAAGGTGGTCAATGATACCGCAGAACTGATAAAAAAGTTTAACGAATCAGTCAGGGACGAACAACAAAAACAATTCTTGTTGAGGGTAGTCAAGCATCACAGAAAAGTTGTCACCAAGCGAACAAAAGAAGGGATTACATCGTTCAAAGTTGATTAATATAACACATGTTTTGCATACTACCTATTAATCTTAGTGTCTAGTTTTAATATTAAGTTTGTGATTTCTAGTTTTCCCAATAAAAGTAATTAACATTGAAAAATCGTATTTTTTTGTCTACTTTTACAAAACTGATCAAAGTGTGCAACCTCTAAATATTATCCAATCTTCTTGAAATTTGGCATATATATCTTTTATATCACTGAGACTCGGGGCGTAAGCAAAGCCTGCAAAAATTTTACATTTTATTTTTTGCCTTAGAAAATGAAACACCCTACCCCTAACATTTTTTGAAGGGAGCCCACTAATACCAATTTGTTCTTTTTTAATTAATGATATTGTATATCATAGATACATATTTTATAATACCTACTTAACTTTTATCGACATTTATCTAACTCTATATTTATTTTTCTAGTATCAGAATGTAGTTTAAGTTAATTTGTTTTGGTTTCAATACCCCCGTGACCCTGTGTTCGGATTCAGCGGGTTGGAAAATGGATGGATGGATAGATGTATTTTTCATATTTTCGATTCTTGTTTTCTTTTTTCACATCTTCGCACCCCCCTTTTTGTTACTTCGTGTCCCTCTAGGGGGGCCCGTCCCACAGGTTGAGAACCACTTGTATATGGAATCTTCTAGCCATAATGCAAAGCTTGGAAACAGAGAATCAGACAGAGCCGTTTCTTACAGCCAGACATGATGTCACACGTATGTTAGGTGGCACTTGTTGATTTACGTTTATTTTGCTTCCCGTTGTCTTTTCTACTGATCTTTAATGACCATCTTGTGTGTTGACATTTATTATCAACATCTGGAATGGCGGCTTACTTTTTTGTACGTGCATTTACATTTTTACAAATTTTCTTTATAACATTCTCGACACCGTTACGTCAGATTTTGATTAGCTGCCATCATGGACGTTCTCATTAAATCGTTACTAAAAGTCACTCTGGACCTCTCCAAATGAAAAGCAACTTCTAAAAAAAAACTTTTGCAAGTTTTGTGTTTCTCTGACTTTCGAACTTTTGGTACGTCTTTAATTTTGTTTTGGATTTGGTTTTCTCTCGGTTCTCGTACTAATGGCTTACACCTTTGCTTTGCTTTGTTGCTACATCAGCTCTCCTGATCCCTAAACCTCGGCGCTGCATTTACAATCCACACATTGCAATGAAATGATGTTAGTTATCATTTGTCTAGCAATGAGAAGCCACCACCATAAAAAATATGGCTGGCCATGCTATTAGTATCTAAAATGGCGACATGATGATGCCACCATCATAACAACTATGAGAAGGGCAATTTTAATTTAAATTAAAACAAAATACCGTAAAATGAATCTGTGGGTTAAAAACTCAGATTCACAACTGACGACAGCAGTCCTTGTGGCTATTGCTGACCTGGCTAAGCTCAGACTCTTCTGTGATTTTCTTATTTTGGCTGCTCTCATTTAAGGGTGGCCACAGTGGATCATCTGTCTCCATCTATTCCTGTCTTTGGCATCATTTTCTGCCACATTGACTGCCTTCATGTCCTCCCTCACCTCATCCATAAACCTCCTCTTTGGCCTTCCTCTAGCCTGGCAGTTCATCCTCAACATTCTTTACCCGATGTACACATCATCTCTCCTCTGTACCTGCCCAAACCATCTCAATCTCGCCTCTCTCCCTTGGTCACCAAACTGTTGTACCTGTGCTTTTCCCTCTAATATATTCCTTCCTAATCCTGGCGACAATTTAATTCCAAGTGAAAATCGTAACATGTTCAGCTCCACCACTTCCAGCTCTGCCTCCTGTCTTTTTGTCAGTGTCACCATCTTCACATCATACAACACAGCTGGTCTCACTACCGTCCTGTAGACCTTCCCTTTCACTCTTGTAGGTACTCTTCTATCACAAATCTCTTCTGCCACTCTTCTCTACCCAGTCCAATCAGCCTGCACTCTCTTCTTCACCCCTCTGCCGCACCCCCCGTTGCTTTGGACTATTCTTCTTCTTCTTCTTTCGGCTGCTCCTGTTAGGGATCGACACAGCAGATCATCTTCTTCCATATCTTTCTGTCCTCTGCATCTTGTTCTGTTACACCCATCACCTGCATGTAATTCACTCCTCTTTGGTCTCTCTAATAAATCTCTCCAAAAGCTTCAGCTAGTCCAGAATTCTGCAGCATGCATCATTACTCGAACCACATCTATTCACCATATTACTCCGGTCTTGCAGCAGCTTCATTGGCTCCCGATTAAGTCTCGAATTGATTTTAAAATTTTGCTATTAACATTTAAGGCCATTCATAACCTTGCCCCTCCATATCTGTCCAACCTTCTCCATGTTGCCATTCCCTCTCGTAACCTTAGATCCTCTTCCTCCATCCATCTGACTGTCCCTGTCGCCTATCTAACCACCATGGGGAGCAAAGCATTCAGCCGTTCTGCTCCCAAGCTCTGGAATTCATTACCTACCAAGCTTAGAAATACCAAATCATTCAATGTAAAATGGCTTTTTCTTTATGATTACAGTGGCTTTGTTTGGTTTTATTTTTTATATTTTCTGATGTTTTAAGCTGTATATAATGTGTCTTTTATTTACTTATTATTGTTTGTTTGGTGTCCTTGAGTTCTCAGAAAGGCGCCTTGTATAAATAAAATGTATTATTATTATTATGTCCTCTCTCACCACATCCATAAACTTCATTTTAGCCCTTCCTCTTTTCCTCTTTCCTGGTAGCTCTATCCTTAGCACCCTTCTCTCATTATACTCATCATCTCTCCTCCACACTTGTCCAAACCAATGCAATCTCGCCTCTCTGATTTATCTCCCAACCATCCAACTTGACCCTCTAATGTCCTCATTTCTAATCCTATCCATCCTCGTCACACCCAGTGCAAATCTTAGCATCTTTAACTCTGCCACCTCCAGCTCTGTCTCCTGTGCCACCGTCTCCAACCCATATAACATAGCTGGTCTCACTACCGTCCTGTAGACCTTCCCTTTCACTCTTGCAGGTGCTCTTCTATCACAAATCTCTCCTGCCACTCTTCTCCATCCAGTCCAATCAGCCTGCACTCTCTTCTTCTCCTCTCTGCCGCACCCTCCGTTGCTTTAGACTGTTGAACCCAAGTATTTAAATTCGTAGACCTTCACCATCTCTGCTCCTCACATTCACACTCTTCCACTGCCTTCCTTCTCATTTACTCACATGTACCCCTTCTTACTCCTACTGACTCTCATTCCTCTTCTCTCCAGTATGTACCTCCACCTTTCTAGGTTCATCTCAACCTGCAGTCTACTCTCACTACGGATCACATTGTCATAGATAAACATCACAGTCCGTGGAGATGCCTGTCTGACCTCATCAGTCAGAGAAAAGAAAATGTTATTGTCAAACTCTTCTTTTTTTTCTTTTTATTTCAGACTCTTCTGTAATAAACATCATACATTGGATGGATGGAAATTACAACTTTATAACATTTTAGAATTAATTAAATTATTGCATACCAATATAGACTGTTTATTTTTTTAACAAACGTTGCTTTATGAAGAGGTCAATTCAAAATACACATACTGTTCAATATTCACTTTTCCTGATGGGCCCCTAACAGTTTAAAATGCTTGTCCGCACGCTGCCTTCTTTGTGAGTGAGCCACTGCCAACATGATGATTCCTTTGGGGGGTCTGCTGTTTCATTGACAGGAAATGTATATGTTTGGAAGCTGAGGCAATGGGGCACAGAAAGCATTACTGCTCCAGATAACATCTTTATTAGTCAATTCCAGGCATTGTGAAAAATTGGATATGATCTCAAATTCATTTAGGAAACTTGTGCAATAATGCAAAACATGCTCCATAATTATTCGCTCTAAATCACCGTTTGGCAATCTGATACTAGCTACTCATTTCACTGCCCCATGTTTGTGACTACAGCTTTTCTTGCTGACAGTGATTGGTCTTCTCCCCCATGAAGCAGATCGACAATACATTTCTACGTTTCATTTTATTATTTATTCAAGGGTGGCAGATATACAGTGGATTCAGATAGCATTCAGACCCTTTTCACTATATTATATACCAACTGAAACACCCAGCGTTGCCTGGGAGGGAAATTTTTAATTGTTTGAGAAAAATGTAATTAAAAAAAACACAACTTTTAAAAATAAAAATAAATTAACAATGAAGACTCACTAATGTGCTTGTCTTGCAGTCTTGTACTGGCCAACTCTATTTAATTTCAAAAGCAACAGAGGCACAGTGATGCTCAAACATAAAGAATGCTGGTAGTCACCTCCAGTTCGCCCTCTGGTGGTCGTTCCGAGTGTCAACTGGATGATAACAGGCATAGTTGTCCAATGAGAAACCTGTGTACCAAGTTTCATGAAAATTGCTCCAGCCATTCAGAAGTGATGCAGGAACATACATACATACATACATTGACTTTTATATATATACTAGACATTAAGCCCGTTACAATAACAGTAGTCCATAAACATTAGTAGGAACAGTCTATATTAAATGGCAAGGGACCTTTTACCTCATTACATTTTTTCCGTAAAATGCCTGTAATTTTCTCTGACAGTAATACTGGCTTTGCTGTCCGTAATATGCATTTAATTTTCTGTCACAACGGCGGGCAACCAGCAGATTCTCCCCAGCAACTGATGTAATGTGCGTGAAAATAAATCCACTTTTAAAAGTCATCGTATTATCCATCCATCCATCCATTGGCCAACCCGCTGAATCCAAACCCAGGGTCACGGGGGTCTGCTGGAGCCAATCCCATCCAACACAGAGCACAAGGCAGGAACCAATCGCGGGCAGGGTGCCAACCCACCGCAGTCATCGTATTATAATATCATGAAAATTTGTATATTTAGGAAAACCCCTTCAACGACTGACACTTTACACTTTACCGGGCCAAGCTTCTTAATTGCAAATCTGACATCCTCAGAGTGAACACTTGCACAACAATGGGGAAGCTGGTCTCCGCGTCTCAGTACCCGATTGGATTTTTCGAGTTTTATGTTTTAGGTGTTACCTTATTTACCGAAATCCGATTGGATCGGCCACGTGATATTTTATAGGTCCCGCCCTCTCTGTCTTGTGTGATGCGTCAGGCGGCCTTTGAAACATCTGCTTTGATACCATCGCACCGTGCCCCACGCATGCGCACTTCACCAGAAATCACAAACACACGGACACTGGACGCACACAGGGGTTTTATTAAAGAGGATATATATATATATATATATATATTAGCAGCTGGAGGTCCACAAAGGGAGAAGATGAATCACGTATCATAAAGTAGTTTTTATTCCTGAGCTTTCAGCCCCTGCCAGGGGCATTCATCAGAGGATAATGCTTAGACATACAAGAATCAAAGGCAATATATAGCAAAATTAAGTGGTGGGGGGGGAATGGTCTTAGGTCAATGTGTGCGTTGGGGGGGGGGGGTAATGAGGTGGGGGTTGGAAGGGGTATTGGTCGTAAATTTTTTATTTATTATGAACATGTTCTTTTTAAGCGTGTCACGGTGGCGCAGTGGGTAGCGCTGCTGCCTCGCAATTAGGAGACCCGGGTTCACTTCCCGGGTCCTCCCTGCCTGGAGTTTACATGTTGACTGCGTGGATTTCCTCCCACAGTCCAAATACATGCAGATTAGGTGCATTGGCAATTCTAAATTGTCCTGGGTGTGTGTGGGCTGGTACCCTGCCCGGGGTTTGTTTCCTGCCTTGTGCCCTGTGTTGGCTCCAGCAGACCCCTGTGACCCTGTAGTTGGGATATAGCGGGATGGATGGATGTTCTTCTTAAGCTAGCATATGCTGGGTTTATGTCCAAATGTCTGTTAATGATGTTTTCATTTGTAATATATATATTTTCACTATATTATTATTAATGTTGACTATTTTCACTATATTATTAGTAGTAGTAGTACTAGTATGTTCTGTTGCAGCCTTGTGCTAAAATCATTTAACAGTAATTAATTTTCTTCCACATCAAGCAACTTTTAATAATGCAGAATGACAAAGCGTTAACAGGATTTTAAACATTATTGCAAGTTTATCAAAAATAAAAAAAATTTAAATATCACACTGACACAAGTACTTAGACCCTTTGCTACACTGATGTATCTGGTTCATCATTGAGATGTTCCTACACTTGTCTGGAGTCCACCTGTGGTCAGTTCAATTCACTGGACTGATTAGGAAAGGCGCACACCTGCCTATAGAAGGTCCCATGGGTTGAGTAAAAACCAAAGCTTGAGATGAAAAGAATTGATTGCAGAACTTAGAGACCAATCTGAAGAAGTCCACTGAAAAAATCCTGCAGCATTTGACTGCTCTCTAGACCACAGCTGCCTTATAATTCTTTAAAAAGAAATATTTTTGGTAAAAACCATGACTCTTCCTAGAGCTGGCCAAACTGAACAAACAACAAAGAGAGAAGGGCCCTAGTAATATGGATAACCAAGAGCCCCAATGGTCACTGTGGCTGAAGCTGTAGAGAATCTGTGTGGAGATAGGAGAAACTTCCAGAAGGAGAACAATCACTGCAATACTCTACAAATATGAGATTTATGGCAGAGTGGCCAGAGCTGGCAGAAGCGTCTTCTCCGACATAGTGAACCCAGCTTGGAGTTTGCAAAAAGGCACCTAAAGGATTATCTGACTATGAGGAATGAGGTTTTCTGGTCTGATGAAACCAAGACTGGCGCCATCTCAGAAGAATACCAAGCACCGCTCATCACCATTCCAAGGGTGAAGCAGGGTGGTGGCAGCATCATACTGTGGCATTGTTTTTCAGTGGCAGGGCCTGAGCAGATAGACAGAGTTGGGGGAAAGCAGCATGGAGCAAACTATATACAGTACAGTAGACTCCTCCGGAAGAGATCACTACGTGCGCTTAAGCAGAGTGCAACATGTCAGTCCTGAAAGTTGACCATTCAGTTACCCCACCTACTTGCCTAGTCAAACACAATAAAACATTCATTAAATTAGTCTACTGTGAAGAATACTGTGGATACATGTATAATACATACATACACATTAACTGTTCAGATATACATGTACTGTACTGTACTGTGTTGGCATTCATAATACATGTAGTTGCACGTGTCCAAGTGTCAATCAATCGGGCCTACATTTTAAGAAAATAATCAGTCATTTTCTTTCTTTCTTTCTTTCTTTCTTTCTTTCTTTCTTTCTTTCTTTCTGCACACTGTTCGCGTGATTCAGGCTGTGTATCTGATTACTGGGACTGTAAAACTGTCCATAGTCCTGACAGCCGTTTATCTCCAGGAAGCAACGCAGCGTGCGTAGAGACTTCAGTGCATCGGTGAAGGAAACAGTCTCTCAGGGACGGCCTTAGGTATGTGCAAACTGTGCACCTGCACATAGCCGACAATCCAATATATATTGAATATAAAACAGAAACAGAAAATAACGACACAGCTGACGGCAATGTGGCCGAAAACATGGTGTTTCTTGTTAATTAGTACGCTGTATTTACTAATGTCGCTAGAGTCGGAGCAGTAAGCTATATGTAGTATTATAACGTTCTGCCGTAATGAGAATATCATGGGCCGCCACTTGGTTTTCAAGTTACGGACATGCGCATATAGAAGCGTGTCATGAGCACGAGGCGGCTATGCAGTGTCCGCAACTGACGTGGCCATCCGATACCATATTGACATTGGCGGGCGAAGGGGCCACCGATTCTTTCTCTGCCCAAAGCCGCCCCTGATTCTCTGCAGGTGGCTCATTAATCGCGTTGGCAGCAGCAATATCCTCGTCTCCGTCCGTGTCTCGGTTGTCGGCAGTGTCCTTAATGACTGTACTGATCTCGGCATCAATTCTGTCAGTGTACAGTAACTGTACTGTAAAGTGTTAGGCCTCAGTACATTAACGGGATTGGGCATCAGCACCTGAACTATCCGCCTTCCGCGGGTCACAACAGCCGGGCTACTTACATCGTCGCACGCTGATTGCATAATTTGAGCGTGTCGATCAAAACCGCCGTTTGACATCCATTTTCCAAAGAGGGACGCTGAAACCTATCGAGGCCACCATCGCGAAACCAGGCCACCATCACGCGCAATGTGCGAAGAATTCCTGGACATGACACCAGTCCATCGCATTTAGAAATGCAATTACTTGATCAAATATTAACTAATAGAAATAAAATTAAGTATAAAAACCCATTATTAATTTCCATTTACTGATCTTCTTCTTAATATTTGAAATAAAATACGCTGAAACCTATCCAGGCCACCATCGCGAAACCAGACCACCATCACGCGCAATGCGCGAAGAATTCCTGGACATGACACCAGTCCATCGCATTTAGAAATGCACTTACTTGATCAAATATTAACTAATAGAAATAAAACTAAGTATAAAAACCCGTTATTAATTTCCATTTACTGATCTTCTTCTTAATATTTGAAATAAAATAGAGTGGGGTTAGAAAGTATTGACCATGACAGAGTTGCTCGCTCCTTAGAAAAAAAAAAAAAACACAACTCATGGAAACAAAATCAATAGTAATAATGATTGATTAGTGAATTATATCTTGGATAAATGAGAACTGTAAAGTAGATTAGTATAGAACCTTCTAACTGATATCGTATATTGGTTTTCCGCTCCTGTAAGTGTCGCTATATATTCAAAATTAAACGATTGCGAGATCAATTGTTTATGTATTGCATTGCTTTGTTAGAGAATTATAGTGCCCAAAACACGCACTGCTGCAATTAAGGATTATAGACGGCATTAGTAAAATAAGATGTATGCTGTAGTATCTGCTGTATAGTATAGCCTACTTTATTTATTTATTTATTTATTTATTTATTTATGTAGTTAGTTAGTTATTGGCCTTCCCTTTTAAAGTTTGGTTCACCATATTTCGCTGCCAATTAACGCGTTTTCATGTATCAGAGTGTAAGGAGCTTTATTACACATTATATTGCAAAACGATTACCAATGTGTGTGCCAGTTGTCAACGCAATACCAGAAGGGACCTTTCTACCGTTGTATTCTAAGTACCTTCTTAAAATTAAAGGTGCCAGACGATACCATAGGCAAACCGTGTATGGTTCGCAAGAGACCCGTCCACTGGATCCTTAACCGGATCCATGAATAATTATTAATAGATGATAACGATTTCTGAAATTCCTACAGTCTAAATTTAGAATTTCTGTATTTGTTAGTGGCCTGTGGTAATCTATACATTAAAGATTTTTTTGTCCAATTTCAAGAACCATTACCAGAATTAAATGGTTGTTTATCAAACTGTGATTCTACGTGGAACCACACAACCCAGTAAAGTGCCATTTTGGTCCATTATTTCTAAGAGTGTGTATTTCGGGGAGAGAATCTCGTTATATTTCAATTAAAGATGACGCTACCTATCGCTATGTGGGCACATTCAGATGTCAAGTTAAAGGCACTTTGTCCTCATTGCTAATTTGTATTCCTTATAGACTGGTGCACCGTTAAAGACATAAATAGGCAGGTTTTCTACAGCAGCGCTCTTTTTCTCATGACACACTTTTTTATATTGCCTATTGCATAAAAGGCATAAGAATTAATACTTCAGACGTTTTTGTAAAGGGTCCAAGCCCACCAACACACACACAAACCCTTTCCTGAAGGATCCGTTGTATCGATTTTAAGCATCTCTGGCTATTGTTGTTTTTCTTTATTTTCCTCGTAGGATTATCTTATGGCTTTTAAGATTTGATCGACAACATCAAAGGATTCCTCACAAACGGAGCCGGAAGGGCCTTATCTCCAAGTTCTTACGCGTCTTTGCTTCCGCTGTGCCGGCTCTGGGTACAACTCGAGGCGAGCTCTTTTAACCTGAATGACGCATAAACGGAGTGAAATATTATTGTTAGCCGCTTCTACAGAGATGTTGAATTACAAGAGCAATGGAAACCATGATTCGATTGATTTCTTCCTTAACCCGCTGTGAGGGAGATTGCTCAATTTAAAAAGTCTTCTGAAAACAAGATTTTGAACATCTGAATGCTTATAAGGTCTGCAATATATTAACACCGTTGATTTATCTATCCACGTGTATCTTAATCCCACGATCTTTAATTCTATACTGTTAAAAATAAATAGTTCTTCAGATCAATTCCACAGGGGACCCATTTTTGGTTTCCTAAAGAACCATGCATGAATAATAATAATAAAAAAAAAATACTTTTATTGACTAGTTTCAAGAATAATTCTATTTAAATGATCATAGATTTGTAACGGGCGGCACGGTGGCGCAGTGGGTAGCGCTGCTGCCTCGCAGTTGGGTGATCTGGGGACCTGGGTTCGCTTCCCGGGTCCTCCCTGCGTGGAGTTTGCATGTTCTCCCCGTGTCTGCGTGGGTTTCCTTCGGGTGCTCCGGTTTTCTCCCACAGTCCAAAGACATGCAGGTTAGGTGGATTGGCGATTCTAAATTGGCCCTAGTGTGTGCTTGGTGTGCGGGTGTGTTTGCGTGTGTCCTGCGGTGGGTTGGCACCCTGCCCAGGATTGTTTCCTGCCTTGTGCCCTGTGTTGGCTGGGATTGGCCCCAGCAGACCCCCGTGACCCTGTGTTCGGATTCAGCGGGTTGGAAAATGGATGGATGGATGGATAGATTTGTAACGTGTTCGTGATTTTTAATGGACAGGCTAAATTCAAGTTTTCATGATTTGTCGCTACTCTGTTTGTAGTAGTATAAAGATTTATTTTTTGTCCCTTTTGAAAAGCCCAAAGACATTACATATGTGGCCCAGAATTTAAGGGTTCATTGTCAAGAAATAGCTCTGCACAGAACCCAGTAAAGCGCTATTGAAGAATCGTTATAAGTACGATCTTCTTCTTTCGGCTGCTCCCGTTAGGGGTTGCCACAGCGGATCACCTTCTTCCATCTCTTCCTGTCCTCCCCATCTTGTTCTGTTACACTCATCACCTGCATGTCCTCTCTCACCATATCCATAAACCTCCTGTTAGGCCTTCCTCTGCTCCTCTTGCCTGGCAGCTCTATCCTTAGCATCCTTTTCCCAATATACCCAGCATCTCTCCTCTGCACATGTCCAAACCAACGCAATCTCGCCTCTCTGACTTTGTCTCCCAACCATCCAACTTGAGCTGACCCTCTAATGTCCTCATTTCTAATCTTATCCATCCTCGTCACACCCAATGCGAATCTCAGCATCTTTAACACAACCTCCAGCTCTGGCTCCTGCTTTCTGGTCAGAGCCACCGTCTCCGACCCATATAACATAGCTGGTCTCACTACCGTCCTGTAGACCTTCCCTTTCACATTTGCTGTCACAAATCACTCCTGACACTCTTCTCCACCCATTCCACCCTGCCTGCACTCTCTTCTTCACTTCTCTTCCACAATTCCCATTACTCTGTACTGTTGATCCCAAATATTTAAACTCATCCACCTTCACCAACTCTACTCCTCCATCCTTACCATTCCACTGACCTTCCTGTCATTCACACACATGTATTCTGTCTACGATGTGTGGTCAAAAATGCCGTTAATGCTTAAATTAAAAAATATATATTACGGTAAAAGGCACATTGCCAGTAATCCCCTTCAAAATATACTTCCAACACATTTATCCCAACTGCGGGTGGACTGGCGCCCTGCCTGGGGTTTGTTCCTGCCTTGCGCCCAGTGCTGGCTGGGATTGGCTCCAGCAGACCCCCATGACCCTGTGTTAAGATATAGAGGGTTGGAGACTGACTGACATTTATCCCATTGTTCTTGACAAGAGATGCTGGAAGTCCTCTTTCGTGAGTGTCTTTTAACTTCTTTTCATGGGTGCGGAGATCCTTTGGAACGCGTTGTCAACAAAAGGGGCGGTGCTTTATGCAAAATAGCAGACGTTATGCAAATCCGGGATAATTATGTACATAAAACTTGATTTGTTTACATTGAATCAACTTAATTTGACTGTTTAGAGAGAAAATTGCAATACCACTTTTGGTGGAATAGGAAAATATTAATTTTGAGAAAGAGTAAGATAAAATAAGTGAGCAATAGCAACAGTTGCTGAGACGGATTATGCTTCTGTTGAAAGCAAATATTCCGATACTGCATCTTTATTCCAACACAAATTAAGTGTGACACCTAACAAATTGAAATCAATGTAACTAGGATAAGTTGAGCAATACCAGCACAAAAAACAAACTATTTTAAGTTAAAGTAACTTATATTAAAATACATAAATTGAACATCGCCGTTTTTTTTTCGTGAGTTAGTAAAGCGGCATTAAGTTGTCTGGAGCTTCACTCATCGGCACTCACGCAATCGCTGACAGCGGGTCAGTTTCCACTCAGCAATCAGTGACACCCGCAAATATCCGGGGTGTAAAAACGCTGGAGCCCCCGGAGAAAAAGCAGGAAGACGTCGGGGATTAATAAAGCGTACCAAATACCAAACAATAAAACTTTCGGCGCATAAAGACTCATTACTCAGCCCAGCAGCATGAAGTTGTAGGACAGCAGTGCTAATCCGCTTCTAATATATTCAATCTGCTTTATTTATTCTTACAACTATTTTTCACCAGTATTCTCACACCGTTTAATAATTAATCCATAACCTTGTTCTTATTCTGGAGATTGATAGTAGTATGCACTTTCAGATAAGGATTTTACTTTAAAATCTGATTAATATGCACGCAGGGATATACAACAATGCAAAATTTTACTTTTTAAAATTATGAATGCAACTGTTATATCTAATTATTATATTCAATTAATTGTTCATGTCCATTTTCAACACCACTTTAATCAATTTAGGGGAACTGAGCACCGAACCGAATATGAATGGATGAGGCTCACGTCCTCCATAGTGCACACACACGTTAACACCCAGTTTCACTTATATAGAAACAGTTAACCAAATATCGAAATCTTCTGGAATGTATGCAGAAAATAGTAGTATTTGGAAAATAAACTCAGAGAAGAGAAGAGAAGAGAAGAGAAGAGAAGAGAAGAGAAGAGAAGAGAAGAGAAGAGAAGAGAAGAGAAACCCCATTCACGCAGAGAGCGGCTGAGCCCTGACTCGGAGCTAAATCGAACATTAATAAAATGCCAAGTATTTGCACATTGCACAAGAGTCACCAAAAGTAAAAAACACACGGTTTTCATCATCCGGTAAGTCACCTGTTGTTATAGATAATTGCTTATTTTATCCTCCGAGTTCAATTTTGGTTTTGCTTATGGAAGGAAGAATTGCATTTATATTAGATTTTTGCACATTATACAACGTTGTTCAAAATTCAAGAATAATAAGTCTGTGGCAATCCTAATGTAAGAAAAAGAATGCGCTATTCAAAATTCAATAATAGAGGTTTTTATTTTTAGGTACACAATCTCTCAGTAAATCGAACCTTTTTTGCCAAAGTAAAGTTGTGTAGACTAAACAGGGAAGCAGCACTGGAAACGGGAAGTCCTGCTCACAGTCACACATTTTATAAAATGTATACAGTTTTAGCGAATTGATCTCAATAGATTATGTATATATTCAGAATGGTGGAGGAGCCAGAGCCCTGGCAGGAGACGGCCCGGACAAAACGCCAGTTCGTCGCTGGCTCACTCGTGTACCCGCACATCCACACTCGCACATATGGAGTCGCCAATCAAATTAAGCTGCGCGTCTTTTGGAGATGTGGACACAGGAGCACACTACAGGACTTTGACCCTGGGCGTATCCGCGGTATACTTCCACAACAGAGAAGGGCTGACTACTAATGCTAACGTTATATTTTTTTCCTTCATATTTTTCCCCCAAAATATAAAATAAAGTAGGGTGGCGCAGTGATAGCACGTGCGTTTACTCCGGTTGTTCCGCTTCCGCCCCACAGTCTAAATAACTGGCAGTTAGGTGAACTGACGTTACTAAATTGGCCAGATGTGTGTGTGTGTGTGTGTGTGTGTGTGTGTGTGTGTGTTCACACTAAAATGGATTGTTCTGCTACTCTGGTGTTTTTCCTGCCTTGCTTGTATAAGCTGCTCTGCCACTCACCCTTGAATAAGCGGGTTAAGAAAAAGCAGCGTCATATTTAAAAAAAGTATATGTAATAAAGTATTACCGAAAATATGATTTCATTGCAGGATATGTTATTTGGTAAAATGAGAGAACTGTGCATTCGGTTTCTGAATAATTGAAAATGCAACGTCTCCATAGGGGTAACGCACGTTACAGAATACTTTTTAAAGTAACGAGTAACGTAATGCAAATGCTTACTTTATATAAGCAAAAATAACAATTACTTAAACATACATACATAAATAAACACACACATATATATATAGTCATATAAAGTCATAAAAAGGCTTTTATTGAAAAGGCGTATATGAAAAAGAAAGAAATACAAAATAAAGTATAGGCCTTTCTTATTGAGGAAAACAAGAGAAAATAAAATATGAACCTACTTGTTGCAACAAGGAAGGAAAGATTTTTATTTTAATTTGCACTGAAATGCAAATGAAGAATTCTCCGTCTGAGGCGAGCGTCGAAAGTCACGTGACTTTAGAAACGTCATTAGCGGGAGTATTTTATACTTTGCCGGTTTGTCTTTTGGCATCGCATAGAATGCGTAGGAAATGTGCGAAATGTTAATCGTTTCATACCTCGACGTCCAATTTTCGGCATTCTATATATTGCCTAGCATTCTATTCCCATTGGGATTAATAAAGTATCTATCTATCTATCTATCTATCTATCTATCTATCTATCTATCTATCTATCTATCTATCTATCTATCTATCTACAATGCCTAAATTTCATACATTGCTGGTAACAGTAGACAGATTCCTACCGATTTTAACAAACAGGTGGCATACTCAGATTATTGTGGCCTTAACCCCCCTCCTACCCCCCAAGCCCTCCCATCCCCAAAACGGACGCGCCAGTCATTGGTTTCTGGTTCAGAAAAATGGAAGGATGCACTATTTTATTTAGCTGCTTTTGTTATCAGACCACAAATATAAATTACACACAGATCATCTGTACATTCACTTGTTCCTAATTTGTAATACACCGTACTTCTTTAATGCTTCATCACAAAGACACAATTACTACGATTATTTCATATTTCATTGTGCCGCTGCGGTGCTCACTGGCGCCAGAGAGAGAGAGATCCGTCTGGTATGTGTTCCAGCACTTTCGTTCATACAGGTATTGACCCCGATTTCCTTAAACACACACACACACACACACACACACACACACACATACACAAATCTTTTTCTTTGTTCATTTAATTCCTTCCATAAAAACAGCAACAACTTGTACGCATCCTGACAGACACGTGTTCTTTCTCACCTGAGCAGGGGTGACGTAGTCTGCAACGTCCATGACTCTGTTGTTATACACGCCAAACCCCTTGACTTTGGTCATGACTGAAGACTCAATGGCGGTGTCCCGAGTCTGATACGCCTTTTCATGTAGGAACACCCACCTGCAACAACAGAATCGCGATTAATTTCCCACGCGTCACGCAAAGTGCAACGTATTAAATGCTTGCATAATTCTGCTCCTGGCTTTACATTAAACAACTAGTTTGTCTTAATAATAATAATAATAATAATAATAATAATAATAATAATAATAATAATAATAATAATAATAATAATAATAATAATAATAATAATAATAATAATAATACTGCGGTGGGCGGCACGGTGGCGCAGTGGGTAGCGCTGCTGCCTCGCAGTTGGGAGACCTGGGGACCCGGGTTCGCTTCCCGGGTCCTCCCTGCGTGGAGTTTGCATGTTCTCCCCGTGTCTGCGTGGGTTTCCTCCGGGCACTCCGGTTTCCTCCCACAGTCCAAAGACATGCAGGTTAGGTGGATTGGCGATTCTAAATTGGCCCTAGTGTGTGCTTGGTGTGTGCTTGGTGTGTGGGTGTGTTTGTGTGTGTCCTGCGGTGGGTTGGCACCCTGCCCAGGATTGGTTCCCTGCCTTGTGCCCTGTGTTGGCTGGGATTGGCTCCAGCAGACCCCCGTGACCCTGTGTTCGGATTCAGCGGGTTGGAAAATGGATGGATGGATGGATGGATAATAATAATAATAATAATAATAATAATAATAATAATAATAATAATAATTGGAAAGCACTCTGCCGCACACCCTGTGTTTTCGCAGTCACTCAATTGAGCAGGCGTTTTCAGTTCTACTATTGGAAAAGACGAGGAGTTTAAAGTCGAAGGGAACGATAAAGTTTATCGGCGATTTACAGAGTTGCTGAAACGTATACAGTAAATCCTTATATTACCAGTGCGTGCACATCCAGACTTGAATTCGAAATGATGCAAATCAGTTATTTCTAACGAGTCGTAGGCAAAGATGCCGCGCAATTAAAACGTTTTCTGTTTTCGCATTAACTGCGGACGTAAGGAAAGAGTCCAGGACGTCATAACGGTAATGCTGACTGACAAGTCAATTTTTTAATCAATGGAATTTGGGAGTAAAGTGGTCTGCCAGGGGGAAGCACACGTGAACACAAGTGGTCCGAACTCGGCTCAATAAAGCCAGATTGTGGCAATGTGACCAACTGTCCCCCATCCGTGAACCTTGTGCTCTTCTCCCAGGTTTCATTTTCTAAATCTGTCACTGGTTGGCAAAGGGGCCACCCGTTTTGAGTTAAATGCGTTATATGTGTATTGATTTGTAGTGCAATTTATTTAATTTTTAAAAATCAATAAAAATTAAATGTCATTATACAACTGAGTTATGTTTAGTCCATAAAACTGAGTAGAATCAATAGTTATAATGGTAGTGTGGTCATTTATACTTTAGAAAACAACTGCTTGCTCTTAAAGCACATGGACATGGTTATCAAAAATCAAATCGCTTATAATGAATTTAATAAACTTTCTACCAGACTCTTTTTAGGCATATATAGAACTGCTAAAGATTGATAATGGCCATTTGATTATGATAACCGAGTAAATCACTATTGATAATGGAAGTGAGCCTCTTTTCTAATACATTGATTCGAGATTTTTTGTAAGTGTAATTCTTGAAAATGTGGATAAGGATTACTGAGCCACACTTATAATAAATAAATAAATAACCTCCTTAAGACATTTTGTGTGACTAACCAATGACGTTCCATAAAATTTAGGTGTAAAATAAAAATCAGATACATCTTTGGCTGCATTCTACATCTTGTATATTGTAACGCACAAAACAGCAATTTCACAAATACAAATCACTTACCCGACAAAATAGGCAATGATAAGGAGCTGCACTACTCGGTTAATAATGCCAATTGTCCAGCTCTTCACCACCACTGATTTGGTGGTCTCATAGGTGAAGAAATTTGCGATACATTCCATCATAGTCTACTTGTCAAGCCAACTGGCCAAATGCCCAGGTTGGGAAAAATGCCCAGCCTTGTGAAGCTGGAAGTGTCCTCTTCAGTGTGTCCGGCCACAGCTCTGGGGGCTGCTGGCTTGTGTTGAGTGATCTTGATTACTCTCTCTCTCTCTCTCTCTCTCTCTCTCTGACTTTCTCCCACTCTCTCTCTCTCTTTTTTCCTTGTGTCCACTTCCTGAGACCCACACAGTTAGCCCCCCCCTCCTCATAAACTAGGATTTCCCAGCATTTACCAGTTTGCCTCTGTTTTCAACTTCATTTCCTCTAGCTCTGACTTCCTTCTGTCCATTTCAGACTCCCTTGCTTGCCTTTTCTGACTGGCCAGCCTTAAGCAGCGATCTCCTTCTTATAGTATTTGTCTCATACATTACCTCTCACCATTTTAATGAGTGCCCCCCTACCCCATATCCCCAGGTTCCTTGCCTGATGATCTCTTTCCTTTTCACTCTACAACCCACTCTACCTCTTGGGTCTCCTCCGTCTCTCATTTGCTCTCGTCTATTTTTCTCCACTCCATTTAACTATCCATTTGTTCCTCTGTAATTCCAGCTGATGCTTTAACTTGCCCACAATCTGAACAGAGATCGGCAGCAGGTGGCTTTCATATCGGAGGCTTGCTTTAGTGTGATGAGCTGCGTTTGTGGTCGAGCCTGTGAATAATTCAGATTCATGTCGGTCTCTGTGCAGCTGACCTGTTATGTGCTGTGTTCACAGAGGAAGCCACCAATGCATCCATTATCCATTCCAGCACAAAGTAAAGGCACCAGAAGTGAGGTATCGCCGTCGTGACCCTGCTGAGTTGTGAATCTGCTACAGTGTGTCCCTTGGAGGAGAGGAAGAGAGCCTGAGGAGGCTTGGAAAACAAATTAAATACAAAGCAAGAATAAATAAAAATGGAATAAGTATGAAATCCATCTGTTTAGTGACCGAGAGTGTGACTAGTGGCCTGTGACAGACTGGCATCAGTTTTTGTTTTGTGTTAATTTGTGTCTTACAATGTCAAGGTCTTACATACACCTTCAATGAATCTGGACAATGAATGGATGATTGAATTAATTTTTATTTTACACAGCACTTGTTATGGTTATACAAAAACAATAAGGCCCAAACCTTTTGCCAATGCAATATTTTAGAATAAAAAATTAAAACTGAAAATTTAAAATACAAGATCTAAAATCTAAATTCCAAAACAATGAGAAAAAAGGAACAGAGTAAATTACTCAGTATCCAAAGTTAAAATAACTTTAAAGAACTGAAATGAATTAACAAAGCTGGAAACCAGGTAAACGTCAAAACCAATAAGACGTCAATTCCTAAATTTCACAAGTTAAAAATCCTAAAGTGAAAACAATTAAAAAAGAGCTTGTGGATCCAAAAATTAAAATGGTTAAAACAAATACACACCTTAATAAAAGGAAAAACACCAAAAGTGAGCAGAAGAACATGGCTGCATACTCAAACTAAGGCCAATTCTTGTTGCATGCAGGAGTCTCACATAGGACTCTCAGGTAACTGCAGATTGAATGAATGCAGCAACTGTGAAGCCTAACTGAGTGCGCTTACATGGGCTTTAATAACCTGGTAAAATCACTTCAAGAGAGGCCGACTGAATCAACAAGCTAATTACAGCAGCCAGCTCAGATATGGGACGCACTGTGGACCCTCTGGAACAGGGGTCGGGAACCTTTTTGGCTGAGAGAGCCATGAACGGCACATATTTTAAAATGTAATTCCGTGAGAGCCATCCAATATGTTTAAAACTAAATACAAGTAAATGTGTGCATTTTATGTAAGACCAACACTTTTAAAACACAATAAGTCTGAATTCTTTTTAATAACGTTGTTATGCTGTTGCTAACCAATGATGAATAAAGTACTTCTTACCATTAATGCGACTTCTGGTGCTGCATGGTTTTGCTGATGGCTTTGTAGTCTGGTTGATACGTGGTGAGGTTAAGCTTCATGCAAGCGTTGAGACTTCCATCCGTTAAACGTCTGTTGACTCATCCAAAGCGAGAGAAAAGAATGGTGCTGCATTTATGTCCTTCACTTGTGTTGCCTCAATTTGATTTGCCATCATGATGGTACGATCGTGAACAGTTCTTGCCGACAGAGGCATGTCTTTTATTCACTTGATTATCTTGTCTTTATCCGAAAAGACGTCAAAAAGTTCATTGGCAACATCAAGCATGAATGTTTTGGCATACTCCCCATCTGTGAATGGCTTTCCGTTTCTCACAATTGCTAAAGCACCAGCAAAGCTAGTTGGGTCCAAACACAAAGTTGCTGCTGACTAGCTTGCACTCTGCACAGTAGCTCTTGACATGCTTTCTTCCTGCTGTCCCCCGCAGGATATTTCGATGCAAATGTAGTATGGCGTGTGTCGAAGTGCCGCTTTATATTTGACCGTTTCATCGATGCAATTTTATCATTGCATATTAGACACACTGCAGAACCTGCTCTTCTCCACAAAGGCGAATTCCTCTGTCCATTCCTGCTGAAAAGTACGATACTCCTCATCTTTTTTTCTTTTAGCCATCTTCTTCGATAAAAGGGTTTCTGCAATTAGCTAGCTGACTACTTGATTAAAAGGAGGGAAGTTTACTTCCTGACCTCACAACGACCCATGTACGTTACGCATTATCCAATAAAAATTTGGTGTTGTCCTGGAGGACATCTGTGATTGGCTCCAGCCACCCGCAACCATGAACATGAGTGGCAGGAAACGAATGGATTGAAATACATGAGAATGTTTTATATTTTTAACGTTATTATTTTTTTATTAAAGATTTGTCTGCGAGCTAGATGCAGCCATCAAAAGAGCCACATCTGGCTCGCGAGCCATAGGTTCCTGACCCCTGCTCTGGAAGATCGTAGTGAAGGAGAGAATAAATAAAAACGGAGTGCCATTATGAACAAAGCTGCACATCCTCTCTCTGACACACCAACACTGAGGACTTTCAGCAAACAAATTATTCAGCAGAAGTGTGTCAAGAAATGTGACTGGGGCTTATGAAATACACCCGCATAATGTCTTCCTGGGACTGGGACAGCCAAGTCAGAACTTTATGTTCTTTTGAATTTTATTTAATTATTAATTTTATTTATGTATTTATTTAAAGCGCTTCTGTAAAAAGTCACAGCTCTACCTGGGGACAAATACAGTTCTATCTATCTATCTATCTATCTATCTATCTATCTATCTATCTATCTATCTATCTATCTATCTATCTATCTATCTATCTATCTATCTATCTATCTATCTATCTATCTATCTATCTTACATGAAAAGATCAGACTCGACACACTTGAAAAAGTTTGGGGCAGCCACCTGTATATTATCCACTGGTATATTATTAGCCAAGTGTCTTGGTTGGAGTCCAGACATGAACTGCTGAAGGTTTGGCAAGATGGCAGTTTAAGTGATCACAGCGGAAGTGACGTAGGGGAGCCGGAAACGATCTTCTTCTGACATTAGTCTAGGAGCTGGAACCTGAAGTGACATCCTCCTGGGCGCCATAACCGGACGTAATGTCTTCAATAGCGTAGATTTACCTTTGCTTGGTCCATACAAAGTCCTCCTTTTACTCACACGTGTGTAACACTATCTATCTATCTATCTATCTATCTATCTATCTATCTATCTATCTATCTATCTATCTATCTATCTATCTATCTATCTATCTATCTATCTATCTATCTATCTATCTATCTATCTATCTATCTATCTATCTATGATGTTGGTTTCTGTAACACATTGGATATTTGGTCATGCATACCCTTAACCAGATTGCAGCTAAGGATTTTGTAGTCTGCACAAGTCCACTGAGCTCTGTTTCCCTGTGGATGTGTTAGCGTCACACATGCTTTTAGCAGCCATAGCTAGTGGACAGTGGAAACATCCACAAGATAAATCTTTTGAGGCAAATGCTCAGGTGATTCCATCTTTTGTTCTCCTAGTTAAAAGAACCTGTCTCAATGTTTCAGAAATGGCTAAATTTATGTTGATGGGCAGAATGTGGTAGACTCGGGAAGTGCTGGGGTTAATATGATAAAAGTAACATGTGTTAGATAGTCTGATTACTTTTTAAAGTAACGAGTAATCTAAGCCAATACCTGCCTTATTATTATCCCAGCAGCACTGGGTGTAAGGCTAGAAGCCAACGTACCGATATGTTACTTCTTTGCAAGGCTCAATCACACAGCCAAGCAAAGTAGAGTGTGCTGCATGCAATCCACTGAGAGAAACCTATAAATAAAGTCTCAATTTAAGTTTTAATCCAGGTATGTTGAAACAGTGTGATTGGGTGACACAATAGTCAAGGTCCAATGTTGAATATTCGGGGGCTCAGATTGGAGATGTAAAAAGGAGATGGATGTTACTAAGTTCACAGCTCATGAAGTACTACTCCTGTTTATAAAGCACAGGAAAATGATCACAGGCTCGATGCTCATTTGCAGATTGACTGGGCTGATGATGGTATTGAACTTTTTTGTGCAGTTTAATGATGTCTAAAAGGTGAGCTCCATAAGTGGACTTGCGCAACTAAACCGAGGTTTTTAGGAGATCAGGTTTCTGCCTTAATTGGATTACTCATCTCATTTCAGTTTTGTTATGAACATGGAGTACCAAAGCTAGGTCCCAAACAACCCAAAAATGGCCACTAAAGGGGGAAACATGATGATGAAAAATCCAAGCTAGACACATGAAGAGTGACGTAGAATCTTTATAAAGAAAATATTTATTAATACAAAATGCTATGTAACAACGAGATGCTGGAGCACAAAAGACAAAAAGGAATTGCCTGAAAAAGGAAAAGCAATCCATGGTGAGCAGAGCCCC
Organism: Erpetoichthys calabaricus; assembly: GCF_900747795.2. Lineage (NCBI taxonomy): Eukaryota > Metazoa > Chordata > Cladistia > Polypteriformes > Polypteridae > Erpetoichthys > Erpetoichthys calabaricus. Next base: position 159,832,478 of record NC_041403.2, read on the forward strand.
AATACAAAATCCTGGGTGAAGTAAAATAGAGCGCAGGTTCAAAAATCACAATAAAACCAGAAAAGAATTCACCACATGGAACTGTGGGTTTCCTTTGCCTTTATAGGGCTGAGGCCAGTCTTTTGTGGTAATGGGCAAGTGAACCCACCTTTTAAGGGACCATCATCTATCCCATTGCGGCACTTCTTGTGTGATTTTGGGCTATACAAAAATAAATTGTATTGTATTGTATCCTGTGCAATTTTCCTCCTTGCCACACTCCAATTAGGCTGCGATTGTGCATCAGTTGTCATCTGCAACGTCTCTCTAAGTCTCATCTAATGTAGCTTGCAACTCCTTCAACGTCCTCATGGGACTCTTGGTGGCCTCCCTCATTAGTCTTCTTCTTCTTGCACAATCAGTTTTTGTGGACAGTCATACTCTTTCCATTTCTTAATGGCTGATTTAATTGTATCTTCTGTAACTTGACTATTTTCTTATCTTCATTCCCTGCCTTGCACTTTTTATTGAGTTGCTTTGTCGTGTTCTTTGGTCTTCATTGTTTGCTTATGCTACCACCATATTGGCTCACCACAAGTTGGACTGAACATGATATCAAGTGCACTGAAACCAGACAGGTGATCTGCATTGAATTAATCAGGTGACTTCTAACTGCCTGGGCAGCACCAGTGATAATTTAGGTGTGTCATATTAAAGAGGGTACTTGATCGATTATTTTTTTTTATATATGCATTTTAATTTAGACCAGTTTGCGGAGATCTTTTTAAATTTGAAACATTAAAGAGTAGTTTTCTGTTGATCAGTGTTAAAAAAATACAAGTAAAATTCCGTTACAACGAACTTCCAGGGACTTAAAAAATATTTCTTTGTAATGAAAATTTCGGAGTTAATGACATTCTGTATTTGTCACTATAGTGCTTTCTTCAACTTGCGTCCAGACATCTGCAGTCATTTCAATAGCTTCTTTCACGTTAATTTTACTCTTCTCCTGTCTACAAGTTATGCTGACGAGAATTTTTCTCAGCATTTCTTTGCGATAACACACTTTCAGGGTGCGAATGATGAACAAATCCAATGGCTGAAGCACTGCTGTGCAATTGGGTGGGAGGAATTCAATGTGAACATTATCTAAATGTGGAAGCATGTTGTGGGCAGCACAGTTATCAATCAGAAGCCGAATCATCCTTTTCTTCTTCTACATATTGTGAGGTTTCTGAACTCTTTTGGGCGCCCTCAACCCCAAATCCAACGGGAACGTGTGTCCCAAAGCCCAAATGTTGCATCTGTGTAAGATTGTTTGTTGCCGGTGCAGGGTAACAGTAGGCTCACAGCTGTGCATTGAGGCGCCACTGAAGCAAATCCTTAAAGATCGGGGTCGCGATATAAGTACCTGTCTTGCACCCCAAAACACGAGGTTTAGTCTCAGTAATTTAGCAAAACTAACTTTATAAAGCTTGAAACAGGAACAGAGTGGTTATTTATTGTAGCGGGATCTGCCACTCACCTATACAGAGACACAGCAGTCAGACAGGGTCATGGCCAGGTTAGCGGTCAAGTAATACTGTGCCCAGCATTTACAACGTTCCTTGCATCACCCATCGAGATCTTTTCTGTTTGCTTCGGTGAAGAGCCACAATGGATAAACAGTCTTCCACAGACGCGGTGATCACACTTCGGGATGCTCTTCGGCGTGTTGTCCAGTTGTGGGAGGTCCCAAGAGAGTTTAGAAACCTCACATTTTTTTGAATGAGTGCCGTATTAATAGGAATGTTTCTTGAACGAGCATCACTGAAGCACATAAAAATGGCTTTTTAGACGTCTTCAAATGCAGCAGTTCACATACATTTGCAACCCAAGATTTTTCTTCTTTTTTTTTGCTCGGTTGATGGCGAAATTCCGAATTCACTGGCAATGTCTTTTTTCTTTTTGCTGCAATCGAGAGCTGCAAAAATTTAAAGTTTTATTTTTTCTAATATGAACTGTTATTGTTTTTTTGTGTCTGCCATTTTAATAGGAGGGTGACAATGAGTTAACTTCCAATGCATGTTTTTCAAATGTTGACAAGCAATAAGCAAAAAGTATCACTGAAAACAAATGAAAACAAAGACAGCAAAAAAAAAAAAAAACAGTACGAGGAAAGAAAAAAACAAAAAAACAAAAAAACTGTGTTTCTGTTTGGGGATCGTTGTGTACAACTGAGCTGCGGCATTTCAGGCATTTCAAGGTCTTTTGGGCAATTAGTTGTAATGAAAGTATCTGCTGAATGTACTTCGCAGTAACGAGACTTCTATAATGTCATATGGGGAAACTGTCAGGACCATAAAAATACTTTGTTGTAATGAAAATTTCGTTGTAAAGATATTCGTTGTAACAGAATTTTACCTGTAATTAATCCACTGTGATCCCATGTTGTAGAACAACAAAACTTGAAAACTTCCAAAGGGATGAATACGTTTTATAGGCACTGTATAAAGGTGGGGTGACAAAAATATGGCATTACACAAGTGTCGAAAAAAAAAAAATTATTGAAGAAACTTGTATATATTTATATTGTCACACACGTACATATGGGAGGCAGCTAAAGGGCCAGAATGAGGGCAATTTCATGCCAGACCAGGGGGTGGCAAAGTGTACCAATCCTTTCTCTCTTTCCACTGTAGAGCACTTGTGGGAAATTCCACCTGGCCCTGATGACGTCACTTCCGACGATGCCACTTCCGTTTCTGGCCCCTTACGACATCACTTCCTCTGCTTGCCCTTAAAATGGCCATATTTACCTCAGCAATTCAGTTCTGTTTTGGACTCTAACCTGTATACATCTGTACATCAATTCAATTCATTTTGCAGCCAGGAACAATATATGGGTGGCTGCCCAAAACCTTTTTGTGGTTCCTTTTGTTTGTCTTTGATTATATATATATATATATATATATATATATATATATATATATATATATATATATATATATATATATATATATATATATTTATACACACGAGGGGGGACCCAAAAATAACCGGAAATAAATAAATACCCTAACAACAAAATTCCGGTTATTTTTGGGTCCCCCCTCGTGTATATATATATATATATATATATATATACAGTGGAACCTCGGTTCACGACCATAATTTGTTCCAAAACTCTGGTCGTAAACCGAGTTGGTCATGAACCGAAGCAATTTCTCCCATAGGACTGTATGTAAATACAATTAATCCATTCCAGACCGTACGAACTGTATGTATATACATATATTTTTTAGTTTTTAAGCACAAATATAGTTAATTATACCATAGAATGCACAGCGTAATGGTAAACTAAATGTAAAAACATTGAATAACACTGAGAAAACCATTGCAATAGTCCGCGCTATAGTGCTAGGAACCGCTTGCTAAAAACACTTTTTTTAATGAGTTTTAAGCACAGGGAAAAAAATGAACATTTGAAAAATCCATAATTTAATAAACCACCAAGAAAAGTAACATTGCAACAATGCAGGGTACGAACCGATTGCTGTAAATAGAACTGAAAACAAAAACAAGCCTTCTCTACCTTATGTGTTCCTCGCTCGCTCTCTCGTGCCTGTGTGTGTGTGCGTGCGTCTCTCTTTTGCGAGCTTGGAGCGCCTGTGTGTGTGTCTCTCTAGAGCGCTCCTGTGTGTGTGTGTGTGCCCCGATCTCTCTCTCTCTCTCTCTCTTGCTCGCTACACAGGAAATGCACAGGGAGAGACTGAACATGTACAAACTGAAAGGGAACCTGGCTTGTTCGTATACCGAGTTTGGCGAACTTTTTGGTCGTAAACTGAGTTGTACGTGTACTGAGACGTTCGTGAACCGAGGTTCCACTGTGTGTGTGTATATATATATATATATATATATATATATATATATATACACAGTTATATGAAAAAGTTTGGGAACCCCTCTCAGCCTGCATAATAATTTCCTCTACTGTCAACAAAAAAGATAACAGTGGTTTGTCTTCCATTTCCTAGGAACATCCGAGTACTGCGGTGTTTTCCAAACAAAGATTTTTAGTGATGCAGTATTTATCCATCCATCCATTATCCAACCCGCTATATCCTAACTACAGGGTCACGGGGGTCTGCTGGAGCCAATCCCGGCCAGCACATGGCACAAGACAGGAACTAATCCTGGGCAGGGTGCCAACCCACCGCAGACGCAGTATTTAGTTGAATGAAATTAAGTCAAATGTGAAAAACTGGCTGTGCAAAAATGTGGGTCCCCTTGTAATTTTACTGATTTGAATTCCTGTCACTGCTCAATGCTGATTACTTGGTGTGATGAGCTCGTTAAGCCTTGAACTTCATAGACAGGTGTGTCCATCGTGAGATATAAAGGTATTTAAGGTGGTCAGTTGCAAGTTGTGCTTCCTTCCCTTTGACTCTCCTCTGAAGAGTGACAGCATGGGATCCTCAAAGCAACTCTCCAAAGATCTGAGAACATAGATTGTTCAGTCTCCTGGTTTAGGGGAAGGCTACAAAAAGCTATCTCAGAGGTTTAAACTGTCAGTTTCAACTGTAAGGAATGGAATCAGGAAATGGAAGGCCACAGGCACAGTTGCTGTTAAACCCAGCAGGTCTGGCAGGCCAAGAAAAATACAGGAGCGGCATATGTGCAGGATTGTGAAAATGGTTACAGACAACCACAGATCACCTCCAAAGACCTGCAAGAACATTTTGCTGCAGATGGTGTATCTGTACATCGTTCTATAATTCAACGCAGTTTGCACAAAGAGCATCTGTATGGCAGGGTGATGAGAAAGAAGCCCTTTGTGCACTCACACCACAAACAGAGTCGCTTGTTGTATGCAAATGCTCATTTAGACAAGCCAGATTCATTTTGGAACAAAGTAGCTTTGGACTGATGAGACAAAAATTGAGGTATTTGGTCAGAACAAAAAGCAATTTGCATGGCGGAAGAAGAACACTGCATTCCAAGAAAAACACCTGCTACCTACTGTCAAATTTGGTGGAGGTTCCATCATGCTGTGTGGCTGTGTGTCAGTCACAAAGTTGAAGTTACACAGGGGTTGGGTATTCCAACAAGACAATGACCCAAAGCACAGTTCAAAATCTACAAAGGCATTCATGCAGAGGGAGAAGTACAATGTTCTGGAATGGTCGTCATAGTCCCCTGACTTGAATATCATTGAAAATCTATGGAATGATTTGAAGCAGGCTGTCCATGCTCAGCAGCCATCAAATTTAACTGAACTGGAGAGATTTTGTATGGAAGAATGGTCAGAAATACCTCCATCCAGAATCCAGACACTCATCAAAGGCTATAGGAGGTGTCTAGAGACTGTTAAATTTGCAAAAGGAGGCTCACCTAAGTATTGATGTAATATCTCTGTTGGGGTGCCCAAATTTATGCACCTGTCTAATTTTGTTATGATGCATATTTTCTGTTAATCCAATAAATTTAATGTCACTGCTGAAATCCTACTGTTTCCATAAGGCATGTCAGATATTAAAAGGAAGTTGCTACTTTATGTATGTGTCAGAAGGCAGGGCACGCAACCTGACCAAGTGGGGCATCAAAATAGCACATAAACCCACGAACAATCTGCGCATGGTCCTGTTTAATGCTAAAAACAAGAAATCGACAGCCGAAACACGAAACGCAGTTTATAGTATTCCATGCAATTCTTGCTCAGCTGTATACATAGGACAAACGTCAAAAAAAATCTCAACACGTGTACAGGAACATCGCAACGCTGTCAGAAGAAAGGACGCACTATCTTTGATATATGCACATACTAAATCGACAGGACACACATTCAACTGGGACAACGTAAAAGTAAAATTTAAGGCCAGTACAAAAAGCGCCAGTGAGTTGGCCGAGTCTTGGCTATCAGATGAAAACGCCATCAACAGACACTTGGACATAAACCCAGCATATGCCAACTTAACAAGGACATATAAACAATGATTAAACTATACAACCCCCCCCCCCCCCCCTTGATCATACTGACTTAGTCACCGCCACCCACCCCCCCCCCATACCGAATGTGTTGCTATATATTGCCTTTGATTCTTGTAAGTCTAAGCATTATCCTCTGATGAAGACCCCTGATAGGGGTTGAAAGCTCAGGAATAAAACTATTTTATGATACGTGATTCGTTTTTTCTCCCTTCGTGGATCTCCAACTGCAAATATATATATATGTATATGTATATGTATATATATATATGTATATGTATATGTATATATATGTATATATATATATATATTGTGGAATATCAGGGGTCAGACAGCCCCCTACCCTGAACACAGACAGGCAGACCACACAAGTCCAAAAGCACACACTTTTATTTTCTTTTTGTTGCCTTTTCACAGCACAGAATGCCCACAATTCTCCACAGCAGTTAATGCTCAGTCCTTTTTTCTCTTTTCTTTAACTTTTTTCTCTTTCTTTATTTTCTTCTCTTCTGCCACCTCCACGTCTCTCCCGCAAGCTTTGTCTTCCACCTCCCGACTATGGCTCTTCGAATGGAGTGAGGCGGCCTCCTTTATACTGCACCCAGATGCGCTCCAGTTACTCCCTGACGATCATCCGGCTGCACTTCCTGGTGAGGCGGAAGTGCTGCATGGGCACCCAGAGGCACCCCAGGGGCACTCGGATCCTCTCCGGGCTGGACTTCCAGGTGTGGCAGAAGTGCTGAAGTTCAGGGCACCAAAACTGTCCAGGCGCCCCCTGGAAGTGGCCACGGGTCCCAGCAGGGCTGAGCTTCCAACGGAATGGCCCCGATGCAATTTATTTTTATGTATGTACATATGTGTATGTATATGTACTGTATATGCCAATAAAACTGTGCGACCAACCAATGGATAAAAAAATAAAACATTGAAACATAAAACCAAATTATGCGTTGTAACAAAGTAAACAACAAGAAGTCAATTAGAGAGAGAGAGCGCGAGCTGTTAAAGAAGCTGCCAAGCACATTGCTCTTCCCTGGAGAGTGCGTGATGGGCTGTGATTCCTGTCTGTTTTGCTGTGGCTAACAATGCCTCATTTAACTGGAAGTGGGTAATTTAATGGTTTGAAATGGCTTTTTGAAGGATTCCTTTGCTGCTCAATTATTTAGCAGAGAGGTGGGCTGCTCGTGTAAGCATAGGCGTGTGGCCATCTGTGTTCCTGTCTTTGTCGTATGCTGGCTCCAGTCTAGGGGTTCCCTTTCCCGATACGCAAAGCCACAGTTTATGCCTGAGATTTCCAGCTTTTGATGCGGAATGGAAATTTATTTTTTTCCCTCAATTAGATTATTAGTTTGACATTTCAGAGTGGTAACAAATAAAACTACCAGCACAAGCAACAGAAAAGATGGGAATGGCATTCAATAAAACAATTGTGTCTGCAGGAATGAGACTGAATAAAAATTTACAGAGAAAGGGCGTTACTGAACTTTCTTCACAAAGGAATTGCACATTAATTTCTTAGTCAGTGTTCACCATTGGTGAAAAAGAAGAATGGGAAAGCTTTTCGAATATTTTGCATTGAGAGAAAATTTACGGGTAACATAATTATTGCGCATGAAGTGGTTTGGTTTACAGTGCACATTAAAAAATATTTGGCATTTGTCTAAGAAATAGCAAGAAGAGACTGAAGAAATGTTGTGCAAAGAGATACAATACTCTAGGTGGTGCTTTAAGAAATTGACTGATGTCACATATGCAGTAAAGACTTGACAGTTGTCACGCACACAGAAATATTCATTGAAGGATAAGAGCTAAACTTAAGAAGAAGATAGAGTGAAACAAGACTTTTATTTGGGTATGTAAGCTTGCTATACTCTCTGCTGAGAACATCTCATGTCTTATAACCAATCTGAGTAAATGCCAGCTGGTATGTAAGCAGTAATTCAGCACTGTTATGTAAACTCAGTTGTCTATAAATGAGTGACTCTACCTTCGCTCTGTGACCACTCCATGGCACCTCTGCTCAGCGCGTAGTGTTCCTTAGTAAAATGATGTAAGGGGCTCTCCCTCTTCATAAAGAGAAATTAAACACACATGAAAAAGCTTTCACCTGCCTGGGTCTTTGGGGTAATTATTTAATATAGTAAATAATAATAGTATAGTAAATATATATATATAGTGAAGAAAAGTGGCCAGAGAGACAGATTAAGGGTTGGAGAACCATCCCCATATACTGTCGAAGAACCAATAAAGTCACTGTATTGTACAGCACGGTCAAGGTTGTAATATACATTCGATAAACATGGCAAAAAGATGGCTGAATTTATGGTAGATAACCAGAAATAGCTGCAGGGAGGAGAAGACGTGAAACTTTTTCATATAACTGTGTATATATATACACAGTGGAACCTCGGTTCACGAATGTCTCAGTACACGTCCAACTCGGTTTATGACCAAAAAGTTCGCCAAACATGAAACATAATTTACTTTCAAATTATTACGTTTTATTCCTTTTAAATATGGTTAATTACTATCTGTAATGTAAAATTGTTCTATTATGTATATGTAACAATTCCCATGAAAATAACCATCTGTTAAAATTGTACAACCGCATCCCCACACGCGAGCGGCAGAACTGCACAGAGGCTGGTGCTTAGTGCAGGCATGGGGGTTGGTGAGAGTAGCGAGCAGGGGGTAAAGCCCACTAGTATATATATATATATATATATATATATATATATATATATATATATATATATATATATATATATATATATATAAATGATTAAATAAATAAATAAATAAATAAATATAAATATATATGAGAAACAGTCTTTAGGGGGCAGGTGTGTGTGTCACAGACGACTATCAGCAGAAGACTTCATGTACAGAAACACAGAGGACACACTGCAAGATGAACACCACAGAAACGGGATGAACAGATTACAGTTTGTGAAAAAGGACTTCAAAGAGCCTGCAGAATTCTGGAAAAAGGTCTTGTGGATGGACGAGACAAAGATGAACCTCATCAGAGTGATGACGAGAGCAAAGTGTGGAGACGGAAAGGAACTACCCGAGACCCAAAGCAATCCATGTAACGACCTGAACGTTTTAAGCACTGTACAGATAAGAACAGGTGAAAAGAAATAATATCATGGACTATGTACTGGGTCCATCTCTTGTATGTTCTGTCAGTGGGGGCAGTGGCGTAGCTAGGGGTGGGCGGAGGGGGTGGTCCGCCCCTGGCGGCACATTTTTGGGGGCGGTATTATTGGCCAAAAGGCTCAGAACACTTCACGTGTAAGCAGCTTGGTTCGGAAAAATATCACTCATGAATGAATTCTCTGATTTTCATCCACAAATGCTTCAAAAATCATTTTCAGACGGTCCTTCTGTGACGGCATCAGACACAGCAGTTGAAATTTATGAGGCAATAACAAAAATAAACAGAAACATTAGATAGATAGATAGATAGATAGATAGATAGATAGATAGATAGATAGATAGATAGATAGATAGATAGATAGATACTTTATTAATCTCAAGGGGAAATTGACAAATTTATTACACCGATAATAATTTCTAGGAAGATAAACAACTAATTCACAATGTATATTTTCGTTTCGTTATCAATCCGAATGCGTTCTTGCTCATCTCCACCTATCACTTGTACACCACACCGGTTCTGGTTTTCGCAGCGTAATTATATTAAACTAATAATCAGAACACGGCTTATCAGTGCATCTGTACTATATTCTTGTCTAGTTGATGCTTATAAATAATTATATGTGAAAAAAATATTGCTGTTTCTCTCTATATAAATAAATCTATGCAAAATGTATCTCAATTTTTCTCTATACGTCATTTTAATTTTCTATTTAAATAGGTTAACATATTCAGGTATGTTGGAGGGTGGCAAATTGAAGCCCCGCCTCGCCCCGCCCCGAGTGGCACGAACTCGAGCTATGCCACTGAATGGGGGACCCCCTTAGTGAGCTGTAGAAGCTTGCGTTGAAGCCTGGCTTGAAGTGGGCTGGTATGTTGTAATGGTAGTTCAGTTTGTGCTTTGCGAAGTGCGATTGTGGTGGCACATCGTGGTCTGACCTCTAAAAGGACACCTTAGTTCTCCACAATATTGCATGTACTGTACTGTATTTTACCACTTTGTCGCCTGCGGTCGAAGAGTTTTTCCTTTCGTTTTACTTTTGTACTGTATGTGTTGGTTGCGTTTATGGATTTGATTGTTGCCAGTTATGTCTGTGTGTTTTTATATAATCCATTTTGTTGTCTGTTACTCTCTGTTGTTTTGTGGGTATTATTTTAATTATATTATTTAATCTATCAATTTCACAGATTAGTGTTGACAGGATATCTGGAGGGTGGCACGGTGGCGCAGTGGGTAGCGCTGCTGCCTCGCAGTTGGGAGACCTGGGGACCTGGGTTTGCTTCCCGGGTCCACCCTGCGTGGAGTTTGCATGTTCTCCCCGTGTCTGCGTGGGTTTCCTCCCACAGTCCAAAGACATGCAGGTTAGGTGGATTGGCGATTCTAAATTGGCCCTAGTGTGTGCTTGGTGTGTGGGTGTGTTTGTGTGTGTCCTGCGGTGGGTTGGCACCCTGCCCAGGATTGGTTCCTGCCTTGTGCCCTGTGTTGGCTGGGATTGGTTCCAGTAGACCCCCGTGACCCTGTGTTCGGATTCAGCGGGTTGGAAAATGGATGAATGGATGGATATCTGGATCAAATGCATAACCAAAAGCGTGGTGACTTATAGTGGTACAGTCTGGAAAAGGCTGAAGCGTTAGAGAAGTGATACAAAAAACAATTCATGGAAATCCAAATTCACAACAAAATGGAGTATTTTCAAGCCACAATATGTGACTATACCCTTCTAGTCATTAATGTTATCGTTGTAACATTTTTGTTCCTCTGTTCTTCATCAATGTTCTTGAGACCACGTCATTGGCATATTTGAACCTCATTCTCAATTACTGTTTAATTAAGAATGTGTACATATATTCTATGGTTTTAAAAGATAATGTGCAGTTTGCCCACCTGCTGCCCTGAAAATGCCCTCTTAAGTGCCATGGGCAGATTGTTTACTGCATCTTGTTTTAGAGTAGGGGTGGTTGCAGTATTCTGTTGAATATTCATCAAAATGAACAATCAGCATTTTGGTTAATAGCTTGGCTACACTACATCACAAAACCTTATTCCACTTTTTCTCTGAATCTCCAGAGACTTCTGAAAGCTTTTTTCTTGTTATTTTTAAATCAAGGCACTAGTCCTCCCCCTAATAATACACACAAGGGGCTAATTTAGGGTCACCAAAGAGCCTAAAATACACTCCTTGAAGGCAGTCCAACTCCATACACACAGTGACAGGGCAAACATTTGAATTCCGCTTGATAGAGAAGACATGTGGCAGGAGTAGTGGTGATAACTGAGCGGCCAATGCTTAAAATCATTCAAGAAAATAATATGAAATGAAATACTTCATGTGAAGATGTAATCTTATGATGGATCTTTATTGTGCAAAAGAAAGAGTTCGGGGAAAAGAAAAGTCTTAATTTCAATTTTGCAGGAACTCTTCTGTATACTAACACATCATTTCTGAATTCACTTCCCTTCTAGGCAAAATTAACATTTTTGGGACAGCCTAGAACAGGGGTGTCGATCTCCAGTCCTGGAGGGCTGCAGTGGCTGCAGGTTTTCGTTCTAACCATCGTCTTCATTAGTTTTTGCTGCTAATTAACTTCTTGATTCAGGCCCCTTAGTTGTTTCTTTTTCCTTAATTAGCAGCCAAACAATAATGAGACTCAAAACAAGCCGCCACATGACCAGCCCCCTTGTGGCCATCACACAATATCTGAATATAAAGAAAGGTGAAGGTCTCGGTAAGGCTGATCTCTCAGGTCGCCAACACATTTTGACGGTGCTCTTAGAAAAAACAGAAAGATCAACAGTTTTGGAAATATCTGCTGTGTCAGAATGAGAGCAGCAACAAGCCATGGAACTAAATAACGAGTTTCATTAACAGCAAGAATCGGGTTGTCATTAAGAGATTGGTTGGAGTGAAATTGGTTGGAGTTTGAAATCCCAGTATATGTATTTAATTATTATCATTCCTGATGGCTCTAAAATCCATACTAACCCCTACTTTCTCTGCTGTTCTTTTTCCGGTTTTCTGTGGTGGCGATCAGTGCCACCACCACCTGATCAAAGTACCGTGCAGTCCCTACATTGATGGATTGAAGGCCAGAGGTCCACATGACCAGCATCATCTAATTCTTCCATGCGAAGCCTGAAAACCATAAGGACTGATTCAGATCAATTATGTTAGGTAGAATGCCTAGAGGGGGCCTGGTACCCCTGCAGATTTTGTTTTTTTCTCCAGCCGTCTGGAGTCTTTTGTTTTTGCTGTCCTCACTGGCCATTGGACCTTTCTTTTATGCTATGCTAATTAGTATTGCCTAATTTTATTTTTATATATATATATTTTTTCTCTTCCTTCATCTTGTAAAGCACTTTGAGCTACATCTTTTGTATGAAAATGTGCAATATAAATAAATGTTGTTGCTGTTAGCCGGTCATCTGCTGGCTCGTTTCACATTTCATTTCTGTTTGGCTGTCATTTAATGAAGAAACAAATCAATTCAGAGAACCAAATTCTTAAAAACAGGGCTATTAAAATGAAGGGAAAAGAAGTTAATTAGCAGTGAAACCTGCTCACTGATTATGAAAAGGGTTTAGAATGAAAACCTGCAGCCACTGCAGCTCTCCAGGCCCGGAGTTCAACACCCCGGCACCCAAAATACATCAGATTCAGGATACTTTCAACTATTCAACCTATTACAGCATCAGAATACTAGAAACAGTATCGACAAACAGCATATTAAAGTCAGACTCTACACGTTGGCACATGGGGAGATGGGGTATTCTGAAGACACAACTCGAATGTGCCACGCAGCATTTGCAGCTTAGGTTTCTCAAGTACAATCCATAGGTCCATTTTGACTTTTGAGTGTAGTGTGTCATGTTAATAGCGGGGTCGTGGCTTCTCAGTGCTTTCAGGTGGGGACCAGTGAACTCTTTTGTGTTTATAGCTGGGTATAATCTGAGCCACATCAGCCATCAGGAAAAGAGAATAAAAAACATACATAATGTCTTGTTAAAACTTATGACATTAAGCTCATCATATCATCTTGAAATTTAAATCAGGACTACCAAAAGACCACCATAAAAAGATGTATGTACTTTAGCTACATTGTGTGTTTAGGCTGGAAGCAAGAAGAGTGTAGAACTGAGGTGTCAAACTCCAGATGTGCTGGCTGGATCTTCTTCTCTTATGGTCCTCTCAGGTGTGTTTGAGGTGCCACTCTCTGTAGGTACTGAGCCAAAAGCAAAGATATTTAACCAAAAAATAAGGAAAAGAAACAAGGACAAATAAACCAATACAAGGAACAATGAGTTCACAGATGTAGTCCTGACATTAGTATCTTCATCAATATTTTCATAATGAATATAATTGTTTTCACCCCAGCATAAAGCTGAAGCTGAATTTCTCAAAAACAGAAGTCAGCTTCCTTGACACCACCGTTCAACTGAAAGACAACACCCTTGTAACTTCTGTTTTTCACAAACCGACAGACAGACGAACCTACCTGAAAAGTGATAGCTTCCACCCCATATAAGGCGCTCCATTATTTTCAGCCAAGCAATACGGTACAATCGTATTTGCTCAGACTCGACCGACCGGGATCAACAACAGCAGGAGCTCAGACAAGATTTCATCAGACAAGGTTACACCCCCAAAACAACAGACACTCAAATAAGAAGAGCTACTGCCATACCCAGAGACAACCTTCTGGAATATAAAAACAAAGACAACAAGAACCGCATCCCCCTTGTTGTCACCTACAACCCACATCTTGAAACACTTTGAAAAATTATAAAAGAACTTCAGCCAATACTAAACAATGACCAAACACTGAAAAATGTATTTCCTAAACCTCCCCTCCTGGCATACAGACAACCACCAAACCTTCAACAACTAATTGTCCGAAGCTCCCTAAGTGAACCAACAGAAAATGGCACATCTCCATGCCTATAGAAAAGATGCAAAACATGTGCCCACATATATGATACAGACCGTATAGTTATACCACACTGCCGACTTGAACATCACATAAAGGGATCATTTTCCTGCAGATCATCTAATGTAGTCTACCTAATTTTCTGCATGAAATGTCCTAACACTGCACTCTATGTGGGAGAAACTGGACAAACACTCCGCCAGAGAATGAATTTACGCAGGTTCCACATTAAACATGGCAACACAGATGTTCCTGTAGCGGCCCACTTCAACAGCCATGGACACTGTGAGAAGGACTTTAAAGTCACAGTGCTTATGGGAAACTTCAAAAGACAGCAAGAGAGAAAAGAATGGGAAGTTAAACTCATGCTAAAATTTAATACATTACAACATGGATTGAATAGAGACATGGGTCTTATGGCCAGGTATGAGGATTGTTTACATCTCTCAGAATGACAGACAACCTGTCTACAGACACACATTGTTTTGAAAAAACTCATTACAAACTTCAAAAGACTTTGTTGGACAGTTATCTTATCCAGAGATTTTGACAATACATTGTTCTTTTCTCTCTTGTTAAATTAACCCTAGCATGAATGAATCTATTAATTTTTACATTTAAAATTTCTCATTTAAAGATTTACCAATGTTGTTTCTTATCCTAGAGTGTGTATATAAACATAGGGAACTCCAGTTTCTGTACTACATCTTGCCTGAAGAAGGGGCCTGAGTTGCCTCGAAAGCTTGCATATTGTAATCTTTTTAGTTAGTCAATAAAAGGTGTCATTTTGCTTGGCTTTTCTCTACATTCATCAATATAAGAATTTGCTTCTGAATCCAGCAGGGGGCACTCTTTCTCCCCTGGGATGTGTTTTCTTGATGTAGAATTGACTAGAACCAAATACCATACCTTTGGTACCCATGGCGGAAAATAATTACAAAAGAGAAATATGGTACAAAAAGAGATATATTTATTTAACTTGCTTTAAAATATAACATTCTGGGGGTTGATTTGTTTCAAACCTAGTTTTGTTAAACTTGACTTGCTTGTATGGAATGTTATTTGATTTTAATAAAAGCAATAAAATGCTTACAAAAAATAAAAGATAACATTCATTCCAAATATATAATGCATAATCCTGTATACATATACATTCATGCCAGGGAGAAGCATAGGGGCATCACAGCCAAGTGGGAGAATGCTGACAAATCAGACGTCCCATCCAGCAGCTAGGAATGTCTGATGTCGTGCTGGATCCTCGTCATTATAAACACTCACATAATTACATATTCATAGAATTTATGTCAGAACTGGCTAGTTATTAATACCTTCACAAACTCTGGGTTTTGTAACCACATGGGTCAAACAAACATCAGCACTTCCCAAAACAACTTGCTTGTGTCCTTCACGTTTCCTGTTTTCCCCAACCTGACTTACAGCTGTCATTTGTCAATCTCCCTGCCAATCTCTCTCTCTCAGCTGAATTGACATGGATTTGTGAAATAAATTTCACCAATCACATTTGGCACAAGTAACCTTCTTGCTACAGCTTCATTGGAAAGGTTTTTTTTTATTATTCCCAATGAATTCTGTACAGTTTAACCAAATTGTCAAAAGCCTTGATTATATATTAGACTTAAAATTTAAATGATCACTATTGGTGTTAACATTTAAAATGATAATATTCTTACTGGATAATGAAACCATTTCAGATCATCATTGGAATGTTTTGGATCACCTCTTGTCTTCTCCAATAAATGCTCAATTAAGAGCTAGAACAATAAGGCATCTAAATAACAGCAGTACTTTAAGAGTTATTGATTTTTCTGAGAACTTCAAACTTAGACCATAATCGTAATGCTAATATAGATCATCTTACAAATAATTACACATCACATGTGAAACAGATAAAGCAGCTCGCCTTAAAACAAAGGTACTTAGAGAAGAAAGGGATACCACACACTATCTACAATTAGAATGCAGTAAATTAAGAGTGAAAATTGAGGATAACAAACTTGGAGGATTGTTATGCTGCGTGGGATACAAGTAATAAACTGTAAATGATGGCCGTCTCTGATTACTACTCAAAACGAATAGATGTAAATATTAACAACTCTTGGGCTAACCTAACAGAAAAAGAATTTCAAATTATTCAATCCATTATATCTCATCTTATCTTCTCAAACTGCTTTTTGTGGTGTTAATTGCAGTGGCAGCAGGCATCCTTGTCCAGAGCCTAAATGTCAGATATTTGTGGTAATGGGTTTATACATTTCTTTAAAAACATATTTAATATTGTAAAACTGTAAAGTGATCATTCAGTTTCTAGAACTA
The DNA here is from genome assembly GCF_900747795.2 of Erpetoichthys calabaricus. Taxonomy (NCBI): domain Eukaryota; kingdom Metazoa; phylum Chordata; class Cladistia; order Polypteriformes; family Polypteridae; genus Erpetoichthys; species Erpetoichthys calabaricus. Next base: position 159,848,846 of record NC_041403.2, read on the forward strand.
GTAATGAAATATCTAAATGCATCTCCCGCTGAGCTGACCACTTTAGTAAATTAAAAATAATGACAGGCTACTTTACGACTCATTTCGAAAGTGAACCGTATGACAGTTTTGTTGAAAATATCAATAGTAGTCCCTAAGTCACTCAGGAAGAAAGCTGTGAACGTCGTTACAAATGATATTCTTAGAGGAATACATTATATTTAGGTGCCGATTTTGACACAATAGACCACACCTGCCTATAATGCAGAATTGAGAGTTTAGTTTGACTTTTAGGCGTGGCTGTTAATTAATTTGTCTCTGCTGAGGAATTCTCTCAGGGCGATGTCCCTCTTTCATTTGCTTGTCATTCCCGAGACAGCAAACTTTAACTTTGTGCCTTCAGATTACAGACTAACCCTTTCAGTAAGAGGAGAGGGCCCTAATCTGTCATTATCTGTGTGGGGTCTCCTCCTACCCCTGAAGATGTGATGGTTAGGTTAACTGGAGACTCTAAATGAGCCCGAGGGCGAGAGGGCTGTGCCCTGCCTTCACACTTGGACTTTTCCCGTTAATCTTGGTGCAGTCACTGATGAACATGGGGAAGGTTTCACCAGGACATTGCAACTGTGGAAAAGCAGTAGTAGGGCTAGTTGAATCCATCAGTGCCGAACAATTATCAGATGGCAAATATAAATGAAAATCAATAGCCAAACATTTATAGCTCATTTGAACTAATGCAATGCATCATCATCATTAAAAGATGATACCAACTAAATTCAATAAGCTATTTTCATGTTTCTTCAAATTCCTACATTACAGAGCCACCTATCCATATACTTTCCTAACCCACTCATCCAGGGAAGGATGGATTGTGGGGACACTGCAGCCTATCTAAGTATAATCAGTGGGCACAAGGAAGGAACAACAACTGGAAAGGGGGGCCAGTCCATTAAAGGGTGAACACAAACAGGCCAGTTTTGCAAAGCCAATTCATGTCTTTGGATTGTGGGAGGAAACGGGAACACCCATGTGCATGCAGGGAAAATTAAACCCCCATTGTCCTTATGGTGAGGCAGCAGTGTTATTACCGTGCCCCCCATTATGTGAAACAGTCAACTTGAAATTACGTTTGTGTTCTGCTTGAAGCCAATGGTCAATCGCAAAACATTTTTCAGGAAGCAAAACTTTTGAAAAGATTGTTTTGCCCAGTGTTATTGGCTACACAAACATACCAAGTGAGTGTAAAGTTGTTTTCACGATAAACAGATTTAGTCAGTTACTTCACCCATACAAAGGGGCAAAGGAAAAAAAATATATATATACATTCATTTTTTTTTTGACAATGGGGTTTATGGACAGTCAGGTAAACACTAAAGTAAGTTGTGCATTCAGTTTTTAAGGTAAACAGACACCAAAGAGCATTTCAACATTATTCTTCTACTTGCACTATGATTTTTGGAAGCCTGCCGTAATTACTAATGTGACATATGATTACCGTTTCTGTTTATTGTTTCTTCTTCAAACCCATAACTGTGTTTAATGTACCAAGTGTTATTTACTGAACTTTTTATGTAAATTTAATCCTTTTGGACCCTTTTGAATGTTAACCACTTATGCATGAGATGTTCCGCCGGCAGGACACTGCCATTTTTTAAAGTTGTTTGTGTATGCTGCAATAAACCTGCAGCTCAATCAAAAAAAATAACATTTTTGCATACCTAAGTGTGTCTTCTTTCAAATAAGTTATAAGTTTCCATGTTGTTGGCTCTCTTTCAATAGTAAAACATGCAATTTGCACACTTACATTCAGAATCGAGCAGCACGTCAGAGCAGAGTGAATCTACTTTTTGTCAAAGATTGCCCCTACTTTGTGCCACATACACTGCAAGACTCATTATTAATGGACAGCCTAGATTCACAGCCTTCCAATGATGTACTACAAGTGACCAATCATAGACAAATATACACGTCACAGATGAATGTAAAGGATCAAATGTCTATCACTTATGTCACATTAGAAGAAGGAAAAAAAGCCATTTCAATTAGTGACTTGGTCTCAGTATCATCCTCCAAAAAAAAATCTTGAAAATAATAAAGAAAATTTTACATAGCTCCGCCGACCCATCGATGGCAGATTATACCATGAACGAATCTCACGTGCTCACAACCAAGCGATGGTCACCTGTGACCCAACAGTGCCTGACAAACACTGGCTTAGGTGTATGTGTGGTGTGTGTAACTAGCTTGGTTTGTGGCTCTTTGCACAGCAGTTTTGTACCCTGAGTCCAGGGCTGCCAGCAAAGGCATTGACCCCACTCTTGTAACACAGAACTGGAAGAAACTGATAAGAAAATGTGTGTGTGTGTATATATAATAGTGAAATGAAAGAAAAAAGATAATTGAATAAACAAAAATACGGTAAAATTCTGTGAAGCAACTGCAACAGATGGCAGGAGAAAAGGGGGTGAACTGCAGCACAAAAAGCAGTCTTAACACTAGAATTACCAGAGCCTATGCAAAAACTCGTAGATCCGGCCCACCTTAAATCCCATTGCACCTCTCCATCAGCGTCTTTTGTCCTGTAAATGTGCCGATAAAGACAAGCAGCAAACCCCCACCGCCGCAGACCGTGCACAAAGTTCTCCCAGCTCATGCCTTGATTATCTGGGAGTGAAGTGCTGGAGTTTTACAGTGGAAATAAGAGATCGTTATTTGGAACAAATGCATCTCATGTGTGTTTCGTTTCTACAATAATCTGTGTAAACACATTGTTAAAACAAACGTTTTTCATATTTTAGTAGTAAATGACAAAATGTTGGCATAAACTATATAATGTGTGAAGCCTGAAGTTAAAGATCAAATAAACACTTTCACAAAATGTTCAAGGATGATACAACAGCTTTCATGGCGTAGCGGTAAGATCTGCTGACTTGCAATTAAGAGTCCCCCGGTTCGATCCCAGCTGCCTCCTATATTTGCAGTTTTCAGTAGTGAGCTGCTCTTATTGTTAATATTATACAGTACACACATACATTTGGTTTGCGTCTGTAACAGACAGTGTACATTTATAGGACTTGTAAAAGTTACCTTTTTTTTTTTTCCCACTTTTATTCTCTCAGTCACGATCACGATACATACTGCCGCCCCCCCCCCAGAGATCTGACGCTGTTAGTTTATATTTGAAACTGGGAATAACTGGAGATGTGAGTGGTGTTTGGAGGCAACGGAACCGGACATTCTCTGATCTGGATGGATAAATCCTGACACACAAACACTGATGAATCTAACTTCTTCGTATCTCACCATCACTTGATTTTTTTTATTCAGTTTTATTGAGTGTTCCCGCTCACGCTGAATTAGTATGCACCCTATGGTCTATGAAAAACAGACATAGCTATATATGATATTTGGAATTATTCATTTTATGACCTGTATAGTATATTTCGGAAAACACTGTGGCACGGACGCAACATTATTAATATTAATTCGCATAACATCTTGCAGTTGTAATCAGTGACCGTGTGTTTTTTTTGTGCCAATCTTGCCAGTCTCCATGTTGCTGAATGGTGCTATTTCTTTTGTACTCCAAAGACATGCAGAGGAAAGAATAGTACAGAAAGGTCAGTTCAGCACTATATGCAATCATCAAATTCAAATGCTAACAGTTCATACACACACACACACAAGGACCATACTTTCTACATTTACGACATATGTACTTCAGCATTAGCTAACAGTGAACAGCTCTCACACAATACTAATAACATAGGGAGGTGAAGCAAGACACAAAAGGCAGTCGAGACAATGCTATTGCTGTTTAGCAGGGGTGCCAAGTCTTGCTGCAAAGCCTCAGTAACACTTGGGAAACCAAATATACTTATAAGATCAGAAATGCTCAGGCTAACTTGATTGCAGCATTTCTGAGGTCTCAGATTGCCAAATTCAAATACAATTAAGACATTTATGGGATATGACTGGCGTACTTGCGGAAAACCACTTTAATGTTAGAAGTGGTTCTTGAAAGAATTATCTTTTAATAAATCTGATCAGAGAAGTCAGACTGCAGACCCATCCTTTCTACCTCACACTTGGGGCTAATTTTGTCTATGCCACAGCTTGTTAAAATTTAACTGACCTGCCGCATGCTTACAAAAATTCAATCAAGTTTCCAGGAAACATTCTCTTAGGAGGTCTGAAGCTCGTGTACTTGCACGTATTATAATCAAGACTGCACTCATTTACTGGAACCACCTCCAGTAAAAAGTCTCATCTTCAAAACCTGAAGGTGTAAAAGAAATAAATGCACAGCATTAGCTAAAGAGCAAAAATATTCAATAACCTTAAAGTTATTTTTATAACTGTCAGATATACTGTATGTGAGAGCTTGCTCGGTTACAACCTAATTTTGCATTCCATTATTGAATCTGCATTACTCAGTTGATGATCGGTGCCGGAAATGAGACCGGGACTAGTTGTGGACATGGCTTTAATTTATCTCAGGGCAAATTAATATTGAGCTAATTTAGAGTTGCCGATAAACCTAAGGATGTGGAAGGAAGGTCCACTTAGCCCTGGCTTCCTTCCTACGTTAGTCAGTGATGGACATAGGGACCATTTCAAAGGACAGGCAAACAATACTTAAGCTTGAGGAGGGGCAATCGAAAGCGAAACGGTAAAGTGCCAGGATTTAGGTGGTATGACGGACCACTTCAAAGTCAGTAACGCACTTGTCTAATTTGCTTGTTGTGCTCTTTTGTTTGTTTTCGGCAACTGTCACATTTTGCAGTGGGGGTTCCCTACCTGCATTTTCTGATCCAGATTGAGGATTTCTGCAACATCCCAAGTGCCACAAGAGTCACAGGATGGAAAGACAGGAAGAAACTTTTATCTGTCGGAGCTCTGCATGACTAACAAGTAATTTTCTTATGTCAGTGAAAGGAAAGGAGTGAGAGATGATGGGGTCAGTTTTAGGAGACATACTGAACAAGCAAGCCTTCCAGGTCCTGAAGCAGCAAAACAACCCCAGACCATCACACTACCACCACCATATTTTACTGTTGGTATGATGATCTTTTTCTGAAATGCTGTGTTCCTTTTACGCCAGATGTAACGGGACATTTGCCTTCCAAAAAGTTCAACTTTTGTCTCATCAGTCCACAAGGTATTTTCCCAAAAGTCTTGGCAATCATTGAGATGTTTCTTAGCAAAATTGAGACGAGCCCTAATGTTCTTTTTGCTTAACAGTGGTTTGTGTCTTGGAAATCTGCCATGCAGGCCGTTTTTGCCCAGTCTCTTTCTTATGGTGGAGTCGTGAACACTGACCTTAACTGAGGCAAGTGAGGCCTGCAGTTCTTTAGACGTTGTCCTGGGGTCTTTTGTGACCTCTCGGATGAGTCGTCTCTGCGCTCTTGGGGTAATTTTGGTCGGCCGGCCACTCCTGGGAAGGTTCACCACTGTTCCATGTTTTTGCCATTTGTGGATAATGGCTCTCACTGTGGTTCGATGGAGTCCCAAAGCTTTAGAAATGGCTTTATAACCTTTACCAGACTGATAGATCTCAATTACTGCTGTTCTCATTTGTTCCTGAATTTCTTTGGATCTTGGCATGATGTCTAGCTTTTGAGGTGCTTTTGGTCTACTTCTCTGTGTCAGGCAGCTCCTATTTAAGTGATTTCTTGATTGAAACAGGTGTGGCAGTAATCAGGCCTGGGGGTGGCTACGGAAATTGAACTCAGGTGTGATACACCACAGTTAGGTTATGTTTTAACAAGGGGGCAATTACTTTTTCACACAGGGCCATGTAGGTTTGGATTTTTTTTCTCCCTAAATAATAAAAACCATCATTTAAAAACTGCATTTTGTGTTTACTTGTGTTATATTTGACTAATGGTTAAATGTGTTTGATGATCAGAAACATTTTGTGTGACAAACATGCAAAAGAATAAGAAATCAGGAAGGGGGCAAATAGTTTTTCACACCACTGTATATCATGTGAATAGCCCAGTCAGTATTTGCACAACAATTGCTACATGAGTTGCCGCTATAATATCGGGTTAAAAAACATCGAACAACGGATCAACATCAAATATCTCACGATATTGAACAAAACAGCTACAGAAACTTATGAAATGATAAAAACAGTGTATGGTGATAACAGTTTGTCTCGCACACACGTTTTTGAGTGGCACAAACGTTTCAAGGAAGGACAAGAAAATGTAGATGACGTTCAACGCCCAGGTCGCCCACGCTCGTCTCGGACGGATGAACATCAAAACGGTGAATGTGATTGTTCGAAATGATCGTACTGCTTTTCCCATAAAGCAGTTTTTGACTAACAAAAACATTCCTGTCCTCGATCATCCTACCTATTCGCCCAGTTTAGCTCCCTGTGATTTTTACTTGTTCCCGAAAATCAAAAATGACCTGAAGGGAACACGTTTTTCTTCAATGGATAAAGTGAAGACAGAAACAGCAAACCTGTTGAAGAGACTCAAACAAGAAGACTTCCAGCACTGTTTCATACAATGGAAGATACATATGGAGCGGCGTAGAGATCGGGAGGAGGAGTATATAGAAGGTGACAATGTTTAGGATACTGTAATTCATTAATACATATATATTTTTTTACCGGTTATTTTTTGTATCTCACCTCTTATGTGGTACTGGCCCAACAAATAATGCTAATAACAATTATTAGAGCATGTAATTTTTAATGTTTAAGTACAAAAAATATTAAGCAAATACACAAAATAAACATTTCAGTGTGCCTGGTGAAATGCACACGATTAATAATACAGCATTACTGTAGGCGAAGATAACCAATACATCACAAGGAAAAAAAATATTTTACCCATCAGTCATTCTTTGTGTGATGAGCATATAATTCTTTATTTTTTTCTTCTGACTATAAACCTTGCTATAATAACCAGACACTAACTTTAAACAACCAGTACAAGAGGTGAATGTAGAGTCTAAACATTTACCTTTGACATCTCTCAAAAGCCTGCTGGTGTTTATTTTTACCCCTATATACAAAATGAAACCACATTATCTTTAGCATTTTGCTTCGCAGTGGTTGGGCTCCTACATCCCCGAGAAAGGGTGCCAGCCCTTGGCAGTTTCTTTTTTTATGTGAGTTAGCAGCAGATGGCTATCTGATGGGTGAAACTGGAGACTATATTATTGTTTTTACTCATTCCTCATCTGAGCCTGATTCTTCAGAGCTTGGTGGTGTGGTAGCCACTTCCTCTTCCTCTGAACCCTGTCAAAGATTGAAATCAAGGTTATTTTTCATCAATAGAAAGTCATATGTCTGATAATAGAAGTGGCTTGGAGTCAAAGCAGACACCTAAAGTTATGAAAATAGATATCTGACAGAATGTGTTTACCTATGCATAATGAATCTTGAATATTTATAAAACACTTTTGGGAATTTTCACACAAGACTGATTTCTATTGTATGAGAAACATTTGAATGCAAATTAAAACAAAACTGTCCTGAAGAGATTTTTGCACACCCTAAAACTGTAAACAAAGCAATTGCTCTTTGTAAAAGATGTGCTAATAAAAAAAAGAATAAACGATTAAATCGCTTTGTTCATTATAAATGTAAATGCAAGCAGAGTACCGTACCTCACTCTTTTTGTCCTTTTCTGAATCTGAAGAACTCTCATCACTCGATACGAACTCTTTACTCTTGAAGCTCTCATTACCGACAGAAGCTGGCACCTTCACTGGACTTTTAGAAGGCGGCTTTGCCTTTTTATTGTCTCCTTTTCCTTTGCTCTGTTTTTTACTCTCTCTGTTGGAGGAAGATAAAGAGTGGAAGAAAAGAAAAATTAATATAAAAAATTGTAAAAGACATAAAATGAACTACAGTGGAACCTCGGTTTGCGAGTAACTTGGTTTACGAGTGTTTTGCAAGACGAGCAAAAATCTATACTAATAAAAGGCAAAGCCCTCACTGACTGACTGACTGACTCATCACTAATTCTCCAACTTCCCGTGTAGGTGGAAGGCTGAAATTTGGCAGGCTCATTCCTTACAGCTTACTTACAAAAGTTAGGCAGGTTTCATTTCGAAATTCAAAGCGTAACGGTCATAACTGGAACCTCTTTTTTGTCCATATACTGTAATGGACTGCAGCTTGCTGGCTGTGGGAGGCGGAGTTGCGTATCGCGTCATCACGCCTCCCACGTAATCACGTGAACTGACTGTGAACGCAGTACGTACCCAAAGAGCGCTGAAGAAAACATTCATTACACAATTGAGAAGGCAGCGAAACAATAAGAAGCGAAGCATGGTGTAAACCGTAAGTTTAAATTAAGTTTATAGAAACGCTCCCGCTGCCGTTTGCAATACCATATTTGCGAGATACAAGTTTAATGAGAAGACACGAGGTATAAACGAGATTTGGATCACTGTGTAACGGATTTAAAATTGCTGTAGCGAGAAACTTTGAAGTGCCCTGTCTTAACTAACATTAAATAAAGCCGTGGACATCGCAACATCACACAAGAGAGCGGCTCACGTGAACTGACTGAACGCAGCACGTCGGAAACAAAGCACCGTGTAAACCTAAAGTTTAAATTAAGTTCATAGACCTACAAAAGGTTGTCATTGATTTGAGGCAAGATTGCTTTTCTCCTGTACAACTATACGTTGCATTCTCAAGAGTGTGCTTGCACGGCTTGGTCATATTACAACCGGAGTGCTGAACTGACAACGTGGTATACAAAGAGAACTATAACAATTGTAATATCCATCCATCCATCCATTTTCCAACCCGCTGAATCCGAACACAGGGTCACGGGGGTCTGCTGGAGCCAATCCCAGCCAACACAGGGCACAAGGCAGGAACCAATCATGATACGTTATTTTTAAAATGTTTCCTTTTCTTTTTCATAACCTCTTTAAAACACTACTTCTCCGCTGCGAAGCGCGAGTATTTTGCTAGTTTTTAATAAATTTTGACTTGATAAACGAGCAAGGTCTTGCAGTACGAGTAGTATGTATACGCTTTGTCTGCTGAGTGTCATGTGATCACAACTGAGCTGATGGTTTTTCTCTTTCGCTGTGGGATTGTGGGCAATCATCTCCTATTCTCCGTCTGAGTCAGCGTGCCTCACTCATATAGTCAACATTCGTATACAGTTTACTACAGCATTAGCATTGTGACTGTGTGTGTGTGTGTGTGTGCTGTGACGTGCGAGTCCCCATCTTGCACCCTAAAACACAAAGCTGAGTCTCAGTACTTTAGCAACACCAGCTTTATTCAGCTTGAAACAGCAACAGCGCGGTTATTTATACACAGACACAGCAGTCAGGCAGGGCCCTGCACATTTATAATGTTCCTTGTATCACCCATCGATGGCAGGCGCTCATAGCATGGCCGCGATCTTTTCAGATTCGCTTTTACGGTGAACTGCTACAGCGCTGGGAGACTGCGATTGCTTTGGGATGCTCTTCTGCGTGTCGTCCCGTTGGGTGCAATCCCACAAGAGTTTAGAAACTCACACCGGCCATGATTCTTTTCAAAGGTAAAGTGCAAGTTAATTTGTTTTATGTATTTTTACTTTATATTTTGTATTAATCATTTTTATATGAATAGTTTTGGGTTGTGGAACAAATCATCCGAGTTTCCATTATTTCTTATGGGGAAATTCACTTTGATATACGAGTGCTTTGGACTACACGTTTCCGGAACGAATTATGCTCGCAAACCGAGGTTCCACTGTATTTGAAAAAGCATAAATAATGTTTAAGTGCATCTAGAAAATAAAGAATATACAGAAAAATACATTTTCCTAATTATTTTTAACCTTCAAGGCTGTTAGTGGGATTACCATTAATAACTCTGTAATGTTAAACTTAGAAAGTGTAACAAATAACAGTACATTGGATGTATTTGGTTAATTTGAAAGGTTTTTGTAATCTGCAATGTCCCACTTTAATTCATGATTTTGGGATGTATAATAGCATTAACAGTTATACTACGGGATGGGCTGTTTTCATGATTATACATCCCTGCAATCAGTAATGCTAATCGTAGACAGAGTTCTTAATATTCTACATTTATCACTGTGCAGGATAATTTTAAAAAGTGATTACAGTTAAGCAATGATCAAGATGCATTTACAAGCCTTGGAAGAAAATGACCAAAAAATAAATCATGCTGCAAATTTATAACATTACTTGCAGATATGGACACATTTTGACCTGTACTTATACAACTATTAGATAATATCTTTAAATAGTAAGTCATACGAAAAGTTCTGTACAGTGTTTATTACTTTATTCACAGGTTTAAGAGTGTGTGATTTAACAAAATGTTTAAAGGGGAGGGATGATTTTTTAGTCAAAGATGGGTAGAGTTTTACAGCTCTTCTACTACAATAACCAGCAGGAGGCAGACAGATGACAGACTGCTTTCTCAGATTGTCGCCAATTGTCAACTTTCATCTTCTCGTAGAAATACACAAGCTTGAAGTCAAGGTAGAAGCTCAATGCGCCAAATTAAGGGAAGTAGCCAAAACCTTTGTAGTCAAGTGGACCCTCCAAAGTGGTACTGTGACCCTTTACCAGACATGAATTTTATCGATGATTAAGCTGACCAAGAACTAGATAAACACTGACACAACAATGTCAGAACCAAACATCTGCTAAAGCTCTGCTTTTCTTCCTTTCACACACTTGTCTGAAATTATCATTCAATTATATTAATTATAATTTGTGTGATTTGCATGGATTTATTTCAGTTCAGTTTTGTTGGGTAAGATGTTCAGCTAGTTTTTGGGATCGTCAAACAAAAGTGTAGATATCACCTATGGCACATTACACAAGCCACGCATTAAACTTAAACCTTGAGCAGGCATGACATTACCAAGGTAGAGATGAAGAGGTGGAATAAAATGAAAATGTAACAAAAGAGTAAAAAGATGATTGAAATGTACAAATTACTGGAAGTCTTTAGCTGAATCTGATAATGCCAATATTCCATCATATGATCACTACTCATATTGAATAAATCATATTTAGAAAAAATAAATAAAAAATAAAAATCCATCTTACTTTTTAGAAGAGGCAGAAGCAGAACCTCCTCCTGATTCCTTGTAATCTTTCATTGCTTTCTCATAATCTTTCTTGGCTTCTTCAGCCTTTCTGTCCCAATCCTACCCAAATTGTAAACAGGATTACAAAAACTGAGTTAATCAACACACTGCACATGCTGCTATTGATGAAGGAAGCAGCTGTTTACATTCAGTACTGGAGCAATTCTAATTCATTCAGGAAATCCTATCTGAAAAATGTTACTACAATGTGTTTGGCAAAAATGTAAAGAAATCTTGACTAACAGCACTAATCTAGATCTTAATTTATGCCAACTGCTGCCAGCACTCATGGATTTGCTAACTAAAAATAAGTGATGAAGATTAAGCTAGACATTCAAATCAGGCAGTCCTTTACATCACGTAAAAGTCTACTTACAATACATTCGGTGTTAACTTTCAACCTCAAAACAAAATTAATAACAAAGTAAACAAATTTGCTTTTTTCTAACAGTGGCAGAAATGGGCATGATGGCACAATTAAGAGACCACTATAGCTAATACTACCAAATCCTCTTCATGATATGCACCTTTGGACACAGGCTTCCACTAGGTGTTAGGAGGCACTACTGGGACTTTTGCCGGTAGCCTTGAGACCAGGGCTGTGGAGTCGGTAGATAAATCCTTCAACTCCGACTCCACAGCCCTGCTTGAGACTGCATACCATGTTGATCCCATTCCATTTTAGTAGGCACACCATTATGCAAGACGTTTTATGTTCTTTGCTTCTTCTTTCGGCTGCTCCCGTTAGGGGTTGCCACAGCGGATCATCTTCTTCCATATATTTCTGTCCTCTGCATCTTGTTCTGTTACACCCATCACCTGCATGTCCTCTCTCACCATATCCATAAACCTTCGCTTAGGCCTTCCTCTTTCCTGGCCGCTCTATCCTTAGCATCCTTCTCCCAATATACACATCATCTCTCCTCTGCACATGTCCAAACCAATGCAATCTCGCCTCTCTGACTTTGTCTCCCAACCATCCAACTTGAGTACATTAGAGGGTCAGCTCATTTCTAATCTTATCCATCCTCGTCAAACCCAGTGCAAATCTTAGCATCTTTAACTCTGCCACCTCCAGCTCTGTCTCCTGTGCCACCGTCTCCAACCCATATAACATAGCTGGTCTCACTACCGTCCTGTAGACCTTCCGTTTCACTCTTGCAGGTGCTCTTCTATCACAAATCTCTCCTGCCACTCTTCTCCACCCAGTCCAATCAGCCTGCACTCTCTTCTTCACCTCTCTACCGCACCTTTTGTTGCTTTAGAATGTTGAACCCAAGTAATTAAATTCGTAGACCTTCACCATCTCTGCTCCTCACATTCACACTCTTCCACCACCTTCCTTCTCATTTACTCACATGTACCCCTTCTTACTCCTACTGACTTTCATTCCTCTTCTCTCCAGTATGTACCTCCACCTTTCTAGGTTCATCTCAACCTGCTGTCTACTTTCACTACGGATTAATAATTATAATATTAACCCATATAACATAGCTGGTCTCACTAGTGTCCTGTAGACCTTCCCTTTCACTCTTGCTGATACCCATCTGTCACAAATCACTCCTGACACTCTTCTCCACCCACTCCACCTTGCCTGCACTCTCTTTTCACCTCTCTTCCACAATCCCCATCACTCTGTACTGTTGATCCCAAGTATTTAAACTCATCCATCTTCACCAACTCTACTCCCTGCAAGTGAACTTCCCTTTGGTGATCAATAAAGTAAATGCTTCTTTTCTGTCTCTCCTTCACTAAATTGTGGCTTTGTTTAAAGATACAAACTAGGTTGACTACCTAGCATACATTTCTGATGCTTAACGTAAACTGAACACCACCACCCCCCCCACAATACTGTGTATACACATATATCCTACCGTGTATTTTACATATACACACTCAAACACATTTTAGGACACTCAGCACTTTGTTTGCCAAAAACAGGGACGTGTTACATCTTAGACTTGAAATATGCAATTTAAAGTTTACGGTATGCAAAAGTTTTAAAGTGATATTACAGTCAGCAATTGGCATTGGTTTTCTCTCTTATATTGAGCAAAGAAACTTTGACTCGTTTTAATGTGTTTTTGATCTACTGCATTGCATTAACATGCAATTTCTCATTCATCTCAGTAGAGATTCTGGCATGACAGGCTCACTACTGGCACACCCACCAAAACTGCAAATTTGAATATAATAACAGTTACTTTGATGTAAGCAGCAACTGGGGGTTGAAGATGTTTAGTCAAGCACCCTCTTCTTTACATAGAAATAATATGCCATGAAAATGTTCACATATAGCTAGAGCTAGAAGACTGCAATTCATCATTTAAGCATTATCCACATTTGCCACAGCCAAGTCAGAGACAAAGAAATGAAGGGCTAATATGTTGTAACTGGTTTTGCTAGCAGTCTGGCTAGCAGACAACATAAGAAAAGGATAAATGCTTAGTGGGTAGTTTTAATGGGAGGCTAATTAATATTCTGAGACAATAAGATAATCAGAAAATAAACACTGAAAAAGTAGAAGTTAAACAAATCAATGACAAAGACACAATTTGTGTTGTCACGGTGTGATGATAAAGTCAGAAGTCGTTTATAAACATGATTTTTTTTTTTTTTAACTTGAACAAACTAAGCTCTATTTGATAATGAAACATTATATGTAATTATAATTTTTTTTTTCTTCAAATAATCACACTTTATATCCAAGTTTGCCTGCATAGTATACAGCATATTCATAGTAAACATAAGTTTAAACAATACTAAGGGTAATGATGTAAGCATTTGAATATCACAGCAATTTTGTTGTCAATCTTTTTTATTAATGTGTGTTCTCGGTTTGTTTAAAATAACATTCAAGACTGGCTGAAACCTTCTGATTTTATATCCATTCCTTTATTTTTTTAATTGAAAATCTTCAATCTAGTATATACTAGGGGGCTCCGCCCCCCGCTCGCCAACCCCTGGTGTTGGGAATGAGAAAGAGCGTGATGTATGAATGAGATATAGAATAGTGTGAAGGTGTAGATGATGCAAATAGAAAGCAAACAATAAAGTGTAAAGGTTTATTGGAAAATGTCTTTGCACACGCCGTTTAAGTGTAAACGGTAATTCCAGGTCAGAACTTGTAAGGTCAATGAAGATGGTTATTGTCGTGATCAGAGTCAAGTTTGTCAGAGCTTAGAAAGAGTTGTGTCTCTCCAGGAAGTAATGCAATGACTTGAGTATTTATGTTTTCCACATTAATATTTTTTGGACATAATATAGTGCGTAGTGTTAAAAGGGGCATTTGGTCTAATGAGATTGCTGTTCCAAATCTGTCTGTAACTAAGTCGGTGCAGATAAAGGCTTGAGGAATTGTAATAATATCTGGGAGAAGTCTATCTGTATTGGTGAGTGTACCATCTCCCAATTGTAATAACCAATTGTTATGATCTGGATGTGGACATCGCATGTTTTGTACTAACTGTATCTTTTGAAAGCAATGCCAATTGTCTGCATATTTTAAGGTGCACTGAACAATAGCTGAGCGCATGGAATGTGGAAGAATAGCTAAGCACTGTCTAAAATCTCCTCCTAATAAAAGTACCTTTCCTCCAAAGGGAAGATCATTATTCATAAACGTTTGTAGAAGTTTATGAATGGTGTTGAGTAAGTGAGTGGATGCCATTGTACATTCATCAATAATTAACAGTTTTGCAAGACGGATTTCATGTGCAGTGCCACTGTTAATGTTCATAGTGGATATCGATTTGTAATATCTAATGCAGTTCATAAAGATTTCACTTTCAGGTACATCGTTAGTTAGAAGCTTCTGTAGATATTCAGGATATGAATGTAAAGGAGGCAGTCTAATTTGACCGTTTTGATAACAACGTGTAAATTCATTACTTGTATTGCCAGTTGTTTCTTCAGGGAAGTTAAGTGAATGACAATGATTGCAAATGACATTCATTAATCCCAATGAATTTTCCTGAATAGTGGACTCATTATTGAACGCGTTGTCAGCCACGTTTATTTATTTTGTCCCTTCGCTGCCGTTTCTGTATGTCTGAGGCGGGAGGTGTTTCGTTTTGAATCCGTGCCTGTTTCGATGCAGCACTTTGAGACGCGCGCTGTATGCGTCTACGTTCAGTGTGTCTGTCCATATGCGCTCGTTTCTGATAATGTGTTAGTTGAGCTTTGCGTTTTTGGAGCCGTGACATTTTTTCTTCCGGAGGTTCAGAAGCGCGTTGTAAGCGCCGCCATGTATTTTCTTTTTTCATGCGGGTTCGTGTGTTTGGTCCCGTTATCCGAGCCGTATCGTTTTGTACCTGTGATCGTGTATTTATGACCTGTTTGTTCTTCAGCGTGAGAAATATGGGTAAGTAATAAGGAGGATCGCACTCACTGTTAATATGGAGCCTTTTCTGCAGTTGAACGGTTAATAGTGCTTCAGTGTAAGGAGATCCACCTATGCTGCATAGTGTGAAGGTGTTGAGATGACGTATGTTTAATACGGACGGGCACTCACTGTTAATATGGAGCCTTTTCTGCGGTTGAACGGTTAATAGTGCCTCATTATAATGAGATCCACCTATGCTGCATAGTGTGAATTGTGTTTGGTCCCGTTATCCGAGCCTTATCGTTTTGTACCCATGATCGTGAATTTATGACTTGTTTGTTCTTGAGCGTGATAAATATGGATAAGTAATAAGGAGGATCACACTCACTGTTAATATGGAGCCTTTTCTGCGGTTGAACGGTTAATAGTGCCTTATTGTAATGAGATCCACCTATGCTGCATAGTGTGAACGTGTTGAGATGACGTATGATTAATACGGACGGTTCATTTAGAAATGGGTCTTTGTGTGTAGATTTGTGCATATTTGCGTTGTTGATTTGTTTCAGGGTGCACCGTTCCAATGCGATGCAATATTTGTCCACATATGCGAAAGCAGTATGGGCCATTGCCTTTTGGTGGTCTGATATTTACTGCGGTAGATGCAAAAGCAAATGAACTATTGTAGGATCTAATGCAGTTCATAAAGTTTTTACTTTCAGGTACATCGTTAGTTAGAAGCTTCTGTAGATATTCAGGATATGAATGTAAAGGAGGCAGTCTAATCTGACCCTTTTGACAACAACGTGTAAATTCATTACTTGTATTGCCAGTTGTTTCTTCAGGGAAGTTAAGTGAATGACAATGATTGCAAATGACATTCATTAATCCCAATGAATTTTCCTCAATAGTGGACTCATTATTGAACGCGTTGTCAGCTAAGTGGCGCAATCGTTTAGCAGGTGTCTGCGGACGGTTCCTTTAGAAATGGGGCTTTGGGTGTCACTTCTTATTGATGTTAGTGTGTTTGTGGGTCTGAATCGTCGTTGTTGTGAACGTTTCGTGTGCCATGTCCGTAGTCTGTCCCGTTTCGTCTCTAATGGGCTTGGTGTGGCGGTCACGGCTTCTTTTTTTTGGTGTGGTAGGAGCTTGTTGAATCCTTCTCTTTGTGTGCGTCCCGTTTCGTGTGCAATGGGATTCGTGCGGCGCTGTGTGCTTTGCCGGCGTCTGGAGGGGATGTTGCTTGGAGGGGGTGGTGGGATTGGTGGGGCGCGAGCGTCTTCTTTCTTTTTGTGTGCCAGGGGCTTGTTGAATCCTCCTCTTTGTGTGTGTCCCGTCCGTTGCTTTGGGGGGGGGGGTTGCGGGTTCTTTTTTTTGTGTGGCAGAGGCTTGTTGAATTGTCCTCTTTGTGTGTGTCCCGTCCGCTGCTTGTGGGGGGGGGGGGGGGGTTGTGCTTGGAGGTGGGTGTGGGATTTGTGGGGCGCGAGCGGCTTTTTTTTTTTTTGTGTGCCAGTTTCGTGTGCAATGGCTTTCGTGCGACGCTGTGTGTGTCGCCTGCGTTTGACTCCTTTTTTCTGTGGTCGCGGCGCCTCATTTCTTTGACTCCTTTTTTCTGTGCTCACTCCTTTTTTCTGTGGTCGCGGCCGCCTCTTGCAGCGCCTCATTTCTTGGGGCGCCTGCGCAGTACATCTTTTTGCGGCTATGGCCCATGGCCAGATGTCCCTGCGTCCATCCGGTTTAACATTCTCGGTTAGTAATGTGGATAAAGCAAGCATTCATAAAATTAATATGTATGACATACTGATAACATTTAAAGGTAAAATAAAGCAATTACAGTTAAAAAAATGAAATATGGGGATGCAATATTTTCTAAAGAAATCTGATAGCACTGGGGGTCTCTTCTCTGGGAAAATAACACTGTCTTAGCCGCCATATGATCATTTACATCCTATTTTATTGTTTACAATTACATTCTTTGTGATTAAATCAATCATATTATTAAATTAACTGCTTCATCGTTTTGATTGTTATTACTATTTTGCACAGGGCTAATCTGAGTGATTAAAAAATAAATAAATAACTTTATCACTAAATGCTGCTGCATATTCCCCTTACTGCCAGATGGGATTCCAGTATGGAACAACGGAATTAAAAAACTACCACAAACCTCCTTCTTCTCTTTACTCATTCCCTTCCACATTTCTCCAGCTTTCTTGGAAATCTCTGTTACACTGATTCCTGGGAAGTCAGACTTGATCTTTTCCCGGTTTGCATTCAGCCACAACATGTAGGCACTCATTGGCCTCTTGGGAGCACCAGGATCCTTTCCTTTTTTACCCTGAGTCAGATGTAAAGAGTGGAACCATTTTACAAGGAGGATATTTTAAAAAGGGAAAGACAAGTACAATGTATGCTTACTCCAGTACCTCAGCTTTCTTGTGTGATTTTTTTTCTGGTTTTTCCTTTACTACTTTAGCTTTTTTTGGTGGTTTCTTCTTGTTATCATCACTATCTCCTTCCTCAGCACTGGAATCGCTCCCTGTTGCATTGCTGTCGTATCTAAAAAGAAAGATTTGTTTAAACAAATGAATCTATTACAGACCCAAGAGGAGCTTAGGAATATCATTGAAGTATTAGGACAAACACAAGGGCCAGTTCTGAACAGTACACTGAACGCATTGTCTTAAACTGGGTCAATACAAAAATAATAAGTAAACTGACACCCACATATTTATTTGGATATTAAAACGGAATTGAAGTTACAGAAGAAACTTTAATGCAGGAAGAAAATGCAACAGTATAAAGCCTAAGCATCAAATTCAGGTTTGTAATGGCTGAAGCAGTAGTGTTAAAGACTACATAAACCCTCAAGAAGTGGTGTTGGTGAGGCCAGTAGGGGGCGTTCACCCCATGATCTGAGTGTGAATCCCAATACCCCAGTGCAGTGACAGGGACGTGTGCTGTAAAAATGGTGCTGCCATTAGAATAAGATATAAAACAGACGGCCTGACTCTCTGTACAAGATCCCCGGGTATCCTTCATACAGAATAGGGAGTATCTCCGTATCCAGGCTAAATTGCCCTAAATGGCCTAGTCATTCTAGCCCCATACTCATCCCTTGTCTCTGTCTCTCACACCACTTCATCACCTAATAGCTTAAGTGTGGTGAAATGTACTGGCGCAAAAATGGCTGCCGTCGCGTCATCCAGGTGGTTGCTACACATTAGTGGTGGTTGAAGTGATTCCCCACTCACTATGGAGAAGTGCTTTGAATAGTGAGAAATGTGCTATATAAATGTAAAGAATTATTATTTATTATGAAATCAATCAGACTAATGAAAATAAGTGTCTTTTAATAGGGGGGGTATGTATAATAAGCAACTGGAACTATTTACAAGGATAATGGGAACAAGAAAATAAACTGATGTCCTTTATATTTTGTGACACCAAACTCAAACAAATAGTAAAACTGATGCAAGTTAGAAACATGACAACAACAACAACAGCATTTATTTATATAGCACATTTTCATACAAAAAAGTAGCTCAAAGTGCTTTACATAATGAAGAAAAATAAAAGACAAAATAAGAAATTAAAATAAGACATTAGTTAACATAGAAAAAGAGTAAGGTCGGATGGCCAGGGGAGACAGAAAAAACAAAAAAACTCCAGACGGCTGGAGAACAAAATAAAATCTGTAGGGGTTCCAGGCCACGAGACCGCCCAGTCCCCTCTGGGCATTCTACCTAACATAAATGAAATTGTCCTCTTTGTATTTAGGGTTCTCATGGAGACATGAGACATTTCAATTAAGATCATAAAAGACACAACTTCTTCTAATAGAAAACTTGGGTGACAAATGACATTTCATTTAGTTTAAACACAAATGGACAAAAGACTTAAAAGACAAATGCTTAAAGACTCTCTCTAAACTATGGGAAAAACTTGTTTATGCAATAACCTCAGGAGTCATTTTATAGCTTTTTCCTGCTGTATGTATGTCATATCCAATTAACATTTTCTCGTTTTAAAAACAACCTTTTTATACAGCAACATAAAATGTAATTGCTGTTGGCACTGAGAATTGTGCACAGAAATGACAACATTCATACAGGTTGCTGGTAACATTCTTGAAAGCTCTAAACAAACACTGTATGACTTGACTAAATTTTGAGACCGCACATTAGTGGCCATAGTACACAGTAAGAGAGATGGCACTTCCCAGCATTCTAAGCCTGGCTACAGTGCATAATAATTTGATCACTGAAAAGTGCACAAATCTGTAACCATGCAATAACTTAAAATATAATAAAAACACAAGCAACATTAAAACTTTATTACAGCAAATTAAAATCGTACAATTAAACACAAAAGCTTCTTTTCATCCAGTAAGCAAAAGTTGTATTTAAGTTTTACATTATGATATTGTACATACGGACACTACCCTTCTACTACTTACATATCGTATAGATTTATTTAATAACTTTATCTTTTTTACTTATTCATTAAAATTGTTACCTAATCTTATGTGTTTTTTATTTTCTCATTACTTTCTCTTTGACAACTTGTAAAGCACTTTGGGCTACATTCTTTGTATGAAAATGTGCTATATAAATAAATGTCGTTGTTACAAAAAATGAGTTAAGGTGCTATGAGCATTAAAATGACTTACTCTTCAGCAACATCATCATCTTCCTCTCCTGGGTTAAAAGATTCATCTAGAAAAACAAGCAAAATAATTTTAACACATTTTACTTTTGCTCATAATGCAAAAGAAGAAAAAAATATAAAGAACTAGCTTTAGGTCAATGAAAGAAAAAGATCTGACTGTGCAGAACTACAGATATTAAACTGAAATTCAAAGACTATGGGATGGTGAGGCAAAGCACACATTATCTAAACCCATCTTGTAACTAACAATGCCATTTTTTTCTAAACACTCCACCCCCACCAAAGTAACAAACACACAGTCTTAATGTTTATAATATAAATACATATTTACATATATAAGCCAGTATCTGTAACCACTCAACAATAACATATATTTACAATTTACAGTGGTTTTATGAAATAAGAGGAATAAAAAAAAAAGAGAGAGATTTAGTGTTTCATTTTAGTGACGGTTTTTCCATAAAAATTCAGAAATTTTGACACTCCCCCCACATGTCTGAAAACTGCTTTTTTCATACCTGAACACTTTGGGGGTGGATACCTTATGAAGGGAACCACGTAACTGAACAAATTTTTTAAATACAAGAAGTACACATGCATTTGTATTTCAGTATAGAAAAACTGACTTATTACACCAAGTCTTTAAATGCTTTTGTTTTTCATAAGAAAAAGTAATAAAAATGGAAAACACAGTTTGCAAGGTGAACTTTGATCTTGAAAAAACAAACCTAGACTTATTCAAAAGTTTAATTGCCATTAAAAAGCACTCTTTGTGAACCTTGCAATGAGCTACAGTTGAGCCTTGTAGATTCAATAGGAAAAAAGAAATAGCTCATTAAGAAATCATTCTAAATTATAATATTAACGTTTTTCATGCCTATATCTTCAGAGTAACTTATTTAACAAAAAATACTTCTGCTCTCTGGAAGAAAGATGCAATTCATATGCAAAATGTCATCAAAATCAAAAATGGTGATGCTAAAAGACATTTGTTAAATTAAAATGAAATGACCTAACCCACTCTTTAAAGCTCACTGATGATTAAGAAAATCATGCAGAATAATATTAAATCTCATCGGATATGTAAAGAGAGACCTAACCAAACACCAAAAAAAAAAAAAAAAAACACTATATACTTCAAAGTATTCTAAACAAAGGTTACAGAAAAGTGTCAAGTACCAGGCAAAAGGAAAACAGAAGGTTTATAGATGTAGTGAGACAAGACAAGCAGGTGATGGGTGTAAAAGAGCATGATGTAGAGGACAGGAAGATATGTAAAAAGAAGATCCGCTGTGGCAACTCCTAATGGGAGCAGCCGAAAGAAGAAGAAAACTCAATGATGATAAAAAGGAACCAGCATTGGAACAAGTGCGCCATCTTGTGGCATTATCGGATAAATACTCCATTGTAGTAATTCTACAGAGGGTTACAGTGTTCGCAGAGCTCACACGTGATGCAACTTCTAGAATGTATCAGCATTAAGTATCACGGAATTAGTTTATAGACTTCTGATATAGCCAATACTCTCAGATCTACAAAATTAGTCTTTTTATATTCATTTCAGTATTTATTTCTGTGAACTACAAACAAAAGTATTTAAAAATGACTATCCAATTTATTTAATGAACATTTAATTTACAAAGCAAATTTGTAGATTTTCTTACTAATATTGTTTTTGAAAAAGCTGCTCACGATGAAAGCCCAAGGTGTCAATGTATTGTTTAATAGCAGAATTCAGTACACTTCCTAAAAAAATCCTTATATAGAAACACAATGTAATGATGCACAAATACTTTTAGAAGCATATTTTTCTGTTGTAATATATTCTTGCCATCAATTTCCTGGAATATGCAGGAAGCAATGATTTATATAGACAGTGCATATTCAAATTTGGTGGCAAGGATTTCCAATTTCTTTGCTTGGAAAACATGCTTTTTTATAAAACACTTTCTCTTACTATTATTGCTTTTATATTTTCATTTTAGAAAAGTATTACAAGCACAAAATGTACCCGATAGACGTAATTCTAACCTCTTTTGATGTGCAAATGAGTACATGTGATTTTGGATTGAAGGATGCGTAGGAAATCCTGAGACATCAGGGGTTGTTAGTTTCTCTCTCAATGCACTTACCAGTCTCATTACCAGATTCATCACTGCTGTCATTCGCTGCCTCCTCCCGTATCTTTCCTTCCTCCTTCATCCTCTCTAGGTAAGCATCATGCTGATCTTCATCAGAATCTGAATAGGCATTGTCATTACCCTTAATTCCCTGCATGGAAACCAACAGTATTATAAGTCAGAAGTGGAATTTGCATATTATTTAAGACATTAAGTGCAGGGTTAATTTTTGTTTTAGTTGTTTTGTTTACCGTCAGAAAAAAATCATCGTGCCTATTTAATGTATCTACAAAGGTAAGTGCCTGTATTAAGAAGTAGTGCAAGAACAACCACTGGCAAGAAGGTAAAAGTGTCAGATTTATGATACATGTGCACTAGACCATGGTATATCTAATGCCAAATGGACTATTTTGCATGTTTCAATCATGATAAATGCACTTTCTTCTCCTCCCCAAGTATTAGCAAGGCTTTATCCTGACCTTTATTTGTATTCAAGTTAGCATGTAAAGATGCACTTTTACTCCACTTTCAATACCTGCCATTTAAATGTAATTTCTTTTGCCTAACTTGGGAGTTGCTAAAGTGAACTGAAAATTTTAAACTTAAATCTTTTGAGTTCATTTTTTTCCCTTTTTTGATAATGTAATTTAATCAGAAAAGTCTTTGCAATGGTTCATGCTGGTAATATTCTACAGAAAATAAAGTCTGACTAAATAAACTATCAAGTGTGTGTGTGGCATAATGTTCTAATTTTAAATCACACAGGCAAGTAACTGAATTAAAAAGCAGTAAGATGTTTACTGCTGACTGCTTCAAATTTAGATACTTGGATGCTGGAGCAAACAATATGTATAAGAAATTGTATCAGATTTCATAATGTTTACAAACCCCAACCACATTATATATATGACAGCTTCTAGATTTTGGTAAGCACGGATTAACAAATCATTTTATAACACCTATCAAAACGTCCCTAGAAAAGAAAAAAAAACTATGTAAAAGTAAGAAATTTACCTGCATGTCTAAAAACTTGAAATTTAATACTGCCTACCAGAGCTAAAGGTTCCCTCAATAAGATACTTACTGAAAAACCATAGCTCTTAAAATGCTGAGTCCTTAACAGCCACACTTGGAATATTCACTGGCCTCAAGGTAATATGCAATTCCCAGAGGCAACAAATAATAGAACGGATTTTTCCATTTCAGACCAGGTGTTTGGCATGTCTGTTTAAATATTCATAATTTCATGTGTGTTTCATTATATAGTAATACGGCAAACCAAACACTACAATGCAAAAGGAATAATACAACTGTCTGACCAAATGTACAACCCAGAAAATGCAACAAGGAACTAGGATAAAAATTATTATTATTATTATTATTAACATATTAATTTACATTAAAAAATAACATTAAAATACAAAATACACATTACTGTTTGAATCATCTCTAATTTTTAATTCAGTGCCTTGATGGAAAAAAAACCTCTGGTTGCTGGCACTATTACCATAGTGAAAACCACGACAATCCAGGGACTTGCATCATTTATGAGGTATTAGTTCACATTTTCTTCTACTTTTGAATATACTAGGGGGCTCTGTCCCCTGCTTGCTTAGCTCACCAACCCCCAGGTATGGGTAACAGGATGTACAATTTAAAGCGATTGTTATTTTTATGGGAACTGTTACATATGCATAATAGAACTAACTATTTTACATTACATTGAGTAATTAACCATAGTTAAAAATAGTAAAACGTAATATATGGAAAGAAATTTATGTTTCATGTTGCATTAGTGATATTTGTTGAGTTCAACGTTTTCGTTCTGTTTGGCTTTGAAATTAACAAGCAAATATTTTTTTAAACTTACACTTTTACTGTAACACTTCAGTAAAAACAACATTTAGAATTAATTTTTCGTCAATATCGCATTGAACTTTGATTCCGCGTTTGGACTTCCATTGTGACAACACAACGTATAACTGCCCGTGAGTGAATATCGTTTCTTTCTCTCCAATAAATAAACCGAATTTTACATTACAGCGAGTAATCAACCATTGTAAAAATAGTAAAATGTAATAAATTGAAAGAAAATTATGTTTCATGTTGCGTTAGAGGTATTTGTTGAGTTATGTGTTTTCATTCTGTTTGGCTTTGAAACTAACGCGTAAATACTTTTCAAACTTACACTTTTACTGTAACACTTCAGTAAAAACATAAGCCAAACAACAAATCTTTTAATTCTCATGGATACGCCTCTTCATTGGGAAGAAACACTATTTTCCTTGATGGCAACATGAATTAGACGATCTACAAGTTTCTGACTTAAACTTTAAAGCCCAACAATATCTACATACTTCTGTCATATCACCTATGTCCATATATTCAATCTCTTTTCGCTGTTCCATTATTTCACCGAGTAATAATTTCCATTTGTTAACGCTAAAGTGATTTTTACTATCAGTTTTTCGTGCCTTTCGAATTTTACTACTTTCATAATCTTTAACCTGCTCTGTATGTGTATCGCACTAACATGTTTTAACCTCTTTACAACATTCTTCTTTGTCTTCTACTCTGTCTTTAATTTCCGTCCCCGCTTGGACCTGCTAGGTTTTCAATTCCACTTGGTCTGGGCTGATTATTACTTTCCTTATTTTCCGAATTTGCACTTCGATTATTATTGTTCTTTTTTGAATTCTTTTCTCTCCAACGCTTTTGGGCCTCTTTTCGACGCACTGCCTTTTCTTCTTCGCTTAGTCATTGACGTGTCATGTAGAACATATAGAATTATTGCCCAGAAATGGACTATTACGAATGAAATGGACAGATTGTATGTATAACAATACTGTCCAAAAAAGCTTCTTTAAAGAATGAAACGGAGGACTTTTCATAAACAACTTAAAATGAGGAAAACATAAAAATTTATAAGAGCTTCAGAGCGCAGGTAGTGTGTCTGACAAAAGCATTCACACGAATGAGAGGGGTTTGGACCGTGTGCGTGGTTGAATATGGTTGAGAGGAGTGCGGGACTTGAAAAAAATCTCTTTGAAAAAGTCTCGTCTCAAGATTTCCTTTTATAATAAAGAGACAAGAGTTTAACCTACAGTACTGACAAATCGCTATGCATTTTACAATACGAAAGGATTAATCATCACAACAATCACTGGTTTAGCTGCCATTTTACAAGTTAGCTGGTTGCCCCATATATGTTTTTTTCCTCTACTCTCCACAGTCCTGGGCGTTCCTTGGATTAAGACCCATTTTTTTTGTCACCTGGTACTACTGCCAAACACGTCTTCGTCAGCATCCTTCTAGGCCTCATCCACTCCATCTCTATCAATTATCTCAACACGCTCATTTCACTGTGTGTCTGTTTCTCCTAAGTTTCTCTTTCAACACTGGATTAGTCATCTTACTCTGTGACACTCCACACATCTACATGATCATTATTATCTCTGTTCTTTCCAACTTTCCTTTGTTACATCAACCATGTCTCACTCCCATATGTCATACTACTACTACCAAAGCTTTCAAAAGCTTTTATCCTGGGTTGTATATGGTCATTACTCTCATGTGTACAGAGTAGAGTGAAATTCCAACTTGCATGTGCTAATAAATATACAACACATTATCACTCTTCAGGACCATAAATAGCGCTTACTACCTTTCCTCAAAATCTTCGTTTTCATTACCATAAAAATCTCAGAACATTGTGTCCAAGCAATATATACTCAGACTTCTCAGATTAAGGTGAAAAGTAGTTGCCAAACTCAGGGGTCCCTGCAATGACGAATATCTCCTGTATAAGTCAGAATAGGGGATAGCTCCTGTAATATCTTCTACACCCCTCTTATTCTTGCTACCAAGTCCATGTCCACACCTCCATTTGCAAACTGCATTGCACCCAAAAAGCAAAACGTTCCTGTTTTCTTCAAAACAACTCTACTGCCAATATCTAAATTTACCCTTCCATCAGCATCCTGAACCTCTCTCATACACTTGCTATGAATAAAGGTTGTATTCACTTCCTGCAGACCACTGAGAAATGAGTTTTCTCCAAAAACCTCTGCTGCACATGTCGCCTGGCCACACATCCACCTTTAGCAAGTCTCCATAGTCTTTCCTGCATTTAATCTTGAAGTTCTTTACATCCAAATTAGTTTTCTACGTCAAAATCATCTTGTTAAATTTCACCTTCTCTTTTGCTTATCAACATGAGATCTTTAGCATACAACTCCTAAGGTATAATCTTTACAGAGTTAATGACATAAGAAGTGCAACTACCATTATTATAAAAAGTAACAGACAAAGAGAGGATAACTGGTTCAGCGCCAGTTTTACCATATCCTATCCAAAAACACCACATCTCAGACAATAACCATTCAATCACACCTATTTTTTTTCAAAGCCCACTTTTCATATCCTCTTGTGGTATCCAATTAAAACACTTTGTTTCAGACAGAGAAACACATAATGCATTGCCTAACAACAAAGATCACATCCATTGTTGCCTTCTCTACATGGGCATTCCACCTCCATGTCTCCTGATGTGCCTGCAGAACCTTCGCTCAATGACAGATGACTTCTTTTGCTTTCAGCCAGTCATTCTTTATTGCATTTCACAGAAAACATTTCTCGTTATCCTCTATCAACCCCCAGTTCTTCAGACTTGGAACATACTTGGCTTTAAATAAACAAGATTAAGAGGAGGTAAGTTTCCTTTCACCCTTAACACTCTTCATACCAATGCCATTATGAATTTCCTCATAACCATCACAAGTGGCTTGAACATGCCCCTTCAGGTTACCACCATGTGCAATCACCTAATCCTTACACACACCAGGCATTACTACTATCAACTTGTCGCAAAAATATTTTTCTCTTCATCATGTGCACCAATGGGGCATTATAATAAGATTATATTCATATGTTGTCTACCAACAAATTATTTCAACAAATATGACAGGCTCAAACACCGTCATAACCCACTTTTCCAGCCTCGTCATGGTGCATCAGGTCTAAGGCAATTATAAATCGAGTTTTGCGGTCTGTGATTTGGCTGGGATTCGCTATTTCCTCTTAAATGTAGGGGGAAGGGGCTGCAACTAACCCATGCTTTAAAAATCAATTGAATGGAGGTATTCAAGCAGAAAATGTTTAAGGCTAGATGTCGTGCTTGACACTAAACTCATTCAGTCAGCCATTAGGACACACAACAGCGGCAGGGACCTTATTCTAATCCAAAGACACAGGGGTGAACACACTACGATTGGTCATATATGAATTGTGATGCAAAGAAATAGGATATAGTTTAATTCAATGAGGTAGATTTAAAATACACTTATATATCAAAAACTGAACGCTGCTCTAGGATTTAAAATTTTGCATTGATCTTAACAGCTCATAGACCATTGATTTTTCACTTCTGCAGTTTAGATTTCCGTTAACAATGGACATAACGCCACCTTTTACTTTCACCTGTAAACATCTTGTCTCTGTGATAAAAGATTCTATTTAAAAAAAACAGATTTATTCTTTGACTACTCTATGAGGCTCATTTTAGCTTGAGTAATAACACAATATTTGTTACAACTTCTGCATGACATAATTCAGCACAAATGAAACCATATAAGTAGAGCAGTATGTCTAAAGTCAATTGAAAATTAAAGTGCACAAACCCACCTTAACTGTTGAGTTTTCATAAATGTTAATCTGAAATTAATATTGTGATTAACAAGTTGTCATGCTCCAAGGGGAAGTTAGACATTTTTAAGTGGTCAGTAGCATTTGGAGGTGTTATTTTTGAAATATGGCTACCCATTGGAAACATTCAGGGTGGGGAACAAAGAGGTGAAATACCACTTCAAGTTTTCTTTCTTAGATCCCCTCTAACCATAAAGAAATGAGGGCGACTGATTAACATAAGCTGTGATTACAAGCAATGATCTAAGAAGCACCGTAAACAGCATACCCAGGTGCAACTCTGTCCAAACCTCAAGCATGATTAATATTTTAAGATTTTTTCCCCCCACACACTTTGCATGCACTGTGATCAAACTTGAATTAATCAATCTGCAATGGCTAATAAGAGCCCCACACCAAAAAGCATGCAACAGAGGTCAACATCTCACCATCACATTGACCAATGGCTCACCTTATCTTTCTGAAGATAAAAACCAAAAAGAAAAACGTTTACAAAACAAAAATACATTAAAAAGGTCCAAAGAAAATAAAGCAAAAGCAAAAAAAAAAACATTTTCCAGAACCTGTTTGAGGCCTGGCTTTGGTGCGCTGTCTAGGACTGTTTGACTTGCACCTAATGTGTAGAGACAGGCTTTGACTCCCATAGACACTGGATTGAACTTAGTAAGTTTAATAACGTTACGTTTCAGACCGTAAAGCATGTCAGAAGCAGTATACTTATGCCCTATGGTTATTTTTCCTCCTGCAAAGTGCAACCATTTCAGAATTTTGCTTGCTCTCTGGGAAATCAGAGACTCAGAAATACCATGGCAGCTTGAGATTTTATACTTTAACAAGAAGTCAGAACAAAACAGATTAAAGATTTGAATGTTTCACAACTTATACTATAAACTGATATACATCGTAGGTTCAAAACAAGCCTTTGGAGATGAATAAAGAACAAAGACCACAGACATCCACCCCCAAAGACGCACTTATGCAAAATGGTTGAGCTTAAGTGTGGTGGCCAAAACCAAAGTTATACTGCAGCTCCCTCAGATTACACACCTGGATGTCATGTGGCCAAACTCAAACACAAAAAAGTGTTTTGTCATTAAGTTTGCCTTTAAATACCACCAGACAATGATCTATTAACATATTGATTTCAGACCTCTGGAGTAGTTATCTTAAGTAAAGCTGACAAAACGTGGAACTGTACAGCATAAAATATTGCTATAGGCTTTTGAAGGTGTAGGGTATCAGTCTGCAATGAAGCAGGGCTCAATACAATTTTGAAATGCAGAGTACATACAACTGAATATAGCTGATAAACCCAGCATTTCAGTAATCAACATCTTGGAAGAATAATCAAAGTAAGGGAAATATGAAGAGACAGTTCTTCAAGTGATACATCTTCACAGACTCTGGTTTTCATAATAAGAAAATCTACCATGAAGATGACACAATAAATAGCAAACAAGATACTGCCAAGTTCAGCTCTTCAAGAAATTCATATCCAAGTTCGAAAATGAACAATCGCACATATTTCGATGACAGTTTGAAATAGATTTAATTCAATAAACCTCATGATGCTAACCAATTTGAGAAAACCTTAAAGGACTAAAATGCAAAGGTGTTTAGTTTTAATATACTATTGGGAGTGCAGTATTGGTAACAATTTGAAAATATTAAATAAAGTTTTTCTAACCTCTTTAAGTCCTCTATTCTTAATATTCAGCTTCTTACTGTTTACAAAGTCAAACAGCTTGCCATATTCTTCCCTGCAAAAA
This sequence comes from Erpetoichthys calabaricus, assembly GCF_900747795.2. Taxonomy (NCBI): domain Eukaryota; kingdom Metazoa; phylum Chordata; class Cladistia; order Polypteriformes; family Polypteridae; genus Erpetoichthys; species Erpetoichthys calabaricus. The sequence goes on from NC_041403.2 coordinate 159,878,520, forward strand.
CAAATGTAAATTAATATATAAACATGTATATAAATACATACCTACATGTATATATACATACTTTATATACAGCAAGCAAAGAAAGACAATTAAAAGAACCACACTGAGATCACTGACCATTCAAAGTCATGACACATTATAATTTACGTTTTTACCAATGCTAGTGTTGATAGCATTTAATATGTAACAGAAGCAGAATATTGAGTAGCCTACCCAAAGTTGAGAAATTGACTATTTGTATGTTTAAACCTTCATCAAATGTAGGCAGTCTGTCTGTTGTAATGAACTATGACAAACTACACTATTTTCTGATTTATGACACATTGCACAGGCAGTTAAGCAAGTAAAACAACAGATGGGTAAAGCAGCAAGGAATTAGAAACTTACCTTTCAATACTGCTGAAGGTATACTGGTTACCCTGCTTTGTTTCAATCTCAAAATCAAAGGATCTTGTTGTTGTTGTACCACGAGCAAAATTTACACAGGAGATCTCATCAAATCGAATATGAACTGGAGGCTTATGGACATAGATGAAACCTCGCTCTAGTGGATAAAGAAGTCCTGAGCTGGCTTTATAAGAACAGGTGATACACTGGGCCCCAGAATGCCTGTGAAGACAACGAGGAGAAAGAACATTTTAGTAGACAGAGAATAATGTAGCCCACACATCCATTAACTAAAACATAAATGTTGAAGATTCACAGTCAGAAATAGTAAAGCACGGTCTAAAAAGATGTTATCTTGAAAATGCTACACTATATAAACAGAACATAATTAAACTCTTCTTAAAAATGAGTTATTCTTTGTAAAACAATCTACTTCTTCTGTAAATCTGGCCTTGCAGTCTTTTGCAACTACAGTGTAAGCAAGGAAAGACAAAGAAGTGTTACCTGTAATGAGTGAAAGTGAACTACTTTGAAGTTTAAGCAGAATACTTGGGACAGCTAAACAGTGCAAAATCAGAGAAGAGCTGAAAATTACTACACACTGAAAATGAGTAAAATACTCTTGTTTGGAGTACATCAACCACCCTCAACGTGTTGTATATACTAACGCTTACCGTTCACCATTCTAAACTGAAACACTGACAATAGTTTACTTACTAATAAAATAGCATGCCCTGTAAGTAATTATGTTTATGTCTAACAACAACAAAGTTTATTTATATAGCATATTTTCATACAAATGATATAGCTCAAAGTGCTTTACAAGATAAAGAAAGAGGAAAAAAAACAAAATAAAAAATTAAATTAGGCAATACTAATTAACATAGAATAAAAGTAAGGTCCGATGGCCAGGGAGGACAGAAAAAAACAAAAAAAACTTCAGGCTGCTGAAGAAAAAAAAACAAAATCTGCAGGGGTACCAAGCCATGAGACCGCACAGCCCCCTCTAGGCATTCTACCTAACATAAATGATCTCAATCAGTCCTCATGGTTTTCAGGCTTCACGTGGAAGAATTTGATGATGATGGTCATGTGGACCTCTGACCTTCAATCCATCAATGTAGGGACAGCACCACTAAAATATAATCAGTGCCAATATTATTAAATAGGCCATTCTTTTTCTTCCTAAAGTGTGATACAGCCAAAACCACTTTCTATCTCTGATATCATTAACTTGAATTAAAGCTAACCAAGGAAACAGTAAATCCATTCAACATTCCCCCAAATCACTTATGAACATACAAAATTAATCTATTTTTCAAATCACCCAGCAGATCCATACTTCTAAGAACACTTTTGGATTAAACATTCTCTTCAGGGGTGAAAATGAAAAAAGCACGCTGATCTATATACGGTTTATAACATTTCTCTCTACTGGTGTAGGAACTTGCAGATACAGTAATATTAAGGGAATGAGAAAGAAATGGCATTATAATTTATGAACCAAATTATAATCGGATGTTCAGAATTCACTGCCACCAAACTCTGAAAGTTTCCTTTCATTGTGTCAGAATGCACATTAAGTTCAACAAATGACGGCAGCTACACCACACATAAGCCTCACCTTTAATACTACATGTCATGTCCACCAAAAGGCTTCTTAAAATTTGTTTGGACCCTTTGATGCTACTCTCAGGCATGAAAAGTTATACAAGATCAATAAGAATCATAGGAGCTAGGTCATTCAATGACATAAAAGCAATACAAAATAAGAGTAATGTGTTATTTATTTTTAATTAATGTAGAATTGTATCTGCAGAATTTAAAATTGTGCCTGCAGAATGTTGCCTTTCTAAAGTTTATGTAATAATCTTGATCTTAATTTCAGAAATATGTATTACAGTGATGAACTCCCCACTTATAATTTTTTTTCCTAGATTACTACTTCCTTGTTCAAGGTGAGATCCATTCATAAAATAATTTTAGGTAAAACTAGGGAGTGAAATAAGTCATGTTATTTTGTGCTTACTTATATTATTAGGTTAAAAAAAGAAAAGACTGCTATTTGTAATACTTATGAGATAGATTTCCACTAGAACTGAGCTCAGGAACTACAATTATCCACTCACCAATAACATGCAAAATAATGTTGTATGCACAGAATTGATTTTGTAATAAATATATTCTAGCCAGTTGGATAATTGTAAGCACTACTAGTAAAATACAGGGGGTCCTTGGGTTACAACGTCATGACATACGACGTTTCGAGTTTACAACGCTCACTCCCATAAAAACTTAAAAAAATTGAGATGTGAGAAGGAATAAAGGTAAGTAGTTATTTTTTTTTTTTTATACTATTTTTTCTATTACTACAGTACAGTATATTTATGTCCTTTTCCTTTGGCTTAGTTGTGTTTTTATGTTCAAGATTATGATTTTGCAAATGTGTTAGGATAGGTAAATGACTTAGGCTAGGGTGAGTTTCGACTTACACCAAAATTCGGGTTACATCACTGTTGTAGGAACGGAACTGTGTCGTAACCCAAGGACACCCTGTATTTGCAAAAGATGCAAAAATGATGGTAAATGTTTGTGTCAGATTGCAAGGAAAACTACAAATACAAATAATGCAGTTTAGCTGGATTTAAAAAGCATGCAATTCATTATATAATACTAGTCATTTAGCCCATTACAATAACGGGCACTAGAACAGTAGTGCATAAACATTAGTAGGAACAGTCTATATTAAATGGCAAGGGACTTTGACCTCATTCTTTTTGTTGGTCATATTTTTCTTTCTTTCAGCCTTTCTTTTGTTGATGTTTACTTGCTGAGCTGACCGTTCTTCGTGGGCTGCTGCCGTGTATTGTGTGTCTTTAATTTTCTGTGACAGTAATACTGTCTTGTACGGCTCTATTCAATAAGGTAATATTGAATAAAATCGCACAAAAAGGCGAGCCTCAAAGGGGCGACCTCAATTGGGCGCAGCGAATAAAGGCGCGCGTAAAGATCTGCACCTTTGTTGCTCTTCACATATTCCAGAGCCATTTGAACTAAATTATCTACGAACGCCTTTATTCGCCGCGCTCAATTGAGGTCGCCCTTTTGAAGCTCGGCTTTTTGTGCGCGCCGTTATTGAAGGATGCCTGTGCGCACCCTTATTGAAGGATACCGTCTTGTACGTCCGCTGGCTTGTACGTCCGTAATATACCTTTAATTTTCTCTGGCGGTAATACAGGCGTGCGCGTCGGTAATATACCTTTAATCTCCTCTGACAGTAATACTGGCTTGTATGTGGCTGTAATATGCGTCACTGTATTGTGTACCTTTAATTTCCTCTCGCAGTAATACTGGTTTGTATTTCCGTAAAACGCCTCTAACTTTCTCTGACAGTAATATCGCGCATCGCACCGTGCCTCGCGCATGCGCACTTCACCAGAAGACACCCACACACGGACACCTGGACCCACATAGGGATTTTATATATATAGATGACCTACAATGGAGTGCTTTAGATAAAAGCCTTTAACCTTTTTTTTTTTTTTTTTTTAAATTATTATTTTACACAAAATCCTGGCAATTAACAATCCCACTTAAACTCAAAATTAAGCAGATTCATATTTTTTACATTTATAAATTTAAAACACGGTACAATGTTTATTTTGAAAACAGTAAGACGAGACTAAAAGGACAGAAGAAAATTACAACAGTTGTTAATGGAGGTTGTTATAAGACAAAAGATACAATTTTAGTTGTTAGGGGATGTATTAGTGACTAAGGCAGAGATAAACTCTAAAATAGCTGGAACTGTTATTCACCGGGATAGAAGTATTGAGAGACATGGTGACAAAGGTTATTATTAAGCAAAAAGGAGGTTTTAGTACAATTCATTTTGCAATTGGACAGGATTTCAAATGTCTTGAATAAATCTATAATGTGAGGAATATGGTATATAAAGGCCATTATCTGCATGTGTGAATTTTCAGCAGCGACTGCAAGCAGTTCAAGAAATAAAGCTAAAAACATAACAGATGGAGTGGGGCAGTTCTGAATAGCTCCTCTATTAACAGGGAGGATAACTGAAATATTAAAATTGGTCAGGGTTTACCTACACCTAAGTCCATTCTGTACATGACTTTCAGCCAGAAAGGGTACTTCACATAATCAAAAGCCTTACTGGCCTAAACATAAAAAAAAAACAGCAGCAGAGCATGTAATGACTGAGGCAAAATCAATAACATGCAATGTTATGCATAATCTACCAAAGGCTAACTTTGAAACTAAAGGCAAACTTGTCAATATGGATTAATTAACAAATGGCTCTCTGTAGGTGACCTTGGTTAAGAGTTTTGTATCCGTATTCATAAGATTTGTATTCATAGGATGTGTAACACTGATATACAGGAATGCACTTGCCTTGTTTTAAAAGTGATAACTGTTAATTTAACTATTAAAACGACCAGATGAAGCGGTTTCCTTGATCATGTCACAGATGAGAAAGAGTAATTGCTTCCAAAATAAAGAAATTAACAACCCCATCCAATCCCTGTGCCTTCCTAACACTCAGAGTACAAAACTTCCATAAACTCTGGTAACATGAGATTGGGAAGAGGAAGATTACTATGAAAGGATCTTATATGATACAGAAGGGGTGCTGGAGACAGCAAATAATGTATTATTGTAATCTACAAAAAAGTCATCATTAATTATGATGGTCATCTGAAATAATGTCATTTTCTATAGAGTGGGGGATATAGCTAAAAAATGTCATTCTTCCTGATTCTAAGTGCACATGATCTGCTCAACCTGGATCTAGATGTATAATAAAGATTCCTAGTATGGTGAAACAGAAAGTCTGTTCTATGAACCAAAACCGTTGAGGTCTGTTCTAGTATTGGCAATTAGAATTCCATGATGTCGGTCGGGATTCAAACTATTGCTAATGTGCAACATATGAGGAGGAAAAAATATATAGCAAATCTCTAAATAATGCCAGGAAGTCATCTAGTGCAAAATTAAGATATTCACAAAAAAAGATTGCCATGTAGAAAAGAGGTATTGCATTTCCCACTGTAGGTGCTTGAAGTGGTTGGTGAAACTGCAAGTAGCAAAATTTGTGATTGCAAAGATCATTACAGTTTAAGGAAGTGACTAAAACTAACACAGAGTTCAAAATCAAAAGGTAATCACTATGGGACTGTGATCTGCAATGGCAACAGAAAACATGCAAATATTCTGGTTGACTGGTCCTTTCTGGTTTTTGAACCAATCAAATTAAGATCTGCAGTAGATTAAAAAAAATGAAAATGTAGAAGAAGGGGTGCAGATGATGATGAAACAGTGGGGCACTATCTAATAGTGGAGTCACTGCAGTGGTATATTCAAAAGCCTCTAACAGCTAAATATCAGAATTTAAATAAATGTCTGGTGAAATCAGGAAAGTAGGTTGGGGCAATATGGGGTATATCTGTCACAATTGAAAGACTAAAATATGCATGCATACTGCAACTCATTCATGGATTTTCTGAATCCTTTTATTTAATTATAATGTCAAAGTGAATCACGTCTTAAACATGACAGCACTGGGTACTGTGGAAGGAGGATGCTAAGGAAGACAGGAGTGCAATTAATCAATGTTAGTTTGTTAAAGAATTAATAAACAGCTGAGTAGTGTGGAGCTTTCTGCTTGCAAGTCAGAAAAACTAACTTCCCCATCATCAGGCTGCTTAAATAGTTTTTTTTACCTCTCTGTGCCATTTTCAAAAATATTTTTACACTTGCTTCAGCGTTTCCTCTTTTTTACAAGTTTTTTTTGTATGTCATCACATTTTTATTTTTATTCTTAGACATAGAACATTCTTTTGCTAACGGTTGCTTTTAGGAAATTACAAAACATTCTTTTGTTAACAGTTGTCATCCCCCTGATTTAAATATCCTTGCTTACACGGACACTTATATTAGTCAATTGCTTATATCAGTACTGTATATAAATATCAGTACATTAGTAATACATATATTGTAGCATTGTATTGTGTGTTGTAGCTTCCACAGTACACAGCCACCATGGTACTTTACAGTCACCACCAGTCAACCTTACCTGCATATTTTTATAATGTGGGGGATGGTGATTATTGTTTACACTGACATTAGAACACTCTAGACCAACAAAGCTCGCCAGTCCTATCCACTTATTTCTTCCAAAAAAACACATCAAGTCCAGTTTTGAAAGTCCCCAACGTCTCACTATCTACCACACTACTTGGTAGCTTATTCCAAGTGTCTATCATTCTTTGTGTAAAGAAAAACCTCCGAATGTTTGTGCGAAATTTACCCTTAACAAGTTTCCAACTGTGTCCCCGTGTTCTTGATGAACTCATTTTAAAATAACAGTCTCGATCCACTGTATTAATTCCCTTCATAATTTTAAACACTTCAATCATGTCACCTCTTAATCTTCTTTTGCTTAAACTGTATAGGCTCAGCTCTTTTAATCTTTCCTCATAATTCAACATCTGTAGCCCTGGAATCAGCCTAGTCGCTATTCTCTGGACCTTTTCTAGTGCTGCTATGTCCTTTTTGTAGCTTGGTGACCAAAACTGCACACAGTACTCAAGATGAGGCCTCATCAGTGCATTATAAAGGTTGAGCAGACTCCTTGGACTTGTACTCCACACATTGTGATATATAACCTAATGGCTTCTGAACACTGTCGTAAAAATGTCGTACTCTATAATGTTGACCTCATTTGTAATCTTATTTGGATAAAAATGTCTGCTAAGTTGTGTAAATGTAAATGACAATGTTAGGATTTGAACCAAACAACAACATTTATTTATATAGCACATTTTCATACAAATAATGTAGCTCAAAGTGCTTTAGAAAGAAAGAGAAAAAAAAAGACAAAATAAGAATTAAAATAAGAGAACACTAATTAACACAGAATAAAAGTAAGGTCCGATGGCCAGGGAGGACAGACAAAACAAAAACTTCAGATGGCTGGAGAAAAAATAAAATCTGCAAAGAGTTCCAGGCCATGAGACCACTCAGCCCCCTCTAGGCATTCTACCTTACATAAATGACATCAATCAGTCCTTATTGTATTCAGGGTTCTCATGGAAGGACTTGATGATGACGGTCTTTAATCCATCAATGTAGGGACATCACAGTGCTTTGATTAGGTTGTGGGGGCACAGATCGCAGAAGATGGGAGGCTGCAGTGCTGCTACCTCTAAATATAAGATAATGTTTTGGATAGTATGTGTTTATTTGCTACTGGGAAAAAATAGAATATAACCATTGGCAAAATGTAAAGCAATATGAATTATGTTTTGTAAATATACTGAAATCATGATACCTTGTGAGATGACCGGAACACCACAAATTTGGTTTCTGAAACTCTCCATGATGCTGCCAAGCTATTTCATGTATTTGTTAAAATCCAAAGACAACACACATTAATACTGATTAGTTGAACCAGGTGTGCTAATAGTGTAAATCAAATAAATAAATGGGTGCGCTAGATAGTAACCACAAATACTTGGTGCCTTGCAGACAGCTTTGAAAGTACAGTGCATTCAGAAACTATTCAAACCTCTTCAAATTTTACATATTTTGTTGCATGACAGCCATACTCTAAAATGTATTACATTATACTGTACTTTCTTTAATCATTACAATGCACACCAAACAATGCAATCAGAAAACAAAAACCAAGCTCATACACTTAGCAGCAGGTACAGAAACAATCCCTGAACAGATTTCCACTAAATGAAAAGGGCAAAGTGATGCACACAAGTGGAGTGGGATACAGAAATAAGATGTAGTATCAAGAAATGTATAAATTAATAAACACTGGACACTGTAACACAGACTTCTAAAAGCTCTAAACTCTGTGATTACCAAACAACCCAAAATGCACAAGCTCTACTATAAACAAATTTTAAAATAATTAACCTAAAAGGAGCAGAATCCTACTGAACATACATTACCACTCCAAAACTGTCAATCATTAAAACCATAAATCAATTATTCAATTGCTTTTATGTGGTATTTTGCAAAGTAATGAGAAGATAGAGCAGCCTGGATGGTTTTGCTCCTGGATAGAGTAGCTATTATACGGTAAATTCCTGCAAATTAAATAATTTTTGCATGACCACATTTCTCCGTTATCTATAAACAACTAAGGGAGTGAAAGCCAGGAAGTACTATAAACCAGTCTAACAACTGCAGTGCTTGCAATATATACTCAATCCATTTTAAATAAACAACTTCTGAGAAAATTAAAAAAACATAGTATGCATGGTGGGCATTATTGATAAACATAAAAGACATACAAAATCCTAAATCAACAGCACAGATGAGCTAGACTACATTTTCAAAATTTAAAAAACTACTGTAAGGCTTAATTTTAAGGCACATTGTTTCAAAAGGAATATTTAGAATTGATAAAATATGCACATAAAATAAAAAAAACAGTTGATGCAAGATGGTACTACAGTGGTTATAACTGCTGTCTTACAAATCAAATTGTTCACCTAACTGTTGTGTGTGGAGTTCTCCCTTTGTCTGTGTGTATTTTCCTTTCACATCCCCAAAGATGTGCAGTTTCGAGGACTGATTCCTGACTTATACTTACTGCTACTATCTGGACACCCAAAAACAAAAAAGGAGGTATACACCATACAAAAAAATTCAGCAATATGAATTATCTAAAAAGATCTGTTAATTTATATGTAATTTAATTCTAATGAACATTTTTGAACTTTTCATTTCAAAAGGGTATAAAAGAAAAAGTGATAAATCAAAAAACAAATAAGGTAGTCATTTATAATTACAGATCAGGCATTGAATACAAGCATGCAAAACTAAATATGCCACTTAGCATGATTAGCACTATAATTGGAAAGTTCAAATTCAATAAAGCAGCATTCAACACACAAGCAAAATGATGCATCTTCAACGCAGTAAGATGGATGCAAAATTTTAAAAAGTTTCCAAGGGTCACAGTTGGAGAGCTGCAATTTCTGCTTGCATGTTAGGGTTATTAAATCTTCAAGCCAACAATAAGATTGTTTCTTCTCAATAAAGACTTTATTCTGGCAACCCTTCCAACATGCCTGATGGCGAAGATTAACAATAATGAAGTGGCTTTTGTTTGCCAAACAGAGCTGGGATTTTGATTGGAAGTGGAAGTTTTGGTCATCTGAGAAGAGACCTGAACTCCTTGCCATTAAACAAGTAGATTTTAAATAAGAGGTAGGTAAGCAAACAAAAAAAAAGAACCTCACATCCAGAGTATATTAAGAATAAGGATCACTTCTGTTTTGGGAGTAGTTCCCTGTCTTTGTCCCTGTTGTGCTTTTTAAAAAAATCAATGTCATGACAAATGCTATTAAGTCTGAAAATATTGTGGTTGGTTATACTAAATGACAGTGGTGATATGGTCATCAATGGACATTTAAACTTAACATCTCATCCCCAATAAAAAAAATGGATTATATAAAAATGTGACCAGTAATTTTTTTTTTTTTACCACAAGTCTATAATTTGTACAGAGAACGGCAGCAAACAGAAGGATCTGAAAAGATGAAATTCCTGCACCAAGGTAAAAATCCCTCTTTAATGTGTTCTCCAACTTGAGTGAAATTATACAGAAAACATTCATGGTATTCTCCATACTGGAGCAAGACATTTTCGAATCAATACTTTTGAGGTTTGATTAGTTATATTATTTGCGGTGGGTTGGCACCCTGCCCGGGATTGGTTCCTGCCTTGTGCCCTGTGTTGGCTGGGATTGGCTCCAGCAGACCCCCGTGACCCTGTGTTCGGATTCAGCGGGTTGGAAAATGGATGGATGGATAGTTATATTATTTTGTATAATAATTTGGTGCAGGTGATACACTGACACATTGCATGCAATCAACTACAAAGAATTATGCATTTGCATTTTTAGACCATCTAAAACAGTGTAAAAATTGCAAAAATCAGATTGGAACAATGCAGAAGCACACACTTAATTGACTCTAACAACATAGCCTGTACACATCTATCTGAGTATGCTCTTTTATAACCATGCATTACCAGAAAGTGGGAATTAATCAAGAGAAGTTCAAAGAAATTAATAAAAACTGGGACAATCATTTGGTCAGATACTATACTTGCTACATTTATAACCAAAAGATCCATTTACATTACATCTGAGTTTAACTACCTATTACCCTAGAAAGCTTTTAGTTACTGCAGGCATCATTGCTTTCATTTTAGTGCTCTGTTAACTTGATGATGAAATTTCCACACGTCACTTCCAAAGATATGTTGTTCTGCATCAGTTTTATTTACTTAACATACCACATAAGGCATATATAAAAGTTTTGCATTTTTGCTACATGTTAATGGGTACAGCAAACCATATACTGTATTTCCCATTGGGATTAATAAAGTATCTATCTATCTATCTATTTTCATTTGGTCTAATTCAAAAGGCATTTTCTAACTTCTCCCAATGACAGGGAGAGGTCATTGGCAAAATCTTTTAGTCACCTATACTGAAACCTGCTTATGACTCCTTACTTCCTGACATACAAAATTAATTCATCTGCGAGTTTGCTGCAATAAAAATAAAGCAAAAGATGCATTCTGTTAACCAAGGGTAGCCTTGAGCCTTCTTTCATTCAGGAGCTAAGATGATGTAAATGAATAAAAAATATATTCTTGTTTGAACTAAGTATTCTGAATAGTTAAAGATATAAAGTTAAAATATCATAAGCAAAACACAAAAATTCTACCTCTAAAATTACATATTGTACAAGAGTAATACAGAAATGTGATAAAAGCAACTTATAGTCCAGAGTAGAAGATATATTAAAAGTTATAGAAATCGTTTGCTGCATTAAAAGTTGTTGCAAAAGAATTATCCTCTTTGTTAAATAATGAAATAAAGTGGTACACTTTTATCCTCAGGGAAACATTTCACTAGTTGAAAGATTTTTTTTTTTTTTTTTTTTAATTATCATTCCTGTTAACTGAAAGTTCTTAATTTTCTTATTTAAAAAGTGTTTTGGGTGAGGATCCATCAATTTTCAGCTTTAACTGGAAGTCAAGCGAAATGACACCTTGTACAATATTGGCTAACTAAAAAGATTACAGCATGCAAGTTTTCAAGGCAACTTAGGCCCCTTTTTCAGGCAAGATGTAATACAGAGACTGAATTCCCTTTGTTTATATAGACACTAGGACAGACCTTTAAGTGAGACATCTTAGATGTAAAAAATGAATAGACCTCTTCAGGCCAAGATTCATTTAGCAAGAGAGAAGAACAATGTATAGTGCATATTGTAATCTTTCTAGTTAGCCAATAAAAGGTGTCATTTTGCTTGAATTCTCATTACATCCATAATGGCTAACACGGTACAAAACCCTAGTACTACAGTTTTAACTATACAGTGATCCCTCCTCGATCACGAGGGTTGCGTTCCAGAACCCCCCGCAAAAGGTGAAAATCCGCAAAGTAAAAACCATATATTCATATGGTTATTTTTATATATTTTAAGCCCTTATAAACTCTCCCACACTCTTATAAACATTTCCCGTACAGTTATACAGCATAAACCCTTTGTATTCTCTTAGCTATTAGGTAAGATTTGTTGCAATTATGTATGTAAACACACTGTTTATATACAGTAAAACCTAAATATTACTTTAAAGATATCGAGCGTCTCCGATATCATATATGTTACAGTCATTATGATAGACAGGCCACCAGCAATAAATACGTACAATGCAAGAAACATTGTATACAGTAAAATGTGTGTACAGTGACACTAAACGTATGTACATGTACTAAGTACAGTACGTAGAAAATTAATTATGATACTCACCAACAAAGACACGACGACTTGTCCGATAACGATGAGTTTAATTTTACTGCACAACAAAGGACAGCGTTACAGCTCTTCTAAAGGAGCCTCTTCAGGCGACTGTGTAGCACCGCCTTCGTTGTTCTTCCGGAAGTCTTCAATCCAAATCCCTAAAGCAGACTCCGTCCGGACTACCGCCTTATTACATCCACTTACAACTCGTTTTGCAACCTGGTTAAAGGACACTGCGGCCATAGATCTTATATTCTTTTCCTCCTTTTTAAATAAAAAGAATCGTGGACTCATTGATGCCGTAATGGCGTCCTACAGCGGTGTAGCTGTTCCCTTCCTTCAACATATCCAAAACTTTTACCTTTTCGGCAATCGTCAGCATCTTCCGTTGGCGCTTGGGCACGGCCCCTGAAGCAGTAGCAGGAGCAGATCAATTTGGAGCCATAACGAAGGGCTTGACTATGCACAAAGATGAGCACAAAAGTTAACTCTTTACACAGCAAAACACGTTGATGCTGAAGAAGCAAGACGAGACTTCCTGGTTAACACAGCGGAATTGAATTCAGCGCTCCATTGCTGAGCCAATCAGCACACAGGAACTTAACTGTGTGCTCTGATTAGGTAGCTTCTCAGTCATCCGCCAATAGCGTCCCTTGTATGAAATCAGCTGGGCAAATCAACTGAGGAAGCATGTATCAGAAGTAAAAAGACACATTGTCCGCAGAAACCCGCGGAGCACCGAAAAATCTGCATTATATATTTAGATATGTTTACATATAAAATCTGCAATAGAGTTAAGCCTCGAAAGTCGAAGCGCGATATAGTGAGGGATTACTGTACACAGATAAAATTTAAGTTATAGTCAGTAAAATGTAACACAATTATTCCTCTGACAGACTGATTGACATATCAGTTACTTATTGTATTATATTCTATCAGATTTGAAGCACATGGCAAAGCTGAAGAACATAATCATTAAACCCCTCACAGATCTTTTTCTGCACAAATGTTTACACATTACACGTACATTCACTCATGACTTCTTTCTTGTGGGACTTTTCTCACATTATAAGGAGACAGTTTAAAGAAATACGGTAAACAGTTTAGTCAGATAGTATAGCCTAAATAACCTGGAAGTATACATTCACAAAACAAAACAACTTGCATGGAACATTAGAAAAAAAACACAACAACCTTGGCATCCTGGGCATCACAACTTCCAACACTCTGATACAGGAGACTAACACTCCAAAAAAAAAAAAACGTCAGAGGCTTTATTTCCTGAGAAAGGCCAGGTCAAGTCAGGCCAGGGCGCATGCACTGGTACATTCACCACATGATGAAACAGCTCGGGATCTTGGTTTGCAACTACCCCCCCAGGCAGACCAGTCCAGTCCCACCCTCCAGAAATGACCCTCTATCTGCCTCAGCCAGGTGTTACATGGGCTTCCCCTTGGCCTGGTCCAGCTGCTTGGGCCCTCAACAATGAGGATCCTAAGTCAGATCACCCTCAGAGAATCACACCACATGGCCGTAGTGCCATAATTGATGCTTCCTCACAAGGCAGGTAATGTACCTCAGTCAGGACTCTGTGAGCAACCGCTCATTCGACACAAAGTCAAACCAGCAGTACCCAAGGATGTCTACGAAGAGACATAGTACCAAAAGAGTCCAGTCTTTGTCTCAGGTCACTGGATAGCATCTCTAAAGCCTTGGACCTTCGTCCTTTTGCAAAGATATTGGGAGCGCCACACACCCCTTTCCAGCGACCTCATGACCCCAATATACTTTCCCAAACCATCTACTGACTTCACAGGAAAAGTCACCAGAAAGTTAAATTATTTTTTTAATTAGAAGTATTATGAACTTCTTCATTGCATGCAATGGCAGTATTTTTCAGATTACAGAATCACCCCCATTCACTGTACACTCACAGTTTGCATTTATCGGGTTTCATAATACAACTTGCCAGTAAGTTAGAGATGCATTAAGACAGCATCTTTTAAGGGAAGATTTTTTGCAATGTTTTGTTACACTGTTTTAAGGAATAATTACAAATTGAGTTGTGCCATATATTTGTGTCCAAGTATTACTTGCATTGAGCTTCACCAAAATCAAATTCCAAGCAACTGTTATTTTAATGGCAAAAAACTAAAGCTATGCTATCTTAGCATTAACCATCTAGAATTTACCATAATGACCTTTCAAATTTTAGTTTAATTCAGGTGTATGTTTAAAAATCTGAATAAAAGAAGAGACTCTAATTTGGAGATTCTAATTTCCAAAGGATTCATTTCAATCTGGCTTCAACTGTTAACAAACACAGGCAGGCAATCACTACCATCCAACTCCTCTAACAAAAATCATGTGTGCATTGCTGTACTTCATATTTGTCACCTTCAGGACCATACTTGTCAATACTGAGAGATACCACTTAACTAATGTACTTAATAAAAGAAGAAAGCATGTGCTTCATTTTGCTGTATCACAAAGCATTTTCATTATAATTGAAAAGTACTACAAAGAACACTTTCATAAAAGATTTTGAAGAGGGCCAAAAACAAAGTGAAATCAGCTTTTAATTTGCTTGAATGCTGCCAAGTACCACATATGCTTCCAGTTGAGAACCTTTATATCCCATTCCATAAACTTGATTGCTTTTCTAAGACCTCCCCAAATTGTCTTTTACAGTAGTGATTTTATTTGTATTAATTACAGAAGTACCAATAAAAAGTACAAGTATGAACTCATGTATTTCAACTAAAAAAAATAATAATTACAAGATTTAACATTGTGGGTGGCTTACATGTGAAGTAGAATGCATTACAAATTATTTAATTACAATATGATCAGTTGCAGCTTTCAGGGTGAATATAAAAGAAACAATAGCCTGTTTTCAAACCTATTAGTCTATACACAGACTACATTATAGCTCTCTATGTTTAAAAAGTCTAATTTCGTTCATACGATTATATAAAAGTGTACTTTTCACATTATTTCCATAAAAAGATAACATCAAAAATGGCCATTGTTAAAATACATAACTTATGGTCCAAATGCTAAGAAAGACGATTTTAAGAACTACAATGTTATACTGAGGTTAATTGACAGAATACATACAAGTGAACTCCATGATGATGAGGTAAATATTACTAGCACATATGAAAAACTTGACCAAGCATTTAAATGATTAATACAAGGCAACCAATGAGGACAGTGTAAGCTTGGCTTTTGGAATTAACAGCATTACTCATCATTTCCAGAATTTTGCAGATAATGTAATGCTGGAAGGCAGTAAATTTAAGCTCAAAGGCAGGAGTTTGTGTTTTTTTGGTCTATATCAAAACTGTTGCAGTTGCGTTTTGTACCTGCTGTAATTGGAATGCACATTGTGAAGATGCAGGACTGAAATTAAAAATTACTGCAGTAATTCACTTCAGCAGTGATACACATGATAGTTTTTCAGTTTACAAAAAAAAAAAAAAAAAAAAAAAAAAAAACCTGATGTCTAAAAGAATGTGCTCAAATTAACACAATAAGACAAAAATATATTTATTTTGCCCATCTAACAAAACAGGAATAATAATGAGCTTGAGTGATGCAATTTTTAGGACGTTTGTATCATTAGTGAGAAAACACCAAAGTTGGTTGATCACAATCAATAGGAATGAGAACTAACAGAACGGCACACCCTCTTTTCAAGTAAATTGTACAGCTCAAATTTTCATAAAGGTGTACACATCCACTACTAAATTATCAATATGACAGCAAAATATAATGCATGAGTTAACTAACAGTGAACATAAATAACTACACTAACAGTCAAAAGTTTTAGAATCTCAGGTTTTCTTCAAATTTAATCAGTTGAAATGCAATTAAATGCCCAAAATGGTGGAAAGGTAAGCGGTAAACTGCCAGAGGTTTAAATTTAAAGTTTAGGTTAGCAAAAACTGAAAAAAGGAAATTTCACAATATTACAAATGGGCCTACTTCAGGGAACAACTACAGTGAAACCTCGGGTCACGACTGTAATTCGTTCAAAAACTCTGGTCGCAACCCGATTTGGTCGTGACCCGGACTAATTTCCCCCATAGGATTGTATGTAAATACAATTAATCCGTTCCAGACCGTATGAACTGTATGTAAATATATATTTTTTAAAGATTTTTAAGCACAAAAATAGTTAATATACCATAGAATGCACAGTGTAATAGTAAACTAAATGTAAAAACATTGAATAACACTGAGAAAACCTTGAACAGAGAAAACTAACATTGCAAGTTCACGCTACAGCCTTAAGAACCGCTCGCTGTAAACACATTTTTTTTAAAATGAGTATTAAGCACAGGGAAAAAATATGAAAATTTAAAAAATCCTTAATTTATCCATAAACAACCAAGAAAACTAACCTTGAATGAGTCGAGTTCTGGCATGAAGGAAGTGAGGAAGAAGAACTAGCCACTCGTAGAAGGACAGTTTTGCAGCAAATTGCCATGAATCTTCCTGGCTTTCTCGCATAACATCGCCTCACTTACGCTATCCCCTGCAAGTCGTTTCTCGTTCAACCACACTAGCAACAGTTCTTCCACATTTTCCAGCACTTGAGGCCTCTGCTTGGTTAACACTAACTCCTTTTGCAACATCAGCTGCTTTAATGGCCTCTTTCTGCTTTAGAATAGTCAAAATTGTAGATTTTGACTTTTTGTACTCGGTGGCAAGATCAGTAACACAAACACCACGCTCATACTTTTCAATAATTTCTTTCTTTAATTTGATTTCAATTTTCTTCTAACGTTTCTTCTCACCAACACTACCACTCTTCACTTGCTTAGCGGCCATGGTTAATTGCAAAAATGATGCAAAAGCACACGAAATAGAGCACAAAGAGTTCACAGCGAATGCACACACATCTGACCGAGAACAATGTACAGGGAGAGACTGAACACATGCGGAAATCATCGGCGCGTACAAACCAGAAGGGAAACTGGCTTAGCTCATCACCCAAGTGTGTGGTTGTGAACAGATGCAAAAGATTTAGCAAACTTTTTGGTCGTAACTCGATTTGTACGTGTTCAGAGACGTTCGTGACCCGAGGTTCCACTGTAACAGGTTACAACCTACAGATGTTCTGCAGCAATTAAAGTAAATCAAGTCTTGCAAGTTGAAGCAAACACTTTGCGCAGGTGTCCCAACTTGTGCTGACTACTTAAAAACCCTGTCTTAAAGCAGAGTTAAAACAGACAGTGTTACTACATTCTCTGAAGTACTACTTCGAAAATATTGCAGCGATAATGGCAAGAAAACTGCAATTAACAAAAGAAATGTGACAGAGCATCATTAACCTTAAAAGTGTAGGGCTTTCATTTAGAGATAGAGATACACACACAGAATCCAAAGGCAATTGGAAAAATTGAACTCTTATAGGACGAGATCTGGCAGACACAAAGTCTACAACCCAATCAGAAGACAACATTCCGAGGGTCACCCGTTTGCATGATATGCACCTCGCAGAACAACAGTTTCAAGCACAGCTTAATAGTGTAAAGTGCAAAAAGAGCAACTGTGAAGAAGAGACTTTGTGCTGTGGGTTTGAGGGGCAAGTGGCAGTAAGAAAGCCATTCCTTAAAGGACAAAATAGGGCCTTGACATACTGGCTGTGGACAACTGAAAACTGGACGATACCTAAGTTGTGACTTTGGGGCTGCCAGGTCTTTCTTCCTATCAGAGTTTTTTCCAGTTTCCATTTGCCTTTGGATTGTATAGCACACTGTACTCACTGATACTTGGATTGTTTTGGCAATTTCTCTAAATGAAAAGCCTACACTTCTAAGGGTAATAATGTTCTGTCTTATTTAAATTGTTAATTGATGTTTTCTTGTCATTATCACTGGAATATTGTCCAAGTAGTACTTCAGATGCTGGAGTAACACAGTCTGCTCCAACTCTGCTTTAAGTCAGGCAGAGGGCATGTAAATAATCAACACAAGTTGTGACACCTGTGCAAACTGTTTTCTTCAACCTGCAAGGCTTAACTTACTTTAATTGAAGCAGAACATCTGTAGGTTGTAACCTATTAGTTGCTTCCTGAAGAAGGCCCATTTGTAATATTCTGAATTTTTTTTTTTTTTTTGTTTTTGCTAACCTAAACTTTACACGTAAACATCTGGTAGGTTTACCTTTTCACCATTTTAAGTCATTCATTGCATTTCAACTAATTAGCTTTGAAGAAAAACTGGAAAAAATTAGGTGTTCTAAAACTTCTGCCCAGTAGAGTATGTCTAACGATAACTGTCGTAGAAATTGTTTCTGTTAAGTTTAGTCATAGGACCAGGCCTATTGATATGAAAATTATTGGCACAAGTAGTTTGAGATACATAGCTTAATAAATTTACATGTACGCCTGCACAGAGGCACACGCAGGCACTCACACACTCAAAGAAGTGTTTAAGTAATGATAGCTGACAATTTGTTTGCCCTACCAGAGCACATACTGGATGAAGAACAGAATCAAAATGAATATACACCCCACAGTTGATTTTAAAGACTGACATGCACAGTTACTTTACATCAGATAATTCATCTGTCTATACAGCTTGTTTAGTTTATTTGATCCAATGTGTTTAGTTCTAAATTAAATTACTTAAGTTGTCAACTTGATTCAATTTCCTGTTCATTTTTCTCCGTATTATATCTATATAAATACGGTAACAATTATTGTACTTGACTCATTGTACAGTGCAATCAGTTGTATTGTAAAATTTTCTGTTGCCTGATTTTCTGTGGTATAACTAAAGTCAAATTTACATGGTGGTGCTCTATTGATTCATGACAATTGATGCTTTCTACACAGCTGCCTCCTGGTGGCTCCTAGTGGCTATCATACACATGAAATAAATGTTTTCTATTAGATGGTCTCAAAATTAACTTCAAAGGCAGCATTTTGATTACATTTTAGGGTTTTCTAAGCGTTTCTTCACCATTTCTGAAACCTGACAAACTCAGACAAGGTTATGCAATCCAAAGTTACTTATTAACAAAATGCAGAAAGAGTTAGATCAATTGACTAGAGAAAAGTACATATTGTATGCTCTTAAAACATTAAACAAAGAGAGAAGCAAAAAAGCCTAATAGATGAACACTTTATTTCAAAAAAATGCAGTTCCAAGAATTACATTATACTACTGTTAACAGAAAAGTATACTCATCCAGCTATCTACAAAGAGTGTCAAATGACTAAAGGAATAATAAACAAATAAGACTGTAAAGGCATCCAGTTACCTCTGCTTTTCTACTTACATATTAAATGAACACTGTGTAAACAGAAATTTTGCACAATAAAAAAAACTACACAATATACACTTTAATATTAACCTGAATTTGCTCAATGTTCACGGCCAAAATAGCTGACTTTTAGTAATGTTTTTACTTCACCTCTAAAAAAAAACAATTACTGAAAAAAAGCTTTAAAAGAAAGTCTTAACTATGGTTGTTCCATTATGCTAGGAACAGTCAGTAAACAGAATAGTTCAAGCACCCTGCAGAAGAAATAAGCACATATTCAAAAATGATGCTTAAAATGTAATAAAAACAACTAATAACTTTTAAAACTGCATACCAACGCAATAATACTGTATTAATGAACCCTACCCAACAATAAATCACATAAGTTGGCCAGCAACATATTTGCCCATGAGGAACATCAAAGGAAAAGCACAGCACGAAGTCACAAAGCAAAAAAGTAACACCACATTTAATAAAACTTCAGAAACATTCAATTTAGATTTTATAAACCTTGATGATGAAAGACAAAAAGCCTCCCAGAATAGGATTGATTATTAATGCAGGAATTGCATTCTGAAAATGGAAATGACTGTTAAGTTTGCTATTGTAAGGTAAACATTACAAATAAAAAGCATAATGAAATGTCAGAAGAAAATTAACCACAATTATTTTAGTAACCATAATCTGTACCAGCAAAACACCAGCACAATATGATCAGAGGTCAATATGTGGCAAATGAAAATGAACAACTCACTTATTTGCAAGATATAAGCAAATATAAATATTACATAATGAGATATCAAGCAGTTTATTACTGAATATTTTTCTATTTTGGAAATGCACAATGTTTTTCAATATATATTTTTAATATGAACTTGTTCGATTTACACTTTTTTGACTGATTCAATGCAGCAGTAAGGGAATGGGCTTGCTATGGAAGGCTCCGCTCATGTGGACACTTTGATTCTTAGGATTTTGAGCTCTTCCATCAGCTCAATACTGGACCATTCTTTTCTAGCAATTTATATGAAAGTGGATGCATTGTTTCACACCACAATTTGTTTAAATTGCCCACAAAAAAAGAGTAATTTCTGCTGTTAAAACATTAAAAAAAGTGACAGTTTAAAGAATGTTAGTGAGTTTTTTCTAGTTGACTTGTATTTTAAAAAGACAGTTCTTTAATAAAGCCATTTTAAAAAAATAATATTAACTTTCCTCAAGGCTCTGGATGTTGTAGGACTGTCTTGGTTGACATGCCTCTGCAACATCGCATGGACATCAGGGACAGTGCCTCTGGATTGGCAGACCGGGGTGGTGGTCCCCCTCTTTAAGAAGGGGGATCGGAGGGTGTGTTCCAACTACAGAGGGATCACACTCCTCAGCCTCCCTGGAAAAGTCTATTCAGGGGTCCTGGAGAGGAGGGTCCGTCGGATAGTCGAGCCTCGGATTCAGGAGGAACAGTGTGGTTTTCATCCTGGTCGCGGAACAGTGGACCAGCTCTATACCCTTAGCAGGGTCCTGGTGGGTGCATGGGAGTTTGCCCAACCAGTCTACATGTGCTTTGTGGACTTGGAAAAGGCATTCGACCGTGTCCCTCGGGGAATCCTGTGGGGGGCACTCCGAGAGTATGGGGTACCGGCCCCCTGATAAGGGCTGTTCGGTCCCTGTACGATCGGTGCCAGAGCTTGGTCCGCATTGCCGGCAGTAAGTCGAACCCGTTTCCAGTGAGAGTTGGACTCCGCCAGGGCTGCCCTTTGTCACCGATTCTGTTCATAACTTTTATGGACAGAATTTCTAGGCGCAGCCAGGGTGTTGAGGGGGTCCGGTTTGGTGGGCTCAGGATTGGGTCACTGCTTTTTGCAGATGATGTTGTCCTGTTTGCTTCATCAGGCTGTGATCTTCAGCTCTCTCTGGATCGGTTCGCAGCTGAGTGTGAAGCGGCTGGGATGAGAATCAGCACCTCCAAATCTGAGACCATGGTCCTCAGCCGGAAAAGGGTGGAGTGCCCTCTCAGGGTTGGTAGCGAGATCCTGCCCCAAGTGGAGGAGTTCAAGTATCTCGGGGTCTTGTTCACGAGTGAGGGAAGAATGGAGCACGAGATCGACAGGCGGATCGGTGCGGCATCCGCAGTAATGCGGGCGCTGCATTGGTCTGTCGTGGTGAAAAAGGAGCTGAGCCGCAAGGCGAAGCTCTCAATTTACCAGTCGATCTATGTTCCTACCCTCACCTATGGTCATGAGCTATGGGTAGTGACCGAAAGAACGAGATCGCGAATACAAGCGGCTGAAATGAGTTTCCTCCGCAGGGTGTCTGGGCTTTCCCTTAAAGATAGGGTGAGAAGCTCAGTCATCCAGGAGGGGCTCAGAGTAGAGCCGCTGCTCCTCCGCATCGAGAGGAGTCAGATGAGGTGGCTCGGGCATCTGATCAGGATGCCTCCTGGACGCCTCCCTGGTGAGGTGTTCCGGGCACGTCTAACCGGGAGGAGGCCCCGGGGAAGACCCAGGACACGCTGGAGGGACTATGTCTCTCGACTGGCCTGGGAACGCCTTGGGATTCTCCTGGAAGAGCTAGAAGAAGTGGCCGAGGAGAGGGAAGTCTGGGCATCTCTGCTCAAGCTGCTGCCCCCGCGACCCGACCTCGGATAAGCGGGAGACAATGGATGGATGGATATTAACTTTACCTATATGAATATAGCTGATAACGGTTACTTTTTGCAATAGCTACTAAATTCTTTTAATTCTAACTTAATAAATACTAACTTTACAGAATAAAGCAATTATTTTTGTCTTATGATATCTCCAAGTTCTTTCTTAAAAATAAATAACTCATTGAAATTTATAAAATATCAAGATTTTTAATTAAAATACTAGGATATTGGCTTAGATGGTAGCAGAGGTGTTGTTAGGTGCTTTATGAATTTTGCATGCTCTCCATGGTGTTTGGAGTGTTTGATTTTACAAAAGTTGTGTAGTAAAGTGGACAGACAAAACTTTACGGAAGCTCCAAAAAAGATATTGGTCTACCCTATAGCTTCCTCTTAGATACAAATAAGCAACATCCATCTGGCAAATGAACAGATTATTTATGAACTGAAGATACTGTACATATACACACATACACACTATTCAGATTCTTCATTTAGTATGTTGGTGTTCATGAAGCAGACAAACATGATGAGGTTCAATATATCAAGTTACTTGTAGTACTACATCTTGCCTGAAGAAGGGGCCTGAGTTGCCTCGAAAGCTTGCATATTGTAATCTTTCTAGTTAGCCAATAAAAGGTGTCATTTTGCTTGGCTTTTCTCAAGTTACTTGGAAATTCTACCATTTTGGGGAAAAAAAAAGATGAACGTTTTGCAATATATGCACAACTTTTTCACAATTGAAAAGAAGATTAGACTAAGTCTGAAAACAGCCATCACATTTTTCACTTCAAAAAATAAAAATTATCTGTGCTGTGAGAGAACTTTTAATTCCAAGGGGAAATAATTTCATATTCCAAATTTAGATAAATTGTATTCTCTTATTTTATATTAAAACAAAATTAAAATGCTTTTGTAATAGGGGTCAAGAGGGGAATGAGGGCACATAAAAATGAAAGAATACAAAAATGAAAGGGACATATGGTTTCTTTTCTACTTGGTAGCAATTAGATACCTTTAGATTTGGACAGTAACCCATACAAGTCCTTTAAGCAAGCTGTCCTTTAAACTAATTAAAATTCACATATATACTAGCAAAGAGGAAAAAAAATGTATGGGAAGGAAGTTTCCTATGTATTAAATGCCTGGGAATTGTTTTTTTTTCTCCTACCTTGCTTAAGAAAAATAAAAATAAAAGATGTTTAAAAGATTTTCTAGCTTTATTGCGACTTCATGGCTCCCAGATCCGAGTACTCACAAGGCATACTAACAAATGCACACCACATTTGTTATTAAATGAGAAAATAAGTAAAAGAACGTCATCTGCTCTGCATTATGCTGGGAACAGCGTCTGGCTGCACTCCTAAGCAACACGCAAAATAAGTATTTCCTCTCTGCATGGATGAAAATATTTCCAGAGATCTATAGCCACCCCCACCCCAAAGAAGGAGAAAAAAAATTAAGCTCTAAATGTGTCATCAGGTACATCTATTATTACCTACCAAAATGTAATGCAGAGTGAGCACTAAAATCCTCCTCTACTAAAAGGTTAGTATCACATCAACAGAAAATTAAAAAGAAAAAAAAAAAAATTCAAAAATCATTTCCAGATTATGATTCATTTCTAGTATACACTAATATCAAACAAGGCTGGCACAAATTTTCTTGATAAGAAGGTATCTGAAATTAATCCATACCTTATTATTTTTTATCATTATTTATCATTTTGGAACTAACATTCTTATTTAGTTTTCTCAGCATCATGCTTTGTGGTTGTACTAATGCTGTTGATGGCAAGTTGAGTGGGGAAGTTAGGATTCAAATGTTACTGTCAAAACTCCAGGCCATCTTACTTTTGTCATTTTATACAATACTAAACATCAACATGTGCTTATGAAATTATAGAATGACAAATAAGAAGAGGGCAGTCAATTAGCTTAAATCAGCAAAACCATAATAATGCCTAACTGTAGACCCCATGTGGCTTATTTATTTAACAGCAGAAATGCCGGTAAGGCCAGCAGCACATTAAGTGACTTGTAGTTTGAGAGGACATCAAATTAATGACTGGAACTAATGGATCTCATCACCTTAAGAATGTCAGATTATGTGACTAGTAATCACAGGAGATGACAAATCATATTACTATCTTATATCCTCTCAGTACAATTTGAAATTTACAATGTATTGCGAGTTTGAAACCTTTTAATACCCAAGATTGAAATGCAACTTGACAGTGCCAGTGGTTGTCGAAATGTTCTCCAGGTATGGAGAGTTCAGCCATAGCCTAGTCCCATTCTTTTGCTTTCTCCATTCTGCTATGGTTTCGCAAATACAAGAAATAGGACAGACAAGCCTCATTCTGTTTTCATGGTCCAAAACACTTGGGATTCATTCCTTCTTTACGGCTGCATAGTATGTATTTTACTCCCACTGTCCAAAGACATGCAGGTTAGGTGAGGTGGATTTTCTAAATTGGTCCTAGTGTGTGTGTGTTTATTTTATGATGTACTAGCACCCTTGCCCCAAGTGTTGCTTCTGCATTGTGCCCTATAATTGCTGGGACAGGCTGATGAATGATGAATGAATGGACTGCACTAATCATTAACTCTTATTTTTGTTAACTGCTTACTTACATTGAAGTGTGCATTCTTGAGGCAGAGGTTTGTACTTTGTTATATTACAGTGGTAACTAAGTACAAATACTCTGAGTCTATGATCAGTTAAGAAACCTCAAAAATAATTATCTGAAGTTAATGGAATTGAAGGACCAGAACATTCATACATGCTTACGTACATAAATAAATAGGCAGCATGTTCGCTATAAGAGCTTGCATATATTTTGCAACTCGTCATTTACATTTGGGATCATCTAGTAAAATATCTGCAAACTGCAAAAAAAATAAATAAATAAATAAATAAATAAAACACTCACCCCTGGAAGTTGCCTGGAACTGTTATTTTCCTGTTGACTAAAGCTTTCATTACCCTACTGACCATCTCATACAGAGAGCCAGACATGTTTTTGGTCAGCTTGCCCTCAAATTTTTTCTCCACATCCTCCCTAGAGAGACAAGACATCAAAATTAACAAAACAAGAAGAAACTTAAAATCAGTTTCTAATGCTTGCATTTTTTTTCAGAATTTGAAGGATCTTGGGAGATGCAAACTGAAAGATCCTACACCCTACAACAAGTTGTAATGCACTTCTTATATGTGCCTATGAGACAAGAACACTACTAGCCAGAAGTGATTCAGAAATAAATGAAAAATAAGATCATTGGGTTGAAAACTCACTCGTTCATGTTTAGAGTTAGAGAGATGTCTTCGTCCTTTGAGAAGAGCAGAATTAAAAAATGATAGCGAGTTTGTCCTTGCTTTATTGGTGGATCCAGGCTTATCTAAAATACAAGATCAGGAACAGTTAAGAATGTCTAGAAGATAAAGTCAATTAGGCATAAGTGCAAACAAATCCATTTGGTTTCCTACACGTTTTATTTTATACTTTACTATAACACAAACAGATTTTAGATAGTGTTTGTCAGGCACACTGATAACAACTCAGTCTCCTTAAATGTCACCTTCTGTATAACAGAACATGTACGTTATTGTGCAAATCAACAAATTGAAAGGGAAAATTCAGGAGCGGGTAAATAGCTGCTTGTGCACGATATTACACACTATGAGAAAGATAAAAGAAACAAAGCATGTTTATAATATACCTTCCGTCAACAGAAACTGAACACATCTGAGCAAAAGCTAGAAGGGTCTTTAACAGCTTTTGAAAGCTGTCAGATTACAACAGCAAGAATCAACCATAAAGTGCATTTTTGTTTTTAATTGCAAACTTCTTACTACTCTTCTTTGTCTATGAAAGGTTTTAAATTGAATGTCTCCCTTATTTAGGTAAAGGAAGAATGGTGGTATTGTAGTCAATAATGCTGCTGTTTCACAGGCCAAAAGTCCTGGGCTTAAATCCTATGCTGGGTCCCGGGATAATAGGTCATTTTCACAACTATTCAAAGATGAACTCTTTGCCACAGTATATATATTTTTTTTAATAAAGTGGATGCAGACTGAAAATGGAGCTTTACAATAGTTAATGTAAGAGAGTGAAAACAAAAGGTGGCACTTTAATTAATTTAGTTAATTTTAATTGTGTGTTAATTTAGTTTAAAAAATCCTTGTCTGTTGGCACATGATGTTGTCCTAATCACCTTGTTAGATTATCTGTCACATACCTGAAAGATTTGCCAGTAAATCCAGCACAGGCATGATGAGAATTGGTACCAATGTTCCCTTTTGAAAACTGGGTTGGCACATGTGATCAAAATGTTTAGTTACATTATCCTATTAGCACTATTTACTATTACACAAAGTATTCTTACCTATACAGTATCTATATTTATGTCCGTATCGATTTGTAATTAATCAATTTTATGTAGTGAAGCAAGTTCATACTATTCTCAGACACACTGGATTTCTTCACTTATTATTTCAACAGATATGCTGTATGTTGTTCATGACTGAAAAAAAATCCCTGCATAGGCAACTTGCCTTTATTAGTAGCTCATTACATACTATAGAGCCAGATTATAAAAATCATTCAATGATTTCAAATTACTACAAATCAAAATTGTATATTGGCATCGGAGTTTAAAAGCACAGTCGCCTGCTTTATCATATTCTTGAAGCAAAAATAACCATTGACAAGAAGCACATCTAATTTTTTTTTAACAAATGTTTTTAATTAATCCATTCATTGATAGTCAAAATTGCCTGATTCACCAGAACCCAACAAATAGCCTGACGAAGGGAGGAATATTCCATCCACAAATAAATATATTTAGTATCTGTTACTTGTTCTGTGTTGTTTGTAGTAATAGCTGAGGAAAAATGTTATGGCTCATGTCTTTATGGAGAACTGAAACACCAAACTGTCACACAATAGGCTTCTATGTACAACGCTCTATCAAAACATTTATGAAAAAAGGAAAACCCAATTTACCCGTGTCACATAATTCATATATCAGATATCCAGTTGTACACTTAAAGCACCCCAAACACACTAGCTAAAATATCATTAAATAAACCACTTCCAGAAAGATCCTCATGTGAATGGCTAGGAAGCACATGCAAGCCAGAATGATCTTCTGAACTGAAACATCCTGCCCCAAAAAAAATCACTGGTCAGGAGTCCTGCCCAGTAATAGCTCATTAATTGGCTACCATGGCACTTCCGTTCATATAAATATTGTAGAGAATGGTCTGAGAGAGGTGAACAATTAGGAAAGAAAAGCGGTTGAAAAGATTATCAGGTTGGAAGTATGCCTTGTATTTGTGCATATCTGAATTGCTTCAACAAGCAGAAGGTCGATTCAATGATGCAATTTCACAAACTGCTGATGAAAGAAACAAATACTGCAGAGTGGTGTAATGACCAATGAATATCCCTTAGTAAGCAGAATCATTAGAAATGGATGTCAACCAAATTCAAATATGTGGTAGCTGACATTTATTGTAAGATTTTTCTCTAGCATCTTGCTCCAGAGGATTTTTTTTTTTTTGCCCTCTTCAGCTATCTGACCATAACATCCGACTTATCATTAGAGACTTAAAAATGAATCTATGTAAGGACTCTACTTTTTCTATTACTTGTACGTGTGTTATGTAACTGCACATTGATTTATTTTTATATACTATTAAGGGGTTTTGGCCCCTGCTCACTTCGCTCGCTAGCCTCTTTGCAATTGTGCTGCTTACGTATTGGGATGTGAATGTACAATTTAAACAGATTTTAATTTTCATGTGCAATGTTACATTTGCATCCACGCCATGTACGGTATAATTGCCTGTGATTGCATTTTGTTTCTTTCTCTCTATTAAATAAAATTGCTTTTTTGAATCTTTGGCTTTGAGATTTGTTAATTGTCTTTGCAAAAGCTATTCTAATGGGAAACTGTTAACGTTTTAATACAAATGGCATATCAAGATCTCCTTTGGTGTCAAATGATATCCACGGGAGATGAACTACATTACCTTTCTTGGATACATCCTTCTTTCAACAGTAATTTGTGCGGTGGAAGACTGGACGGTGTTAACGGTTGTAGATATCCTTCGTGATACTATACGTTGTTGTTTTCATCTTCCACACGATCACCACCAACTGCTTCAGATTAGTCTATTGATACGCGTTTAACCATTTTGCCGTGTTACTGATCGACATTATTGGTGTAAATTTGTTTGACTTCCTCGTTTCTAGGTCCTAGGATTGCCCAAGTACTCATTTCTTCTGTTGAAAACCCTTTGTGATGAAATTCTTCAATAAGATTTGGATATAATACGTCTTCTTTAACTGGGAACTTAAAGTGAGGAAAATGTTAAAATTTATAAGAGCTGAGAGCGCAGCAACTGTGACAAAATTATTCATACGATTGAGAGGTGAGAGGACCATGGTCTTGTTTGAAAATCGTTGTAAGTAGAGTGTGAGTTGAAAGAATCTCATGTTAAAAGACTCCGTCTCGCGGGACTTCATTTCAAAAAGTCTCTTCAAAAGATCACGTCTCGTTGCAGGATAAAAAGTCTCGTCTCCCAAGATTTTTTTATTATAATATAGAGATATGTGGTATGGCATTAATTTATTCTTATTCTTATCCATTTCGAATTTGTTTTGATTTTTTTGGCAATCTTTTCGTTGACACCTTGTAAAACAATTTGAGCTACATTCTTAGTATGAAAATGTGCTACAGAAAAACATTTTGTTGTTGAATGTAAAGTACTGAATGTAGACAGTAAAAAAATGTTTCTGTTGAATATACAGTGGTGTGAATAAAACTTGAAAGTACACCTTATGAGGAGCAGTTAGGAATCAATGGTGGACTTGTCACTATCCATTCAAGCTGTACACCTTACAAATCCAGAGAGATTATGCTTAAGCTATATAACATACAAAGAAGACAAGATGAAAGTATTCTAAATTATGAAGGAAATACAAATGGGGATTCAAGCGGTTACTTTAAAATGTGTTCACCAGTAAGGACACAGGAGCAAAGGTGGAAAAGGTTTAAGGGTAGTACAAATGTTAGAATCTTTCTCTTCAAAAAAGAAATCCACAGACACATTGAATAAGTTACCAAGTAGCGTGGTTAACAGTAATATTTTGGGGTCTTTCAAAACTTAATTTCATGATATTTGCAAAGTTAAGGGAATGGGGATAGGACCGGCTAGGTTAGGCTTAATTATCTTTTCTTGCAAAATGTGTCAAGTTTATATTAGTAGCCTAAATGAGGCCTAGGGCAAGGTTGATGCACTCTCGTGATGTGCGGAGATGGTTAACTATAAAGGAGGATCTCCATGTAAAATGGCTATATCACTACATTCAGAGTTAGCACATGATGTGGTTTTGGCTTATAATAAAGATCATTCCTAGACACCTCCTTCAAGAGGTTTATCAGGATTGGACTACACTGAATTACAGGAAGGGACCCTGTATCTAACTCAGTAGTTCCATAGTCAACACATTTTCAAGTGCCTTATTCTGTTGTCACTATGAAGCAGGAGAAGAGAAAAATAAACAAACTCTGGATTACTGTGTTAAAAAGCCTACAGTATTTGTAAACTGATAACATCTCACTAGGAATTAAGTCAAGTGTTGAAGAAAATCACTTTTAAAAGCAACTTACAGTATATTATGGATTACTTTAAAAAAAGTAACTAAATATGCTATATAGTTATTTATTATAAATTATAATGTGTTACAAACAGTACATTACTTTCAGAAAAGAAAATTTCCAAGAATGGTTCTGGAGATAAAAACCCTGTTGAGGATGATGCATTTTTCAGAGGCAGCTACTTGAAGATAGCACTAACCTGTAGTAACCTTTACAATAAAATCTATAATGTCCTTTTCATTAATTTTATGATACACCTTGTATGTTTAATCTTTTAATGCCATTTTAAAGTATGCGACATTTCCAGCAATTTTCATTTGCAGCCTTCATTCCTGTAATTATAACAAGTCAGAGGCTGTCGGTGGCATGCTCCCGTGAAGCCAGTTGTATAATGTGACATGCCCAGAGACTCACTCCATTAGGGGGCTGGACTGAGAGTGTGTGCATGAGAGCTGAAACCAATGAATGCTTATTCAGATGTATAATTCATAGGAGGAAGTGACAAGGAATAACGAATGCAGGTGTTTTGGACATTATAAATAAAAAGAAGCTTGTCTGACGTCTTGTGTTTTACATACCACGACAGAATGGAAAAAAAGGGGGCAGGGGTTGCAGCTGACCACATCCTACCTATTAATCCTTTGTACAGTGCAGGATCCATGTTGTAGTACATTACTGGCTGTCATAAAAATAGGCAAGCACAACTATGTTGGAAAGTTGGCAACCAGTCAAAAAACTAGCGACTTCCATGGCAGTGAGATTAACAGCTTCTGGATGTACTCATGAATACTATTCAATACTTACTATTTTATTGAATGTTGGCAGGGTAATTTAGTCAAACAAGTTAATCTTATAAATGGGCAACACTGCTCATCTTCTACAACTTTGAGGAAAGACTATGGTTTAAGAATACATAAATCAATGACAATTATAGTGTGCTGTGTCTATTTTAAAATTAAGTTAAAAGTCATGACTGAGAACTGGATATTTAGATCTCACAGATACTGAAACATAGATGTCCACATTTTCATATGAATGACTCACAACAATAGTGACATTTGGATATAGTAAAAATATTTTTTTTTTTTATTTTATTATTCTATTTTTACTCTGTAGCACTTTGGGATTGCTAAAATATAAAGTGCAATATAAATAAAATTTATTATTATTATTATTATTAAAAACTAGCCGATTACCCAG
Organism: Erpetoichthys calabaricus; assembly: GCF_900747795.2. Taxonomy (NCBI): domain Eukaryota; kingdom Metazoa; phylum Chordata; class Cladistia; order Polypteriformes; family Polypteridae; genus Erpetoichthys; species Erpetoichthys calabaricus. Next base: position 159,909,569 of record NC_041403.2, read on the forward strand.
TGGCTTTGCTCACTGACTGTAAGGGAAAAAAATAAAATGTCTTTAAGTTATTAACAGAAAACCTTAATATTTAAGAAGTAAAGATACATTGAGCACTACTGGAATGGTTTGGGGTAAACTATATTTTAAAGGCAGTATAACACAAGAGGTAAGTAGTACGAACAGCAGTTAAAATGTATTTGGATCATCTCTCGGTAGTTGAAAGGCGGTACACGACCGCTGTGGTATAGAAATTACATTTTCTGTGTGATCGTCCAAATTTCTGCCTGACAACCTTGCACTACGTGCCTGTGATTTAAGACAAAAATAATTCTGATAAATGTGGACGCTGCCCTTCCGTGCTTAACGGGTAGAAGGTCCAAACAATTCCCAAGTGCAAAACTGTACACGAAGAGGTATGTACATCTTCTTAGATGTAAACTCTCCATCTTCTTAAAATAACTGATCACAAAAGCAACCTTGAATGTTGCAGGGTTTCAGTGACCCAAACTCACCTTAAGGACAGTAAATAGTCATGCAGGGCAATTTACAAACAGAGTCCTGCTCAATGGCACCGATTACACTCATTCTCAAAGATTTCCACTCCCCAGGAGCCTATGGGGCACTTGAAGTGTCAGAAACAGTGTGAGAAGAGAGGACGCTGCAGAAACTGCAAAGCTCTCGACTCGGCGGAGCAGCCCGACATTCCGTGCCTCCCAGCGTCCACTTTGCTCTTACGACCCATCGCCGCTGAAGGTGGTCTCGTCTTCACATTGTTTACAGCTCGGCGCAGTTAAAAAGTAGAAAGACGCAAAGCTGTTTTCCTCATCTCTTCTACTATCAAGTACTGCCAACTAAAAAAAAGTTACAATGTGGCAGTTTACGCGAGTCACGTGGACGAACAAATAAAAGTACTCTGTCAGAACGCGCCTGGCGGTGGACGGCTCAGCGCTGTACTCCAGAGATGAAGGCTGGGAGAGGGCGACGCAGGGCGCCCTTCTATGGGATAGATCGCCGTGTTTGTGTTTACTTCTTTTCAATATCAGTAAAATAATTCTCACACAAATAATAACAATTCGTAAAGACAATATAAAAATGGTTTCCACAAATGAAGTGATTAGTTCCTGTATTATAACATGTTCTGTGGTCATACGTAATTTCCATATCGCGTTGTCACACGTAATTTCCGTTTCATATGTATTTTCCATATCGCGTGGTCACACGTAATTTCCGTTTGAAATGTGAAAAGAATTTTATATATAGATAACAGTTAACAGCAGCACTAACAGAAGCAGCATTACTCTTAGAAGCTGCTAGAAATTCCTTCTCACTGTTCTTTAAGTAAATGCAGATTTAAGCCAAAAATGTCACCTATTAGTGAGAACCTATGGCAGCTGAATGAGCAATCACATTTGGAACAAGCATGGGTGGGTACAGAAGTGAGCGAGAATCAAATACTAAGGACAAAATAAACCTTTTGAGATAATAAAGGTTACAAGAAGTGACAAAAACACAATGTCAAAGGAGGGAAATGACTGAACAATTCAAAAATCAATTACTTGCAGCATTCACTTAAACAGTCTGGCAATATCAAAGAAACACTGCTCCAATGAGAGCAGAGCTACAGCCATTGCCAAGTATCTGGAAATGCCATCAGCAAAGGAATTACCCTAGAGGGCGAGAAAAAGGAAGCTAAGCCATCACCAAAGCACTGCATCATCATGTAACACACCATATCACGAAATGTCAGTTATTAGAACATACTGGTTTATTAAGTGATGGATATCACAGCTTTTAAAGTTATTGGAAACAGTATGTAGCAAATGTAAGGGTAAAAGATTTTATGGATTTTAAACAATCAAAGAACAAAAATATTATTTAATGCAGTCTTTAGATTTACACTGTAAAACAAAACAATGTATGCAAGAAGAATCTTTAAAAAAATTTAACAGGAAAAAAAACAACTTTTTAACAAAATGCTGCATTCTACAACATGAAAGACACTTCAGCAGAAGGCTCCTTCTAACAAGGTATGTCCAATAAACTGAGAAAGCTCATTTAACAATAGGACTTGTAAAACACATATATAGGACACAAAAGAAATGAATATGCAGGCCCACTATAATTATACAATTGAATACAATCTAGACAGTAGAAATCAATTGTAACAATGCAAGTAGCCAGGGACGAAAAGTTCAAAACATGATAATGTGATAGAGATGGTGTGATCGCACATAACAATGCATTGTATTGAGCTGGTTAGAACTCCAAGAAGGTCAGGTATTATTTGTCTTAACGGTTTAATTTTTAACATTTCTCAATCTGTCTTTGTGGAAAAAATACTATTATTTATTTGTGATTTGCAAAAAATATATAAATAAAAATAATAATAATAATAATAATAATGGTAGGCATGGAAGGATGGCCTGTTTCTCAGCTAACATCATGTTAATACCACAAAATAGTGAAAACAGATCAGAGTGGTTAGGTAACTCCTTTACAGATAAATGACTTTGACCTTTGCTTGCTTAATTTAAGCTGCACATGTGCATAAAAAGAAAAATTGAACTTTCAAGACGGTAATGTTCAGACCCTCTGATGTTGGTTAACAGCCAGGCATTTTGGTATATCATGGTAATAAGCCCACTAGCTATTTGGCTTTGACTGAACAAAAAGTAAAGAAGAACTAATTATCAAATAACAAATGTGTAATATGATCACAAAAAATGTACCCATGCCTGCTTTGATGATGTATAATTTAAAACATATATCAACCTCTTTAGAAATGTTGCAGAAACTATTCCCATAATCGCATTCTGTTCGTGAAGTATAGTAGCTGCCCTTTTTGGCTGGTCTTAATCTAGAATAGGAAACCGCAAAGTACAGTGTATATTTTTTTGTATTTATGTACATACTGACTGAATTTTCCAAACAATATGCAGCAGTAGTGATAGATTAATGATGCTTTTTCATCAATCTCAATTGACTCTAAGAAGATTATACTTTCATACATTTGGGTAGAACTAAAAAGGGCTTCAACTTCTACTTAAAACAAATAATACATTATCCCAATTAGAAGAAATATATGGCATGTTCAGATTCTGAAAATTACAATAAGAAAATAAAAACTTAGTATGCCCAGCACCATTTCAAATGCCAGTGTGTACAGTTTGAAGTGGAAGTAGTAAAGGGATACAAGAGACACCTTTTTGCATAAAACAAGATAAACATGGAAACAGCAGCTTTATGCTACACTGCCATTCAGTGAATGTTAGTTCATTGATACCAACTTCCTTCTGTACATTACTTTATTTGACGTATTACTAGAGCTCTATAAAATATATTAGCATTCTCTGTGCATCTAAGAATATTAAAGGCAATTGTTGATTAAGACTTTGGTCTTAGCCAGATTCTATCTAATTCATTTTTGCTTTACTATACTGTTTAAATTTACACCACTTAATAGCTGTTTACCACTTTCAAAGACATTGTGTATGTCAGACGTGTTAAAAGATGCATTAGTAATCTAAGGAATTTTTTTAAGAAATAAAAATACTGTGCAACATGGTACAATGATCAATCAGGAAGAAGAGCTCATCAGAAACTACTCACAGCAAGTAAAAGTCACAAGGTTGTCTCGACTGCACAGTAATAAATTTTCAAAAGATTAAAAAGCATTCCAGAGTTGTCATAAAGGAAAGCAAATAAGGAGTACTTGTTTGTGTTTGATTCTTACAGTATGATGATGCAGCACAAACAGGCCTTATACTTACAACAAAGAACATCTGCCGTTGATCCTTATGTGGGAGCAAAAATAGCCGAAGTACAGTGGTGTATGGGATCTTATAATCAAATGTCTTCCCATGTAGGTGGAGAAAAGTAGGATAGATTCGAATATCATAGCGTCCTCTCGGAGTGAGGCACTGCAGTTCTCGGAAGATGCATACAGCATCACCGGTGGCCTGAATAACATCAGCTTTGGAGAGAACATTCTGTGCAAATGCCTGTTAGAGGTAGGATAAGATAAGAGGTTATTTTACAGTACAACTTCCATCGAGCAAATAATAGCAATATAAGGTAGCTGTTGCTAAAAATGTGTCTTATGTCAGTGAAAGTGTTTCCAAATGTGAAATTTTTAAATTAAAAATAAACTGAAACATAACTAACATAAGTATTTAGACCCTTTACATAACTAAAGCACAGAGATTATATTCTAGAGTCTTCTTTCTGTAGTCATTGAACGTTACTTGACGTGGGGGAAAAAATACATTATTTTAGCACAAGGTTGCAACATATCAAAATGTGAAAAAAGTGAAGGGGTTTGAATACTTTTTGAATCAACTAATACCACCTTTTACATTCTAACTACAGCAAAACCTGGGATACATTTGTTTGCGTTCTTTTCTCTTTCCTTCAGCATTAAACAAAAGTATAGATTAGAGTAAATATGTAAAAAGATACATACAGGCATGCTATACTTTCAAATATCACATTTTCTTTGTTTGTAAACTTAATTTTATAATTATAGCATAATGTAGTTTTAATATTACAGCATCTCTCTCTATGTATACAAAGTGACAGGATGTCCGTCCATCCAGTGTTCATGCCCTTAACTAGGGATAATGTCGTATGACATCCACAACAGGACGGGAATATCCAGTGAACAAAGGCAAGCGGCTAGCATGAGATAATCAGCCATGTGGCATATGTCCATCCATCACGCCGTCAGCTGTCCACAACAAAGCTGGAATGGCCGACAAAGAAATTATACAAGAAAAACCAAAAAGAGGGTCGTAAGGGCTAGAATGTCCGGTGAACAAAGGCAACAAGGTGTACAAAGAAAGCAGGATGTTAGGTAAACAAAGGTTCTTAAATGCACAATATGATCAAAACATACAGACTTTACTATTGTATTAAGCCCGATTTAATAAATGGTTATTTCAGTATGCTAGTTTGTAATAAAGCAAACATTTACTAGCTGTATAACAAGAAAATCAAAGTTTGAAAAAGATAGGTGTGTTTATGTGTGGTCAACACAACGTCATAACATGTTGTCGTTGGATTCTGCTATAATGAATGATGAAAGAGGGTGCTGCCGTTTTAATCTGTCGAGACTATTTTAACTATGAGAAGTTCTTCAGTTATTTCTTTTCCAGTATTTTTTTTTCTTGCAACACAAGGTTTTACTATTTTACCTAACTGTGGATTACTAACTTTGCACATTATTATACTACGTTTCTTCAATTTTCCATGACCCCTATAAACCTCATTATCAAGCCTTGCCTAAGTGTAGCATCGATATATATAATTCACTAAGCCGACAGAACAGGCAAGACAACCATGGGATATGCACGATATAGCCACGCCCGCCAACTCACAGAGACCCGCCCACCAAAGCTAAGACGATGGGATACGCTGACAACTCACAGAGCCACGCCCGCCGACAACAGAGCCACGCCCACCAACTCTAAGACCATGGGACGAGAACGCGTGCCCGCCCGCATGCCCGACTGACTGTTTCCAGCGTGTAAAACCATCGCAGCTTTTAACTCACAAACTGCAACAACTCACCGAACAAGGACACACTGTCTCTCGGGGTATTCACACTGCCGGAAGACAACCATGGGATACGCAAAAAAAAGCCATGTCAGTCAACTAACAAAGCCCAGCCCACCAACTCGAGCACACGTCCACCCACGCTCTCAAGGCATTCACAGTGCCTGCTCATGTGCCCGGACGCAACAACTCACCAACTCACTTTCGTCTCTGCTACAGTACACATGCACCACTGAGCCACGTTGACTTTTAATTATTCTTTTCGGTTTCGGCTGCATTTCTATATATAATCCACCAAGATGTACGACCATGGCATACAAACGACAGAGCACCGCCCAACAACTCGAACCGATACAGAGACATGCCCACCAACTCTAAGAGCATGGGACGAGAACGCCTGCCCGCCTGACTGTTACCAGCATTCACCGCAATGTACTGGAGCGTAAAACCATCACAACTATCAGACGCTGTCTATATCTAAGAAGATATATAGATACTCATTATTCCCCAGCACGCGTCCACCCACGCTCTCAAGGCATTCACAGTGCCAGCTCATGCACTCAGACGCAACAACTCACCACACACAAATTTTGCTTAATTTGACTCAAACGGGAAACCTCACTCTGCCCGGACACAAAGAAGATTGACAGATTGATAGCTCTTTCTCGATTCTGTGCGTGGTGTTGCATGGCCGTACTTAGTTGGTAGAGCGATTAGTCTGGTTAATTCTGAAAACGAATGAGACTCCCTACTGCTAAATAGTTACGCGATCCCCAAGCAGTCAAGTGGCTTTCAGCCACGTGAGATTGAGCATTAACAGGTCTGTGATGCCCTTGGATGTCCAGTACTGCACGTGTACTACACTGAATGGATCAACGTGTGTCTACCCAGCAACAACAGGCGTGGGTAAGCCGTTGAACACCATTCGTGATAGGGAATGGAGCTTGCAATTGTTCCCCACGAACAAGGAATACTCAGTAAGTGCGGGTCATCCGCTTGCAATGAACAATGAAAAGACAACGTGGCTCAGAGGTGCACAGACGAAAGTGACTCAGGTGAGGAGATGGGGGCGGGCACATGAGCAGGCAGTGCGTACTGAACGATGATTGTATGTTGGTTCGTAGCGTGCATTGTTGCAATGTTACTTTTCTTGGTGGTTTATTAAATTACGGATTTTGCAAATGTTCATTTTTTCCCTCTGCTTAAAAATCATTAAAAAAGCTGCGTTATTATGCGGCATACGCCGCGGGTTGGCTAGTAAGCTTAATAATTTGAGTAATTAGTAATGAATGTAGAGCAGAGAACTGCATATACTCAAAATGGTAAACTTTCAAAGAAACAAGAAGCTTAGAAATACCATGACTTCATGTGAAATTTTTGTAAACATCAAAAGGAAAAAGAATAATGTTCCTTAGCAACATTACTCTGGTAACGTACCCTTCTTTTAGGCATATTGTGTCTCACAATTGACCTTCTCTGCTTTCTAGGTCAATAGTTTATTACATTTATATTATTTTATGCTCCTTATGTTTACTTTTTAGCAACAAAACTGCCCACAATATTTATGTCTCCCCTCACCTTAGTTTATTGTAGGCTAGTAAAATCCTTGATTTTTTGGTGAATGTCAATCCAAATAAAGTAAAATTAAACTTCTGATTTGTGGAGTACAGACAAGGATAGGGGCAATAAAGAAAATTAATCATTGTATGTTTAATGTCCATCACATTTCTTAACTACATGTTTCTTCCATGGTTTACTTGTATCTTTCTCCTTTGGTAACCTCTAGCAGGTGCAGAATCAGTCATTGCTGCTGTGCCTTCACCTGCTATTATAAACAAGGCAGACAACATCTTATATCTCCATGTTTTCAAAAGGCATGTTGTTCAAGAAAAAATCTGGATATCCCATGACCATGAAAATAAACCATGCCTTTGAAGGTTACTTTTACTATTTCTGAATGATGATTAAAAATGCAAATATGGGAGGCTTAAGACATTTAAATAAAGCAATTACTAATAGGCTATATACCATCTAGATAACTGCTGTTTCTCTGCTGTTTGACTTGCATGAAAAGACGAGAATTACAGTCATATGAAAAAGTTTGGAAACCCCTCTCAGCCTGCATTATTAATTGACTCTCCTTTCAACAAAAAGATAACAGTGGTATGTCTTTCATTTCCTAGGAACATCCGAGTACTGGGGTGTTTTCCAAACAAAGATTTTTAGTGAAGCAGTATTTAGTTGTATGAAATAAAATCAAATGTGAAAAACTGGCTGTGCAAAAATGTGGGGCCCCTTGTAATTGTGCTGATTTGAATGCATGGAACCGATTTGAATGCATTCACCTGTCTAATTTTATTATGATGCATATTGCATATTTTGTGTTAATCCAATAAACTTAATGTCACTGCTGAAATTCTACTGTTTCGACAAGGCATGTCATATATTAAAAGGAAGTTGCTACTTTGAAAGCTCAGCCAATGATGAACAAAAATCCAAAGAATTAAGAGGGGTTCCCAAACTTTTTCATATGACTGCATATATAACTCCAAGTGAGTGGATGAACTATTGAGGAATCATCCTTTTCGTTAAGTACAGTTTATATAATTGATTCTGTTTTGCAATCTTGCTTGCATTTAGGGAACAAGCAGTTCATAGAGTTATTAAAGTTAACTCATAAACCCACTATTAATACAAAAAACATAATAAAAGAAAAATTTTAAGATAAAACTGCTGAAAAAAATGTTTTGGCATCTCCTAAACAAACCATATGAAACAATTACACCCAGCACTTACCTCCACTGGGTCTATGCCGTCATCCGTTGAAGACGGTGGTACATAGAAGCGAACCTCCATCAGGGAGACCTCTGTATCATCAGTCTGATGGAATTCCAGCGTTACTTCATTCTTTCCAGTAGTGCACTGAGAGACATTTGTAAGGGGTACTTCAAAGGCTGGCTGGTCATTTATATCAAAAGACAGAAGTTGTCCTAAAACAGCAAATCAATCATAAAAAATTAATACTTCTAAATGTGAGAGCAATCACATAAGATGTTTCATACTGGTAAGTACTTTAAACAGCTGAAAGCAGCCCAAACTAACTACATTTAAGCAATCAAGTCACATCTGATTTACTGTATACCCTTATTTTCTTTGTTTCAGCATGGTCCTTAACTGATCATTGTGAATTTTAAATAATTCACAACTGATAAAGGTCCAACACTTATGCCAGACTCAGGTGGAAATCACCAAATTTAGTCATAAAGAGAATAGTGTGTAAAAACAATTTACTGCGGCATAAAAAGCTGTAATTCAGGGTCCAGGAGAGTCAAAACCAAGCTAACAGGAACCAATTAATCACCAATCAATCAATTTCATGACACAATCGCCCATAATCACTATCATTAAGCCTGTTTAGAAGTTGGCAGCTACTCTCATATGCATACCTGTAAGATACTGGAGGAAAACCAAAGTATTCAAAAGTAGAAAAAAAAATGTTGACATGGGTAGATTTACACTCCACAAAAACTGTGACTGGGCCAAGATGTAAACAAATGGAAACTAAAGAGAGTAACAATTAAGCTGGTCATCAATGTCCCACCTCTAGTTAGATACATCTTCTTGTTTGGAGCTGTAAAATATTTCACTCTCACAGGGCATCCTTAATTTTTACAAGCTAGCCAATCCTTTTTTAGATTGTGTCATTCATAGATGTACAATAAGGAATTTAACCAAAAAAAAAAAAAAAAATCCGATTCAATATAAGCAGTAAATAAAAACTTTTGATAACATGTTGTTGGTAAAAGCTAAAATGTATAAAAGAACGGCCTAAATTGTACAATGAAGTTAAAAACAACTAAAGACACAATATGGTAGAACAAGCATTAGTACAGCTGGTAGAAAGATTCAATTCAAATTATGAACAGGCAGACAGTTTTCAGAAGTAATGATTGATGGACAGATTATTACTTGTCCCAAGGGGAGATTTAGCTCTTACAGAAGCTCAAGAATGAAGGGATGGCATTTCCCCCGTGAAGTTCCGATCGCATTGGTGCATACAACTTTCGTTTTGTGAAGTCTATGAGACAGACGTTCTCCATAACTGCAATAGCGAGTATCGAGGGAAGGGTGTAATTGAGAGAAAAGCCAAAGTTTACTTCCAGTGCAGTAAAACCTGAAACGTTAATAGCATACTGTTTTAAAATTTGGACTTTTCAGTACCTTTACTGTACTGGTTAATGGCACAACCCTACTTAAAACATAACTCTATTTATCAACCATTCTTTTTTCGGCTTCCTTTTTACTATTTAAGCACATTAAACCCCAGTTTGGTTTAGCAGGTCTTTGGTCGGGTATGGAGGAACATATGTGCAAACATTTTACCTCCAAAACGTGCTGTACCCCAGTTCCAACCCTTGACACATAAGTCCTTCTCAGTAAGAGTGACCCGATAATTGGACTTGAAATACTCTGCCATCTTCTCAAAGTCCTGTAGAAAAAGAATTACATTAAGGGAAAAACTCACAAACCATTGTAAATGTATCATTTTTAAAATAATATTATCCAGTACATTTCTTTTAAATATACTTGCTATAACTAAAAATGAAACTATTTAGCATATTACAGTCAAGGTTAATATGCTTGTAGGGGAAGGTCTCAAAGCCATTTATACACTGCAAAAACATGTGAATAACTAAGCTGTGAATCTGAAACACACATGCTATACCTCTCTGAATAAAACATTACCATAACACAAAAAAAAAACTACAATTAACAAGTCTATCAGCTACTGATCTATATCAGGGATGGGCAAAGTCAGTCCTGGAGGGCTGCAGTGGCTGCAGGTTTTTGCTCCAACCCAGTTGCTTAATTAGAAAACAATCCTTGCCAATAATTACATTTCATGGCTTGTTGGTGCTTTAACTCTGCCATGTCAGGCCATTCTCATATCCTACATTTTTTTTCCTTTCCAAGGATATCATCCAAATGATTTGAAGTCTAAAATAGACTCAATCTTTCACTTTTTTCTCTTCACTTTCCTTCTAAATATTTAATTAAACCCAAAAGTGCACAATAAATACACACTGGTGTAAATGGTAACAAGCAAAAAGGAGAAATGCTAGTTTCTTTTGTCATTTGCATCTTTTTGCTAATAAGGAGCCATTAATAACCAAGAAAACAGCTGTTTAAGACTAAAATAAGCAATAAGGGCTCAAAATTGTAACGACGAGACAACTAAAATGAAGCAGAAATGTTACAGAAGCAACTGGGCTGGAACAAAAACCTGCAGCCACTGCGGCCCTCCAGGAATGATTTTGCTCACCCCTGACCTATATGATCGGAAAAACCGCTCCAAAGAACATAAAACAGACTTACCACCTCCCTGAAGCCATCATATTTGTAAACATGACCAGCCTTGGTTTGTAGTCTGATCCCATAGCCGAGGGCTACTCTGCGCCAAAGGCATTCAGAAAGATCAGCCGACTGAATGTTGTCAACTTTGCCAGTCTTGTTGCTCTTAAACACAACAGCCTGCTTGCTGAGTCTCAAACGACCATCGTTCTGTAAATAAACAATCAGGGAAAGGCATTCATAAAAAGAAGAACATTCAGAAAAAGTACTTAAATGAAAGAGAATATTATATATATATATATATATATATATATATATATATATATATATATATACACACACACACACACACATATATATTATGTATATATATATCTGTATATAATCTACATCATTCTATCTATAGTATATCTTCATCTATACCTATCTATATATCTCAGCAAAAGCCTTCACATCCATTTTCTAAGCCATACATCAAAAGAACTACAGATTATCACCTGTATGATTTTAGGTAAGTAATATAATATATAATAATATAATGCTCACTATATAAGGGAATATCTTTTGAAGTATGACATTTATTTAATTTTTACATTTGCACTGTGGTTTCTTTAATTTTCTCCCATGTCACATAATTAAATTATCATACTGACCTAAATCCAATTTTTACTTACCCTTTGAGACACCAGACTTGAAATATTTTGTCATTTTATTTGAATTAAAAAGAAACAATTTATTTTGTTCCTTGCACTGAAGCGGTCCTTATTTACCATCAGAACTTACGTTACACTAGATGAGAGATGCATATTTTACAGCTTCCAAAATTTTTATTTCTTAATTTGGCTGAATATGAAGTGACTAACACAGACAACACACAAAAATTATTTACTTAATAATGCTAACACTAATCAATTTTGTTTAACTGTGAGCTATATAGTATGTCAGAAACTAAAACCTTCCATAGGAAATTCAAAATTTACCCTGCCTTTACAATGCCGCACCTTAAAAACAAAAGGTAACCAACTTCTAATTTAGGAGCAAAGGTCGATGCCTAGTAGGAGTAAAGACTATCTGAAGATTTTTTTCTTCTGCAAAACATTCCTACATCCTTATTCCATAGTCTATTCTGTTCACCCATTATTTATGCTTGCCCAGTTATACTACTGCCACTCATCTGGAAAAGTTAAATATCAAGTGTATCTCAAACTTTGTAGAAAAATAATGAAACAACCTTATTTTTTCTTCCAAGTTCACATCTCAGATGTGTGTGTAATTCGGAAAAAATATTTCTGACAAAATATTTCAGATTATGTTTTATATGCTCCTTGAGATAAAAACTCCAATCATTTTAGTTACAGCAAACTGAAAAGTCTGTATTTTATAAAGCATGTTTTTACAGAAAAAAAACACAAACATCCAAGAGCACCTTACAAGTACTGTTTCTTAGTAAGCTTCTTCATATACGTATCTAATACAGTATGTCCTATAGATGTTATAAATAACTTCAGTAAAATTAGGGAATTAGTCAAGGGTCTGGATAAATCTGCAAGAAACTCTATAATAAACTTTTTTTTGGAAGGCAATGTAGCATTCTGGTTAAAGATTTTGATTCAAAACCTGAGGCTGTGGGTTTAAATCTTGCTTTTGATATTGTGTAACCATGAGCAAGTAAATTCACCTGCCTGTGCTCGAACTGAAAAAAACTAAGGAAGTGTAACTAATTGTATCTCAAACGTTGTAAATCATTTTGGCTAAAGGTGTCAGCCAAATAATAATAATAATAATAATAAACAACACTGCTTGGTTAATTGTTCAGGGTCACACAATGAGTCCGGTTATAAAATCCAATTCTTTAGTCACTGCACCACACTTCCTACCAAAATGTGACAATATAGGGTGACTGGGGAGAGCAGTGTAGACATCCAGCAGTGTAGACATTAATTATTTGCATACACACGGCAGGTAGAAGGATATTGCTCTCTTTTTAAATACTCTTTTACAAAACACTTGAAGAAAATCAAGTAATGAGCGGTCTTAACTAAAGAACATAATACAATACTTACTAACGCTTTACATGCAAATAAAACATTTAAGGTGTACTCATAGGTTTACATCCGACTTAACCCCTGTGATGTGATCCGGTTTCATACTGAGACCATCTTAGGGTAAACATGCAATAATAAGAATAACATTCCTAGTTTTCTAATTGTGTTTGGTTAACACATCGTTTTAAACGTAAAAATAGTTATACCTGAACGTCAAAATAAGCAATTGCATTGATTTTTTTAAATGCTGCCGAAATAAATAATGTACTCTCTGGCAATTACATCTCCGTCGTTTCTGGGGGAAAATCTGACAGTTTTACCAACTTGCCAACACAGTTCTGATCTCCATGTGTATCTCACTCACTGCCTTCTACCATGTTAATTAAGCGCCCGATAAATCTCCAAATCTCAGCATAAGTGCTGTTTTCCCTTAATCATCTCCTGTCTTCTTACAATCCAACACTGTATCTCAAGCTGTAACAGATAACCTCATCACATCTTTTCCAATGTTACGACGATCTCCATCCAAACGGCCACTACCGCTGTATTAACACTGAGCCCCCTGAACTCTGCCTACAAAATGCTTCGTTACCGCAGCAACCCGCAAGTGACCCCACTGTAAACTCCCTCTACATCAGTACTCTCACGGGCCCCATCCACGTGCTTTCTATTTACGTCACATTAAACCAATAAACCTGTTTTTCCACGTAGAGCCATTCACACTGTAAAACACGGGCACTGTAACTGCGAGCCTGACAAAAAGTCGGCGATTCGGCCTCGAACAGCAGCAGTGCGGGGACTCACCCAGGAGCCTTTCACCTCTTGATAAATGTCGTTAAACTCCAATGTGTCCCCCATTTCTGGCTCACAAAGGCTGCCGGCGCAGAACACTTAGCACTTTGACTCTCTTTTTTAGTACTCTGTACTAATCCACAGCCGACTCTTCTTTTACAAACAAATAATAAACACAGCATGTATCACGCCGGAGAGCTGACACCTTTCCCGCGTGAGCGGCACGGAACCGGAAACCCACCGAGAAGTCAAACTGTGTGTTCGCCTGCAGCACGTGACAAAGCAGTCGGAAAGCGGGAAAATGAAAACTGCGGTGACGTATGCTGTGCACCTCCGTAGTGGGATCTTTATCGGAAATACCACATTTTAACTGTCCTCATTTTTAAGTGAACCCTTATCTATGAAATAATGTTTGTGTTCTAAATATTTTTCACAGTATGACGAATCGTGTTACTGTTATTACTTGATATAGGGAGTTTAGTTAATCAGCTCAAACCGCTGCACAGACTATTGATTATGTTTGTTCGAAGTGTAGTCGTTCGCATACTTTGGCTGCAGACTCCTCCTTAACTGCGCACCCCGATTTGAAAGTAGCGCTTGCGCAGATGGTTGAGAGCTGTATGGCTATGGATTGGTCCACACAGCACTTCTATGTAAATTTCATTTTAGCGATACAATTCAGGGAATCATTCAACGGAAGATTTTACAATACGTGTGAACACGTGGACCTATGGTCCTAAAATAAAACTTATTTTATTTTTTTAAGTTACTTCTTCATTTTCCTCTATTAATCATAAGGTATTTTATTACTTGCTGTGGCTCATTTAGAGTAAGGTCAACATGGGATTGTAGAGACTATGCAAGCTAAAGATGAAATAATCCATCCAAAGTTTGCCTGTGTGTCCCTTCGTTTCTTTCTCTGTCACTCCAAAATATGACACATCACAAACATTTTAGTAATACCATGCATTGCATTTGTCACTCCAACAGATGGTGCTTCACAAAAATGAACACTGCTTTTACAAATACCAAACCAAATGGCATATAACAGAGATACATGCATGGTATGGTGCACTGCAAATATTAACGCCAAGGTCTACGTTGATTACTTCGATTTCAACCTGTCTAAGACAGGTAGCTCATCTTAGTCATTTATATTGAAAAAAAGAAAAATACACAGAAAAAGCAAACAAGAAATAACAAATGAAATATATGTTCTCAAGTGTAGTCCACAAATATAATGATGACGTTGACTTTGAATTCTGAACAGAAACAAGACAAGCAAAATTATCATAAAGTATTTGCCTAAAAGGTAAACAATTCTTAAACTGAAAGAAACCAAAGCTGTAATCAAATTACCAATTCCAAGAATTGGTCTATCTATCTATCTATCTATCTATCTATCTATCTATCTATCTATCTATCTATCTATCTATCTATCTATCTATCTATCTATCTATCTATCTATCTATCTATCTATCTATCATTATATAGTGCCTTTCATCATCTATCTATCTATCTATCTATCTATCTATCTATCTATCTATCTATCTATCTATCTATCTATCTATCTATCATTATATAGTGCCTTTCACATCTATCTATCTATCTATCTATCTATCTATCTATCTATCTATCTATCTATCTATCTATCTATCTATCATTATATAGTGCCTTTAACACTATCTATCTATCTATCTATCTATCTATCTATCTATCTATCTATCTATCTATCTATCTATCTATCTATCTATCATTAAATAGTGCCTTTAACACTATCTATCTATCTATCTATCTATCTATCTATCTATCTATCTATCTATCTATCTATCTATCTATCTATCTATCTATCTATCTATCTATCATTAAATAGTGCCTTTAACACTATCTATCTATCTATCTATCTATCTATCTATCTATCTATCTATCTATCTATCTATCTATCTATCTATCATTAAATAGTGCCTTTAACACTATCTATCTATCTATCTATCTATCTATCTATCTATCTATCTATCTATCTATCTATCTATCTATCTATCTATCTATCTATCTATCTATCTATCTATCTATCTATCTATCTATCATTATATAGTGCCTTTAACACTATCTATCTATCTATCTATCTATCTATCTATCTATCTATCTATCTATCTATCTATCTATCTATCTATCTATCTATCTATCTATCTATCTATCTATCTGTTTTTTTAGGTTTAAGGCCTTGACCTTCCCTCCCACCTAGGAAAAATCACTACGGGTTTAACTAACGGGATAGGTAATCATGTGTTGAATTTTAACACTATTGCTGATCATCTTCTTCTTCGGCTGCTCCCATCAGGGTTGCCACAGTGGATCATCTTCTACTATTACTGATAATAAAGTTTAATTTTGAATATGATAGAGTTTACCGCCATACCTTTGTTATAGATGCAGCTACCTTCCAGAGAATTTCATGTTACAGTATCTAGGATGTAATACACACACACACACACACACACGCACACACACACACACACACACACACACACACGCACACACAATCCAGTGAGTTATAACTCCATGGGCACAACACCTTGTAAATTAAAGAAAAACGGCCAGAATTGGTCAAACTAATAGAGGAAGCTGCACACATTCAGAAATAACAGCTCTTTGCAACAGCAGTGTTGAGACGAATTAGGTTATGCTCCAGAAAATGATGTAGCCTACCTGGAGATGAATTTCTTGATCACAGTACATGTCAGTTATTTCTGAAAGCTAGAATTTGAAATTACAGTAGGCTATATGGCCATTACTGAAGAATTAAATAGAAATGACGATAACAATTTATCCGATTGCCAACGAAACATTCATTCTAGAAAGCGCGAAAGTAAGTGAACAATTGTTTAAATATTTCATTTTACCACAAGATGGCGCACGAGGATCAGGCACCCTCGCGGCCTACAGGTTCAATAAGCTTGTATTCACAAAACGTAATTTTTTCTGTCTCTTGGCCAAAAAAGGGTCGCCTGCTTGTGAATGCGAGTTTCGGGTATTTTTGTAGCTGCTACAGACAGAGTAGCCGTGACACCTTAATATTCTACTTCTAAAATTATCCAGAAAACAAGTTTACAGCATATAACCTATCATTTATTACATCAAAAAATGCTGTTTTAATAAGGAAATGTATTCTATAACTACTTTTTTCTTTTAAAAATAATAGAATGAAAAGCAAATGTTAAAATTACGTATCTAGGAAACGTTTTAGTATACTGTAAAACACAAAAGGAAGGGGATATTTGAATCGCTTAGTTGTTTAGAAGTACAAGTTCGAAAAGGAAGACAGTGAAAGTTAATGCTGACCGTTTTATAAGAAATATTTTCTGGGTGCCAATTAATGATGAGCGAACTCAGATAAATTCACCTCGCCTTAAGTAAAATATTATTTTGTTTTTCTTATTCTTTTGTTGAGCAGTCTGTATTAAAATTGATTAACGCATCAGAATTAAAAGCTTTTAAAAACAACTAAATATTGTTAGGTCAAAATTGAAATCTATTTTTTGTACACCACTCTATACTTTCATTTGTATTGAATGAGTATGAGTTGTGGAATCACAACGGCAAGTTTAGAACACATGAAGGGTGAGGAGCAAATGCGCTCTCTCTCGCCGCTATAAATGTAACGTTCTTTCTTAGCCAAATATGAAACTTACCTAAGTGTGTGTAAAGAATGCTGATGAGATATGAAACATAACCAGTAGTCAATGTGCATGCTGCCAATTGAATAGTGAATAAACTACTCTTTGAGGTTCATATATTTGTAAATCTAACTCTGAAGGAGTCACCAGCCATGAACCTCACTGTACGTCACTGGTTCCTACCCCTTATAGAGCCAGAGATATTAACTTTTTTTGGTCAACACCATAAAGGCTTCTGACCCACATATATTCTCAATAATTATTTTTTTCACTTTCTATTTATGCTGAGGTTTTGTAACTTTTGAAATTCAATATAAAAAATACATACTTAATTTCCTTATTTTCTAATAAGAGATTTCCTTATTTCCTATTTCTTATCACCTAATAAGAAGACGGAGGGTTGGTTTGGGAACATGTCCCTGAGGATTAAAAAAAAAAACAAAAAAAAAAAAATAGTTCTTTAATATAAGAAGAAGTTTTTTTTCTGTTGTTACACACATGCTTATAGGGACCACCTTCATGGCTCTAACAAGGCAAGCAATACCATTACAGGAAGACAGGGAGCACTGTTGCTAACAACATTTTCTTTCTCGCCACAGTTCCGAAAGAAGACAGTCAGAGGAGGCCTAAATACATCCCATAATCCTCCTGAGCTCCTCACCTACCAGGCTAAGGGTTATAAAAAGGGGCTGCCCGACATATGTCAGGGTCTTTTGTTTAAGACCAAACTGGGGAGAGTGAGGGTGCTGCTGAGACATACTTTATTGAGCAACCATAGTACTGTTAGCAGCAGTAGCCAGGTACTTTTTGTTTGTATCAGTTACATTTTGTTATTTAAACAGGGAGTATCGGCTTGGTCCCCCAACCTTTGAACTTGCGTGTGTCCCTCATTCTACACTCCACTTTTAAAAGGTTATATGCACACTTTCTTCTAGATTTCCATGTCAGCCAGCTGCTTCATTTCTGGCACTGATATCCTAATTGACAAGCTATGGCGTCTTTCACCCAATTGCTTCAAGAAGTGCCCAGATTTACGGTAAATGGCATCAAGTTGCGTTATTTATACATTGTGCCAAACGTCAGGAGCTAAAAAGGAGAAGGGCTTCAAACTATATGTTTCACGCTACATCCACAATTATGAAGGTAATATCCGGTCATATTAAAAACACGTGTCTACTACGAACTTAACATGGAACAAATATGTGATTACATTAAGCTTCTTTAACAAAACAAAAAAAAACAGAATATCAATAATTAGTCATTAATCTTTATTTCGACACAGGTGAAAATGTATGCAAGCTTAATACATAATAAAATGAGTCTACTGGATGTCTTACATTGTAAAAAAGAAAATGTCTCTGTTTAAGCCAGCAAAACAGTGAATGCCAAACTGCTGTTTCACTTTAAGGGTCTCAAATTGTGTCCTCAGCTGGAGGATATCCTCTCTGCGAGTCATGTTTTCATCAAGCACCAGGTCGAAAACTGTTTAATCTGTAGCGGAAGCATAGTCATAGTCCTAAAGGATTTATTATCCTCCTCATCACCGGGGGCCTCATGTATAAATGGTGCGTACGCACAAAAATGTTGCGTACGAACGTTTCCACGTTCAAATCACGATATATAAAACCTAAACTTGGTGTAAAGCAACGCACATTTCCACAGTAGCTCATACCCTGGCATACGTAAGTTCTCCGCTCGGTTTTGCAGACTGGCGGTACCCAGCGTCAAAGCAGTGCTACTGTTCCAGTGTGGTTTCCCTTTCTCTTTTAGATCCACATCCCTGACGCAGCTTTATAAATACTCTGAAATTAACCGCATATTGTTTATTAGTTTAATGCATCTGATTGTAATTAACTTGTAACAATATAATGGTCCACAGAATGGTCAAACTAAATAAATACTACAGTGGTGTGAAAAACTATTTGCCCCCTTCCTGATTTCTTATTCTTTTGCATGTTTGTCACACAAAATGTTTCTGATCATCAAACACATTTAACCATTAGTCAAATATAACACAAGTAAACACAAAATGCAGTTTGTAAATGGTGGTTTTAATTATTTAGGGAGAAAAAAAAATCCAAACCTACATGGCCCTGTGTGAAAAAGTAATTGCCCCCTGAACCTAATAACTGGTTGGGCCACCCTTAGCAGCAATAACTGCAATCAAGCGTTTGCGATAACTTGCAATGAGTCTTTTACAGCGCTCTGGAGGAATTTTGGCCCACTCATCTTTGCAAAATTGTTGTAATTCAGCTTTATTTGAGGGTTTTCTAGCATGAACCGCCTTTTTAAGGTCATGCCATAGCATCTCAATTGGATTCAGGTCAGGACTTTGACTAGGCCACTCCAAAGTCTTCATTTTGTTTTTCTTCAGCCATTCAGAGGTGGATTTGCTGGTGTGTTTTGGGTCATTGTCCTGTTGCAGCACCCAAGATCACTTCAGCTTGAGTTGACGAACAGATGGCCGGACATTCTCCTTCAGGATTTTTTGGTAGACAGTAGAATTCATGGTTCCATCTATCACAGCAAGCCTTCCAGGTCCTGAAGCAGCAAAACAACCCCAGACCATCACACTACCACCACCATATTTTACTGTTGGTATGATGTTCTTTTTCTGAAATGCTGTGTTCCTTTTACGCCAGATGTAACGGGACATTTGCCTTCCAAAAAGTTCAACTTTTGTCTCATCAGTCCACAAGGTATTTTCCCAAAAGTCCTGGCAATCATTGAGATGTTTCTTAGCAAAATTGAGACGAGCCCTAATGTTCTTTTTGCTTAACAGTGGTTTGCGTCTTGGACATCTGCCATGCAGGCCGTTTTTGGCCAGTCTCTTTCTTATGGTGGAGTCGTGAACACTGACCTTAATTGAGGCAAGTGAGGCCTGCAGTTCTTTAGACGTTGTCCTGGGATCTTTTGTGACCTCTCGGATGAGTCGTCTCAGCGCACTTGGGGTAATTTTGGTCAGCCGGCCACTCCTGGGAAGGTTCACCACTGTTCCATGTTTTTGCCATTTGTGGATAATGGCTCTCACTGTGGTTCGCTGGAGTCCCAAAGCTTTAGAAATGGCTTTATAACCTTTACCAGACTGATAGATCTCAATTACTTCTGTTCTCATTTGTTCCTGAATTTCTTTGGATCTTGGCATGATGTCTAGCTTTTGAGGTGCTTTTGGTCTACTTCTCTGTGTCAGGCAGCTCCTATTTAAGTGATTTCTTGATTGAAACAGGTGTGGCAGTAATCAGGCCTGGGGGTGGCTACGGAAATTGAACTCAGGTGTGATACGCCACAGTTAGGTTATTTTTTAACAAGGGGGCAATTACTTTTTCACACAGGGCCGGTTTGGATTTTTTTTCTCCCTAAATAATAAAAACCATCATTTAAAAACTGCATTTTGTGTTTACTTGTGTTATATTTGACTAATGGTTAAATGTGTTTGATGATCAGAAACATTTTGTGTGACAAACATGCAAAAGAATAAGAAATCAGGAAGGGGGCAAATAGTTTTTCACACCACTGTAAATACAGTACAGCTAAATACAATAGCTGCTTTAGCGTTGTTACTCTCACTGCACCTTCTTCTTCTTCTTTCAGCTGCTCCCGTTAGGGGTTGCCATCTTTTTCCATATTACTCTCACTGCACCACTCAGAGTATTTATATCACTGTATCTGAGTGGGGAATCACAGCTGCACAACAGCTGATTGGAAAGAGAATTATTGGTATGCGGCATCAAGCACACGCTGCCTCAGCCATGCTGTCTATTGAACTGCTCTCATACAGCAAACACTTCAGAGCCTTTCCTCATGGTTCAGAAATCGTTTCATCCCAAGAACTATAAACGCACTCAGTCAGTCCATCAATGCTCCTTGTAGAACTGTTTGTACTTATTAGTACAATCACCTCACTGTAAACTTGCAATACAGTTATAATATTGCACAACCTGAGCCACTTTATAAAGCACGTATTTACATATGATGACAATATCATTTTTAAAATGAAATGCAGCAAAATATGTTTATTATATTATACAGATAAAACTTTAACTTAATTTAAATAATCTATATTGTTAATAAATAAACATGTGAGGACACAGTGTCACAGCGCTAGCAAGGAGCTGGTGCTCCGTTCATGGATTGTTCCTGCCTCGCGCTGTATTCTTGCTGGGACTGGTGCTACACTGGATGGATAGAATAATTTAACATGTACTACGAAGATATTTCAATGTTCCTTAAAAGTTTTGAAGAACTGGCGTTCTGAGCTTACAGATGGCTTAACGTCTATTACAGAGCTGATTGTGTGGCGATTGGGTATTTGGAGAAAGAAAAGGAAGGGCAGGAATTGGGAGTTAGTACGATTGAGAGAGACAGTACTGCTAGAATAAATTATTTCATGGATGGTCGCACACGGCGCAGCAAGCATCCTGCGTGAGGCATGAACAATCACTGCGCCATCATGTTCCCATGTTTAATAACATGCTTTAACTACTATCATCATGAAAATGATATCACGTATACATCTCAGTATTTTAATTATTCAGAGAGCTATAATATCACGAATGTAATGGATTCTGTGTCCTGTCGGAGGAAGAGAAAGCTGGTTTAAGAAGCAGGTAGTGATTCACACACAGAGCACATAGAAGATCAAATACAAAACAAAGCATTTAATGTGCTTCTTTAGTTACGATGGGATTTGAGAAACTAGTAAATTAAATGATTTTAAGATGAAGTTTATAATATTCTACTTTAATGACAAAATAAACTACGTGATTAAAGTGGAAATTTAGAGATTAAAGTTGACATTTCGTGCTTTTTTCCAACTGTGTGCCTATTTTTTTTTTCTCTGTACCCTAATAAGCTTTCATATGACACTCAGACAGTGGGCTATGACTCGCCTTTTCAAAGTGACTTTGATATCTGACAACTTCTTTTTTATTTTGGGCACTGTGTGACTTTGTGAACTTGAGCTTTCGAGTTTCTCAGACTCTCTACGTCACTCGATCAACTTCTTTTTGTTGTTTATACCACTGTTTAAACCAACAAATAGTATGTGTTTCCTTGCCTCCACTTGGTATTCGCTGAAATTCTTCTATTTCCCCTCGTGCCATTGCCTTTTCACAGAACGCTGAGCTTAAGGGCTATTTATATTGATTTGCATATTCAAAGAGGCGGAATTCTGGGAAGAGTTGGGGCGGGACAGCAGGCGTGTGCATGTGCGTTACTTTTCATGCTGACTGGGATTTATGTAGCGGAAGAACATGGAAGTTAGCGTTCGCACAGATTTATGCATCTGGATTTTTTTGTGTGTACGAACATTTCCTCTTTTGTGCTTACGCCATGTTATAGTATGAGTTCTATGCACGGCGTTATTCCTGAGGCCCCTGGTGTGTCATCCTCCGTCAGTTGGTTCCTCCTCTCCCAAAACCCCCAGACTTGAAAGAGGAATTGAGAAATTGTTCCACTCAAACAGTGCAGAAACTGCTCTCTTCTTCAACAGTCGCCTCCCTGTCTCAGACCCTGACTCATGAAAATCCTCTTTTTTAAAATGCTTGGAATTAACCATAAAGCTCTCTCTCTGGAGAGCAATGATCCATTTAGATCCATCCGCATCAGAGGGAAATGTATGAAAACTCAGTACAGTAGAACCTCTGGTCACAAACATTTCCGAACACATACAAATCGGGTTACAATCCAAAAGTTCGCCAAACTTTGCATCTGTTCACGACCACACACTCTGGTGGCGAACAAAAACACTGGTGGCCAGTTTCCCTTCCGGTTCGTACGCGCCGATGATTTCCGCACGTGTTCAGTCTCTCCCTGTACATCGTTCTCGGTCAGACGCGTGTTCATTCGCTGTGAACTCTTTGTGCTCTATTTCGTGTGCTTTTGCATTAATTTTGCAATTAACCATGGCCTCTAAGCAAGTGAAGAGTGGTAGTGTTGGTGAGAAGAAAGGTTCAAAGAAAATTGAAATCCAATTAAAGAAAGAAATCTTTGAAAAGTATGAGTGTGGCGTTCATGTTACCGATCTTGCCGCCGAGTACAAAAAGTCGAAATCTACTAGAAATCTATTGATTTCTAAACCAAAATCTTCCTTCGCGGAGCCGGACTCCCCCTCAAAACTGTAACCTCCTCTCCACTCAATTTCTTCCTCACATCCTTCACTGCGGAACTCGACTCATGCAAGGTTAGTTTTCTTGGTTGTTTATGGTTGTTAGTCTTTGAATAAATTAAGGATTTTACAAACTTTAATTTTTCTCCCTGTGCTTAAAACTCATAAAAAAAGTGTTTATAGTGAGCGGCTTGTAAGGGTGTAACGCGAACTCTTGCAGTGTTAGTTTTCTCTGTTGTCCAAGGTTTTCTCAGTGTTATTTAATGTTTTTACATTTAGTTTACTATTACACTGTACATTCTATGGTATAATGAACTATTTTTGTACTTAATAATCTTAAAAAAATATATTTACATACAGTTTGTATTGGCTGGAACAGATTAATTGTATTTACATACAATCTTATGGGGAAATTACGTTCAGGTCGTGACCAAATTGGGTCACATCCAGAGTTTTGGAATGAATTACGGTCGTGATCAGAGGTACCACTGTACCTTGTTGTACTTACTGGACGCTCGACATAAAGGTACACAACAATGTTCAGCTGTAGTGCTAACTGTATTCTGAAACTTAAACTTCTTTTTCTCAGACATTCTCGCCACTAAGGAAAAATCACAACTGTAGTATGGACAACGGAAGAGACTGAGCTGGCTGAGATTTCACCGGAAGTGTGTCAGCATTACCATGCTCATATAGCCTATTAAGCATATCCCCACTGACCTTAGTAAACAGCCAGTCATGTGTGGTTGTGTTCCTCGTGGTTGCCTGGCCTCACATTCAGGACAGGCTCCAGCCTTCTGCCCTGTGGTTCTCAGATACATTGGTTTCCTGCCACCCAGACTTGGATTAGAGGTTAGTAAATTGGATTGGCATTGCTTTCTACACAACGGTCCACTGATATTAAACTATAAATTAGCCTTTTCCATGACCAATTTTAAAATTGCTTACAAAGTAATTAACAGATCTACACTACTGTGTAAATAGCCACTCTAGACAGCAAAAGAAATGAGTTAAATAAAACGAAACAGAACAATTTGCGGTTAAGGTGCTGGAAAAGTAAGGTCACTGTTTTTATCCTCCCTACTTATTCACTCTGATTCCCTTAAATTGACAGGGATCCAATTGCAGTAATATGGAAACAATTGTCTTCATGTTTTCATGCTTTTTTTTTTTCAAATTAAATGGAGGAGTTGGAAATCTCAAATCTGGAACAGACACAGAGGTAAGCAAGAAGGCTGCTTAAATAGCTTTTCCATTTTTAAACAAATTTACACACATTTTGCAGCTTTGGTGTACAGTATATTCTGGGGGGCTTGAGTTCAGGACTTTTTAAGTGAATGCCAGAATTTTACACATTATCCTGAGAAAGGACAGCAAGCCGTTGGAGATGGTGTTGCTGAGGAGTAAGGAGGTCACATAGTTTGATTCATTTCAGAACGCTGGCAGCAGCATTTAGAAGTTTGTATGTAGTTACCGTGAGAAAACCACAATATATCAAATTGTGATGACTGAAGCAGAGGTTGATTGTAATAACGGAAGAAATATTTTTACATCTGAGATGAAAATATAAAGTCACATACTGAAAATGTTAAATAGATACAGTATTTTGATAAAGTTTTAATGGTAGATGAGGCATGAGAGTCAAATTTTAAGCCATAATTAAAATTCCCTACAAGGCTGGCCAAGAAAAAGAATGGCGTAGTTGGAAGGATTGATTCAATTCAAGGTCACAGGGTGCTGGAGCCCATTCCTGCAGCATCAGGCACAAGTAATATACCCAGATTCACACACAGGTGGCAATTTGGAATTGCCAGTGAACCCAACCTGCCTCCCTTGGGGGTATAGGGGGAATACTGAAGTACCCTGAGGAAGAACCGTGCAAACACAATGGTCCTGCATGTGAGTCAAAACCAGACTCTGAATCCATGAGGTGGCAGCCTACTGGACTCTTGGGACATGAATTTGAGCCTGCATCTCACACATAATGTGGAAAGAAACCGTGGGAGCAAATTGAGTTAAATACATGGTCTCAAGTGACTAATCAGGCTGATAACTATGGAGGTACATCTACTTTACAGTGGGCTTGATCCATTTGAGCCGTGCTACACTAGCAAAGATGATGAACTATGTCCTACTCACCATCCATTGGTATTTTCATATCGGCTTTATCACACACATCATAACCCACCAGCCATGTCACTGGCCTTAACCCTTCTTCTTCTTGTTTTTTTCTTTTTTTCTTTATTCTTCTTCTTCTTCTTTTCCCACTTCTATGTGGGGTTGATATGCTTGATCAACCTTCTCCAAACAGTTTGCTTCACCAATCATCCTCTTTTCCTTCAAATTTTCTTTTACTTTATTCACCCACCTCCACTTTGGCCACTTTCACTACCTCTTCCACTAGGCTTCCATTCCCATCACTCTTTCGCCCACATATTCATGGTCTCTCCTATCACATGTCCATACTATTAGATGAAAATATCATAATGTTAAATTTTCATCACATTGAGGTGAACTTACATTATGTGATTTTGTCAAATGTTACAACATCAGGAGAACACATTTAACAACTCATTTGTACTGCTCAAGAATGATCGGCGGCCATCTGAACAATCTCACTTGTTTAGTGAACCCTCTGTTTGAGACTTTACAGTTTCATTGCAATTTGACATTGTCAAATATGTATTCAGAGGAGGAAGCAATGTTTTTCTTACAGAAATTTAGAGGTAAACCAAAAATAAGAAAAAAAAAGTTAAACATCATTTTTCCAGGTCTTTGTAGTTTCTGGTCAACATTCGTCAGTGTTTCTGTTTCAGACATCTGATCATGATATTTCTTGGAAGGAATTTCATGTACTGGATGGTTTTCTTGTAAGTTAGCAACTAACTTGGCATCCTTCTTGTGCTTTATTACTCACATCATAACCTACCAGCTATGCCACTGGCTTTAAACCTTCTTCTTCTTGTTCTTGTTCTTTATCTTCATTTCCCATTTCCATGTGGGGTCCAGTCCTGCATCTCCTCCTCTGTCAGACCCTTTCCCTCCAGATATTCTTTTACTTTACTCATCCACCTCCACTTTGGCCTCTCTTGCTTTCTCTTCCACCGGACTTCCATTCCCATTGCTATTATTGCCAACATATCAATTGTCTTTCCTCATCACATGGCCATACTACTAGTTGAAAATATCATAATGTCACATTTTCATCACATTAAGGTGAGTATTCATTATGTAAATTTCTTACAACATCAGGACAACACATTTAATGACTCCTTTCTACTGCTCAAGAATGACTGGAGGCCATTTGCATAATTTCAATTGTGGGTTGAAACTACTGGATGAGAGTTTACAGTACCAGTGCAATTTGACACTGTGAAGAATGGATTCAGGGGAGAAAGTAGTGTTTTTCTCCTGTAGCAATTTAGAGTGTACAGTAATCCCTCACTATATCGCGCTTCGACTTTCGCAGCTTCACTCTATCACGGATTTTATATGTAAGCATATCTAAATATATAACGTGGATTTTTCGCTGCTTCGTGGGTTTCTGCGGACAAAGGGTCTTTTTACTTCTGGTACATGCTTCCTCAGTTGGTTTGCCCAATTGATTTCATACAAGGGATGCTATTGGCGGATGGCTGAGAAGCTACCCAATCAGAGCACACAGTTAAGTTCCTGTGTGCTGATTGGCTCAGCGATGGTGTGCCGAATTCGATTCTGCTGCATTAACCAGGAAGTCTTGTCTCGCTCATTCAGCATCAACATGTTTCGCTGTGTAAAGAACTTTTGTGCTTTTTTGTGATTATCTTTGTGCATAGTCAAGCCCTTCATTATGGCTCCAAAACGATCTGCTCCTGCTATTGCTTCAGGGGCCCAAGCGCCAATGGAAGATGCTAACGATTGCCGAAAAGTTAAAAGGTTTGGATCTGTTGAAAGAAGGGAACAGCTACACCGCAGTAGGATGCCATTACGGCATCAATGAGTCCACGATTCTTTTTATTTAAAAAGGAGGAAAAGAATATAAGATCTACGGCCACAGTGACCTTTAACCAGGGCGCAAAATGAGTTGTAAGTGGACGTAATAAGGAGGTAAAGCTTATAGTAGTGTTGTAAGGGTTTATAAAGCCTTAAAATATACATAAATAATAAAATAAATATAAGTTCACTACTTCGCGGATTTTCACCTATCGCGGGGGGCTCTGGAACGTAACCCCCCGTGATAGGTGAGGGATGACTGCAATCAAAAAAAAAAAGAAAAGTCAAGCCTAACTATTCCAAGGATATTGTAGATTCTGGTCAATGTTCCTCAGGTGAGCATTCCTTGGTTGTAAGCTCTCATGCACACAGAACACCCCCATATGACTGTGACTTGGAGTTGTGGACTAGTTGGACTGAGTCGCTGGGGATATCAGACCACATCACTGGTGGTCACACGAGTGCTCTGTTAACTGCCTCTGATCATGCTATTTCTTGGAAGGAATATCACGGACTTGATGGTTTCTTTGCCACTAAGTAACTAATTTGTCATCCTTCTTATGCATCCAGAAGTGCTTCACAGCTATTCTTGTAAAACTATAAACATGGGGTTGTTTCCTAATTGGTCAATGGGTATTAAATGATAGATCACACCTGACAAACTCAAACTGACAGCGGTCAGATTTTACATGAAAAATCACGTGGAGTCGATACACCACTCTGATCAGGCCAAAGTGTGAGTAGCGACTTTACTCCTTTCCAAGGCTCCCTTGTGATTTTGTGCCAATTTGAAAAATAAAAACACTTGTGAGCTTGCAAGTAGGGATACAGTTTCACAGGACGTGTTTGCCTTTTCTCCTTGTTTCCCACAGTATTGACCACTATCTTCATTGACAGTAGAAAAACAAAATAAAATATTTGGGATTCGCAAGGGAAAGGCTAACAAATGTAAGGTTTTGTTTACTGGATAATAGCTTTCAGTTTCTGTTTGGTGCTTTGACAATTTGTTTCCTTGTGTTTCCCCGTTGAACTGACCCTTGTCCTACTTTTCCTATTGTTTTTGGCCTTTCATTTTCTGATCTGTATTGAATAAAAAGATAAGCCCTTTGGGAATTTGTCAGTATTTGTGTTGTATGGTTTTATTTAATTTTTCAAATTATACCTGTGGTTGTCATTGTTTATTTTGATTTCATTGATTGGTCATTTTTGTGAGCCATATTTGTTTTTGATGTTTTTATGTACAGTGTTTTACAAAATACATTACTAGACATGTGCACTTATCATGTCACCTCGATAAAAAGATAGTGAGTGATGAAGCTAAGCCACATGATTAGCACTAAGATTTTTCAGTAAAATGCAGCATTCCAAAAATGCATGAGATAATTTGTGTTTCACTTCCAGCAAAGTTTGTGCCATTTGCACAAGAAGAAATGCATTTATTTTCAATCTGGAAATGTTTTTCATGCACTAATTCCACATGCATCTCCCTGTCATTTAAAATTTAAATTAGGATTTCTTTTTAAAAAAAAAAAATCACTGGAAGTGTGAATATCCTCAGCTAGGATAAGGTGGTTGTTAGGTGAGAGGGGTGGAGGGGTAGGGGCAGTGGCATCTCTGAGAGCCAGTTTATACTTCACACTCAGAATGTGTATGTACGCGCATCACAGCTGCCATGCGTTCGCAGCATTGTTTTGATGCATCCTCTGAGCATATCATCTGAAATTAACGCAACATGCATTGCAGTACCAGCAAAAATATGGGTGATGCGTGTGTGTTCAAGTTTTGGTACGTGACATCAGCATCGTTTTTCACTATCAACATGTGATGGTAAGGTGCAATGCAGCGCCTTAAAAGGATCAATCTGCGTTCTTAGATGTTTGATGAATGGTGAAGCAAATCATCAGACTTAAATGCTGACATGTGAATGTATTTATGGTGTTTTTTCATCCATTTCTCACATAGGCAATACAAGCATCGCATATTCCCCATCGTAATGTCACCGATACGTTTAAAGGTCTTACAGTTGGTATAGAAAAGAATCACACCCTTTCGAAATATTCCCATTTTTTTTTTGCTTTACAGCCTTAAATGAAAACACACACAAAAAATATTTCTTCTCAGCTTTACTTACTCAATGCAACGTATAACATCCAAGTGAAAGATATCACAGCTACAGTTGGCAAAAAAAGCAATGGAAGCACCTATTTTCTGTTGTGTGCCCATGGCTACCCACACTGGGTGTCTTTTCTGCTCTGCAGAGAGAAAAATAGATGATACTATCAGCAACAGCACCTCCTTTTGTCCCAGAGTGGTATTGCACACCTTAGCTGAGTCCGGAAGGTGATCTGCAGATGCCCATGCATGACAACAGACATGGTGGGTGTTAGTGATAATGAGCCAAGCTGAACAGAAATGCAGTGCCTAATTAATAGAGAGAGCTGGGATAACAAGGTCTATCTATGGCAGGTTGAACTGGAGATGGATGCTTGTTCTTTCAGAATACGTGGGGTACAATAAGGACAGTGTGACAGGTCAGAGGTTACAGATAATAGTTATATAGCTGGTTTCCACATTCATCTAACATTAAGAAGTGAACCTAAGAGACAATATAGGCTGTGACTGTAGTTGGCACTATACCAACTCTCAACCCGGTACAATCAGACACGGGAGGCACATTGCTAAATACACAAGTGCTTTTTATTTTTCTTCACTTGTTGAGAACGTCCTCCCTGTTCCCACAAGTGCACAACACACAGTCCCAAAGCACAATACTTTCCTCTTCTCTCTATCTCCACCACTCCTCTCCAGCAAGCTTCATCCAGTACCACCTCGACTCTGGCTTCCTGAGTGGTGGCTGCTGGCTCCTTTTATAGCCCACTCGGAAGTGTTCCAGATGTTTGATGACCTATTTCCGACTGCACTTCCGGATGTGGCGGAAGAACCACACACACGGGCTCAGGAACAGCTGCAACACCCCCTGGCACCCCCCTGGCACTCCCCCCCCCCCCCCGATCCCAAAACGGTTGTAGGGAACTCCATCTCCCATGGAGCCCTGCGGGATTCCGAGGCACCACTGCCACCCATGGGGGCTGTCATCTAGCATCCCAGTGGAGGTACTGTTCTGCCCATGCTTGCTCCCCCAGTCCCCTCAGTGAAGAGGCGTCCCGGCCAGACTAGGACCCCGAACATCCGTGACAAGGCTTCTTTCGTCATAAGGGCATATCACAGATGATCTGATTACATGATAAAACATCAGCCACGATTCTTCTGCCCATTAGGTCAAATCATCATAATTTACCTCGCTGATCATAAGGTCATCCCTGATCCATCACACTACTAGTCCATTAAAGCACAAACTCTGCCCTTGATGTAAAAAGTTTCACAAAAGAACTTCATTATTTTAATTCAATATATGATAGAGGGATTAAGAGCTCATCTAGAAAGGTAAAGAATACTCTTGGACCAGGATTAAAAGAATTTACTCAGACATAATTTCAGCATACTTGTTTTTACATTTCTACTTTTTTTGAAGGAGCGTTTTTTTTTTTCATCCCATTGAAGGCAGGCAGCCTTTGATGACTGCAGCTTTGTTAATACTGTATTTTATAACCAGTCTTTCAGAGTCTCATTTCACTCCCACACTGAAGTGTTTTGTAATAATTAAGTACTTATGTCTCACTCATATTGCACACAATATAGGCTTAAATTCTTTTAAGTAGCATACCTTACAAAGAGGGTATTCACTGAAAATGCGCCGCTGTAACTGGACGAACGTTTGTAGCGGCGAAGGCGTGGCTACAAATCTCCAGGGGTGGGCGGAGTGTAGGGAGAAGGGGGTGGCGGCTTTTGGGGGGAGGGGTGTGTAAACTATCTATCGTTCCTTTTCTGAATATGTCAGTGATTAAAACACATACACACACACTCTTTTCATAACCACTGCAATCTCAAACAAAGCGATTCGGAGCAACCTGCAAACTTAAGATTAGTTTGATCCTTCAGCAAACAGAAGCGATTCACAATAAATGAATTCAATAAAAAAAACATACACTGTGAAAAACACTGAAGTGTTCAAGAAAGCAAATTTGTGTTAGTTTTACCAAACCATTACATTTCTGACAGTTGGTTTAAATGAGTTGATTTCTGTAAGAGCATCCTGGGTGGTGACATTTCCAAAGAAATAATCTGAAACTGTAATGCTTCCAGAAATCTACCAAGAATATTTGAATTCTGTATTCTCCCCCAAAAAACCCTACAGGTTTTCCATATCTTTATTTTTCTAACTAGCTGTCAACAGGTTTTAACATACAGTATATAAGATGCCGTTGCTTTTTTGGGGTATAAGTGGCAATTTAGGCTCATCTCCACACGAAAGCCATTCCATGGTGTTAAAAAGGTGGATGATGTCATCACAGGTGGTAGACACACCTTGTGTGGGGTGTATGTTTAGGGGGGCTGACTTGTTCATTGAAAGCAAATGGGATGGAACAGTGCGGATGAGCTGTGCCAGTCATGGAAAAATGGTGGAGTCCAGGAGTGACAACAGCTCAGAACATCTTCAGAATAGACAGGCCTGTCTTAACACGTTACCCCAGCAGATCTAGGGATGCAGGGGACCATGAGATACCATTCCATTCCAGGCTGACAGTTTTCATTGAAGCTTCTTTAAGGAGCCTTGACACCTGCCAGTGCTGCAAGCCAAGCTGAAACTAACAGGAACTCTTTCTGTTCTGGTCTGGAAATGCTGTAGTCACATATTCATGTGCTTAATGCCACGATCAATAGTGTTGGGGTGAATGTTCTTTGCGACATACCATGCTGAAGCATGTAAATTTATTTATATTATTAGGTACACCTTGCTAGTACCATGTTGGACCCCCCATTTACCTTCAGAACTGCCCTAACCCTTTGTGGTGAAGATTCAACAAGGTGCTGGAAACATTCCTCAGGGATTTTGCTCCATATTGACATGATAGCATCACACAGTTGCTGCAGATTTGTTGGCTGCACATCCATGATGAGAATCTCCCATTCCACCACATCCTAAAGGTGCTCTACTGGATTGAGATCTAGTGACTGTGGAGGCCATTTGAGACCACTGAACTCATTGTCATGTTCAAGAAACCAGTTTGAGAGGATTTTAGCTTTGTGACATGGTGCGTTATCCTGCTGGAAGTTGCCATCAGGTGATGGTGGTCATAAAGGGATGGACATGGTCAGCATCAATATCTAGGTAGGCTGAGGCATTTAAATGATGCTTAATTGGTACTAAGGGGCCCAAAGTGTACCAAGAAAATATCCCCCACACCATTACAGCACCACCACCAGCCTGAACTGTTGATACAAGGAAGGATGGATCCATGCTTTCATGTTGTGGATTCCAAATTCTGACCCTACCTTCTGAATGTTACAACAGAATTTGAGACTCATCAGACCTGGCAATATTTTTCCAATCTTCTACTGTCCAATTTTGGCGAGCCCATGTGAATTGCAGCCTCAGTTGCCTGTTCTTAGCTGACAAGATATGCTGCTGCTTCAAGATATGATGTGTTGTGTGTTCAGAGATGCTCTTCTGCATACCTCGGTTGTAAGGAGTGCTTGAGTTACTGCTGCCTTTCTATCATCTCGGACCAGTCTGGCCAGTCTCCTCTCACCTCTGGCATTAACAAGGCATTTTCACCCAGAGAACTGCTGCTCACTGGATATTTTCCCTTTTTCGGACTATTCTCTGTAAACTCTAGAGATGGTGGTGTATGAAAATCCCAGGAGATCAGCAGCTTCTGAAATACTCACACTAGCCCATCTGGCAAGAACAACAATACCACGTTCAAAGTCACTTAAGCCCCCTTTCTTCCCCATTCTGATGTTCAATTTGAACTTCAGCAGGTCGTCTTGACAATGTCTACAGAGTGAAATGCAATGAGTAGCTGCAATGTGATTGGCTGATTAGATATTTGTATTAACAAGCAGTTGAACAGGTGTACCTAATAAAGTGACCAGTGAGTGTATGTTCATTTATACACCAGACAGAAGGTTCATAGGGACACACATGTTGCTTTAAGATTTCTTCAAAAGGCTTAAAATTCCTGAGGAACATGGAACCATTTCTTAGAACATAAGAACACAGGTCGGCTGGTGTCCCAGACAGGATCAATGGTTCCTTAAACAGGCCGGGATGCCTTTACAATGGATAGACATGGGTGGCGGGACTGCTGGTGTTTTTCCTGGCTAGGAGGCCAATGTGTTGTCCCAACACTCTGGGTGGCAGCATTCTCCTGGCGGAGTTTCCGTTTCTATACCTGTAGGGCAACAAGTGAGCTGTAGGCCTGATGGGCAGCCCTGCTGGGGTACTTGGGTGCTCCCGGGAGGCCTGCTTGGAGAAGTCTGATCCCAAAAAGGAAGGCTCTATCTGTTATATTTCAGCCAGGATTCCTTCCATGGCTGGGGTTCATATCTTTGTTTAATGCTCCTTATGATTGTTTTGTGTACATTAACTTTGCTTGTATTTATTATTTGTATTCTTGGTTTTGCATTTTGTCTATGTATCAATGCCTTGGATATGTCCAATGTGTTTTGTGGGTGTTCCCCAAAGAGGCGGGGCCACCTGCCAATCACCACCAGGAACTGCCCTCTGCCCTATAAACCTGGAGGGTCTCCCACAGTTTGCGCCAGCTCATTTTGAATGTGCTCTGGAATGGGGAATTCTTGTGTGTTGTAAATTTTTTATGCCTTGATATTATTTAGTATTTTTTTTTCAACCTTCTGCTCTGTATTGGGATTTTGTTCAATTTGGATCGCCTTATGTTTTGGAAAATTCCATTTTGCTTTTGCACTCCATGTAGCTTCGTCACTGCAAAAAATTTAATTTAAGCAAGTGAAAAGTATTTAAATCATGACATTATATCTTGCTTCCCTTATTGTAAGAATCATTGGCTTATCAAAACAAAATTGCATTTATCATTATTTAGCTTATTTTAAGATATCTGGTCAAGCAAATTTTACTTGCCCCATCAGCAGATTTTTTTGCCAAATAAAAGCAAAACAATTCCCATTCTGTCTAGTTTTTGCATTGATGGCGAATGGAATCCTTATTGTGAAGATTAAATCTTTTATTTTATAAAGATTCTTATTACTAGCTGGTGAATTTCAGCAGGTTTCATCCCCTCTGCCCAAAGAAATCTCACTATGGCACATTGTTCAACAATGCTGCTGTCCCAAAGCAGGAACATCCATGTTTATTTGATCAGGGCTAAAACAAGACTAACGGCAGCGCACCTCACGCTGTGTGTTCGAACTACCCATAAGTCATTGCAAACGGGAATCCATTGAAATTGTAATTTTTAAATTGCCTTTACTTTTTGATTTACCCCTGTACGTATATATGCAAGGCAGAAGGATCGATTGTAGACTTACTGTGTATGCCAGACTGAAAATTCCAGCTCACCATCAATTTGTACAAGAAAGAAAGGTGACGCATATTCCATTATAAAAGCTTAGATAGGATATAAGTAACATATGAACCCGATCCTTTGGTCAGCTCCTGTGACAAACACACCATTTGAAATCTCCAGGCTCATAAGTTTCAAATTTTAATATACAAAAAAAAAAAAGCACTCATGCCACACCAGCGTATCTGGAATTTTACACGAAATCTCCCTGTAACCAGAAGCTCTCTTACATTCACAAACACAAGACGCTAATCCGGTATAAAGTTCTCTGTAATTGGCCGACAATTTTTTTTCTTCTTCATTTTCTTCTTCTTGTTTACTAAAGAGCTGCATTCATTGCTTTAATAAAACTTGCTAATGAGAAACTGGGAAATAGAATGGCAGAACACCACAGGCGCCATCCAAGGAACGTGAAGAAGAAAAGGGAACGAACATCCAAAAACAAAGAAACATTTTTTTTCTTCTCCTTCTTCTTACTCTTCACAGGGGATATTCATGCCATAAGCTGCAAGGTAAAAAAAAAAAAAATGAAATTAGCAGCAGAGACAAACTAGGCAACCCAACCTGCACCTTGCTCTGGGGCACGATCACATCCACCTGCTCTCTAAGCATGAAATTGGGCTGGGTGAGAATTTGTGATCTGATCCCATGTGAGACAAAGACAGAGAAAAAGCGAGACAGGCTGGCCCAGATTGTGGACGCCCAGCTAGAGACTTGTTGGCTCCTTTTTAGATAAGGTGAGTTGGTTAATCCTTTACCAGCTTGTGGCGACCTGGGTGAGGACGCCCATCAGCATGGAGAATGCAGTTTTGTCCTTGTTTTTTTTTATTTTTATTATTTTCTCAATCTATTGGGACTTAGCAATAATGTAGTGAAGACCATGACTGCCACAGACAGTTTTTTGGGGCTAAACAGATGTTTCCATATTTGTGGCCCACGCAGTTCACACATGCTACTCTTTAGAAAATGTTTCACTCAGAATGCTTCATCTGTCCATCCATTTTCCATGCCTGCATGTTTCCCTGAGTAAGGAAGTGGCACTTTTCTTGAAATCATGGGTAGCACTCACAAAGGATCCCACTTCAAGCCTCTTTAGTGTCATTCATTACCAAAATCACTGGGATATCACTGAAGGAGCGAACCAGACAACCCAGACAGAATGTGAATCTGAAGATGGCGAGAACTTGTAAATCCCACATAAAAACGGACCGGGCTGAGATTTGAAACCAGGTCTCTGAAAATGTGATACAATATGTCGCAGGTGGCCAGTATTATTACCTGGCCGGGACGCCAAAAAGGACCGGAAGGTGGCAAGAATAACTTCCGGGCCACGAGGGCACAACTGCCACGGAGCAGGAGAGGACCACGGGAAAGGAGAACGAACTGTCGGACTTGTTGGGACCCGTGGCCACCACCTGGGGGCGCTTCACACCTCGTGAGACCCGGATGTTGTTACTTCCACCACACTCTGCAAGATGGCGGAGGGATCGGCCAGAGACGCCCAGAGTGTTTCCGCGTCAAAGGGCAGCACTTCCGCCACACCAGGAAGTGCTGCAAGATGGACGTCATCAGCCACCTGGAGCACATCCGGGCAGGGATAAAAGGGGCCGACTCCTTACAGTCATTGAGCCAGAGTCCGGGAGTGGGAGTTGGACGAAGCTCCCTGGAGGAGTAGAGGCGGCAAAGGACTGAGTATTTTGTGGTGATTATTGCTGAGTGCATTGTGTACAGTGTGAGAATTGTTTATTTAATGTTTAATAAACGTGCGTGTTTTATAAAGATGTGGTCTCCGACTGGTGGTGTCCGGGCAACTATCACAAATAGTACTAACCACTGGGCCCCATTAGCACAACACTGCAAGGATAGGCTTCATCTCCCCATAACCCTGTAATCGAGTAAACAGGTTCCAAAACTGTTTTGAATTTTGCTTTCTGTTCTTCACTCTTGCATGAGTTTTGTATTTAAAAACACTGTCTCTTCACCTTGATTGTTTTTAAGATACAAAAATATTCTTTAATAGAGTAAAATATTGCTTTTGTTTTGGAACTCCTACAGTGAGTATAGAAAAGAATCACCCACCCCCTTCAAAATATTCACATTTTGTTGCTTTGCAGCCTGAACCGAAGGCACACACAAAAAATATTTCTCCAGCTGTATTAATACAATGCAACTTATAACAAGCAAATGAAAGATATAATAGCAACAGTTCAGAGAAAAATAAAACTTAAACAACTAGAATCACTGAGATGGTTAAAGGATCATTTCAAGGTGTCTTGCTCACCTCCTCTCCACTTTTATAGTTCCTGTCTTTGAAGGCGACTCTCAGCGTGGTTCCTACACCTTTACTTCTCCTCATGT
Source organism: Erpetoichthys calabaricus (assembly GCF_900747795.2). NCBI lineage: Eukaryota > Metazoa > Chordata > Cladistia > Polypteriformes > Polypteridae > Erpetoichthys > Erpetoichthys calabaricus. The sequence goes on from NC_041403.2 coordinate 159,946,851, forward strand.
GTCTCACACTCACACTTCCTCTTTTGCTTGCATCACCAAAGCCAACTTGACCAATCACACCAAAGTCAAACTGACCAATCAGACTGCTCTAAGGGACAGATCACACATACACACGTACAGACCTTAGTGTTTTATTACATAGTAGAAGATTGTGATGAGAACTGGTCATTCATCCCAACAAGCTTAGCCACCCTATTCACCTAGATTGTCCAAAATAACAACAATTCAAGATCCGAGGGTTCCTAACGTCCAGTTCTTCAACACACTTCTTGATAATTTATTCCATATGTCTATGATTTTTCACTTGAAATAAAACTTGCTAACATTCGAGATTTGAAGGTCTTGCTCTCCACCACGCTACTCGGTGATGTAGTCCACGTGTCTTTGGTTCTTTGCGTGAAGAAAAACAAAATCTGCCCCTAACAAGTTTCCAATCATGTTCTCATGTTCAGCCTAGTGGCTCTTCTCTGGTCTTTCTCTAGTACTGCTTGTTGCAGAACTAATTTTAAAGCAACAGCTGGGACCCACTGTACTAATTTCAATTATAATATTTAACGCTTCGATCACATCACATTTTAATCTCCATTTGCTTAAGCTGAAAAGGTTCAGTCTTTTCCTCAAGGCTTGTACCTCTTAACTGCAGTATATTAGATCCTTACAAAACTGCAACAAGAATGGGCGACAGCCTAACAAACTCATCCATCCCATTCATCTAGATTGTCCAAGATAACGTCAAGTTCAAGATCCGAGGGTCCCTAAAGTCCAATTCTTCAACACACTGCTTGATAATTTATTCCATACGTCTATGATTTTCCACTGGAAGAAAAACTTGCTAACATTTATGTGAAATCTGACCCTTAACATGTTTTGTAACTGGGTGCCTGTGTTCAGTCTAGTTGTCCTCCTCTGGACTTTCTCTACCGCTGCTTTATCTTTTTTTGTAATATTGAGACCAAAACTGTATAGATTTCTCCAGGTGAGGCCTCACTAGTGTGTTATATAACTTAAGCATAACCTCCTTTGACTTGTACTCCAAGCCAGTGTTGAGTTGGTACTAAACTTTTGACTTTGGTATCGATGGCAGCCTTCAGAGCTCAGTACCGGTACCAAAATAGTTCCGATGCAAGTTAATTCCAAACCCCCTCGGTATTACTCCAAGCTTCGCTGGTGTGCCTTGCCATTGGAACACACTATGTGCTACTTGCATCCTGATACCCATGATGCCCTGATTGTCTCAAAGGGTGTGGTGCCCCCCATGAAGTTCAGTTTTTGTCGAAGCAGTGGAGAGGAGTCCACCGTGAAGTTTTGATCACTTCAAAGCCCGTGGTTTCATCTCTGTGGTGGATTGATGTTTTGTATATAAGTTAATAAATACTTTGTCTTTATTTGTAAGCTAAGCATACCAATTGTAAATTTAGTGTTAAATTAAGCTTGGTTTACTTTCACGTCTAACTAATCAACCCTCGAGTCTTTAGGACTGGCACAGGATGTTAAATTTATTGCAGGGTTTGGGGAGGAACCTCAGGTTTGGAAAGGGGATTCTGCGCAGGGCTTTCTGTGAAACATCCCACACAGGAAGCTGGAAAGCTTCAGCTAAACAAATGGTATCCAGTACTTGAGGGCAGGTGTGAAAAGGCAGTGTGTGCACTCATTTGGGATTTGTTTTGAATCAGAGGCCATTCTGTACCACAATGTCCTATTGGCCTAAAGATTTGGACAGGAATATATAAAGTTGGTCACTTTACCTCCTCGACCCCTCTATCTCTCTCTCTCTCTCACACACATACCGTGGCCATGAAGAGTACACAGTGAGGAGCGCGACTCAGCAGCCATATTGAGACAGGGATGTGGCCTGTCCTGAAGAAAGCTGACTAGAAATCATGGCTTGACCAGAGACATCTGAGTAACTGTAAGTCTTTGTGCCACCACAAACTACACATCTAGCATTATCAGATTGTATAGTTTGCCGATATTGATACAGTGGATCCAGAAAGTATTCACAGCGCATCACTTTTTCCACATTTTGTTATGTTACAGCCTTATTCCAAAATGGATTAAATTCATTTTTTTCCTCAGAATTCTACACACAACACCCCATAATGACAACGTGAAAAAAGTTTACTTGAGATTTTTGCAAATTTTCTAAAAATAAAAAAATTGAATAAGCACATGTACATAAGTATTCACAGCCTTTGCTATGAAGCTCAAAATTGAGCTCAGGTGCATCCTGTTTCCCCTAATCATTTGAAGGTCCCAATGAGCACAGTGGCCTCCATCATCCGTAAGTGGAAGAAGTTCGAAACCACAAGGACTCTTCCTAGAGCTGGCCGGCCATCTAAACTGAGCGATCGGGGGAGAAGGGCCTTAGTCAGGGAGGTGACCAAGAACCCGATGGTCACTCTGTCAGAGCTCCAGAGGTCCTCTGTGGAGAGAGGAGAACCTTCCAGGAGGACAAGCATCTCTGCAGCAATCCACCAATCAGGCCTGTATGGTAGAGTGGATAGACGGAAGCCACTCCTTAGTAAAAGGCACATGGCAGCCCGCCTGGAGTTTGCCAAAAGGCACCTGAAGGACTCTCAGACCATGAGAAAGAAAATTCTCTGGTCTGATGAGACAAAGATTGAACTCTTTGGTGTGAATGCCAGGCGTCACATTTGGAGGAAACCTGGCTTCAGGACAACTCTGTGAATGTCCTTGAGTGGCCTAGCCAGAGCCTAGACTTGAATCCGATTGAACATCTCTGGAGAGATCTTAAAATGGCTGTGCACCGACGTTTCCCATCCAACCTGATGGAGCTTGAGAGGTGCTGCAAAGAGGAATGGGCGAAACTGGCCAAGGATAGGTGTGCCAAGCTTGTGGCATCATATTCAACAAGACTTGAGGCTGTAATTGCTGCCAAAGATGCATCGACAAAGTATTGAGCAAAGGCTGTGAATACTTATGTACATGGGATTTCTCAGTTTTTTTATTTTTAATAAATTTGCAAAAACCTCAAGTAAACTTTTTTCACGTTGTCATTATGGGGTGTTATGTGTAGAATTCTGAGGAAAAAAATGAATTTAATCCATTTTGGAATAAGGCTGTAACATAACAAAAGGTGGAAAAAGTGATGTGCTGTGAATACTTTCCGGATGCACTGTATGTACGCTGCTTCCTTATTACTGTTATTTTATGAACATTATCAATAATACATTATTAAAAGTTGTAACTTAACTCCTGTTTGTCTTTTACTTTATGTAATTTCCTAAGGTTATAGATGTAGAAGGGAAGGTGGGGAGAATTCATAAAGTACAATACCTTATGAACAGTGGTAAGTCAATGGGATTTGAGGCATTCTGTTAAAGTCTACACAATAAAGAGTACTAAAGGGGAATGTAGAGTAATATAGAACTCTACCAAGACAAAACAGTTTTGTGAAGTCTACAAAAAGGAGGTTCTTCCACATCTACTCTAGGGGTTATTGATAGGAAAGACATTTACTTCCAGTTCTGAAAAATGAGGAATACTGGTACCATACAATTTTAAAATTTGGGTTTTTCCAATACTTTTCCAGTACCGGTATACTGTGTAACCCTTCTCCACACATTAGGATATATAACGTAACCATTACCTTTTTTGATTGCTTCTGAACAGTGTCTGGATGGTGATAATGACGAGCCCACAATGGCTCCTAGGTTCTTCTCATTAGGGGTACTTTCAAGTTTCAGAAATCGCATTGTGCATTACAATCTGACGTTTCTACTTCCTATGTGTAACATCTTACATTTACCTACATTAAATTTCATCTGCTCAAATCTGAATGCTGATCCAGTCCCTGTGTAACAATTTAATCGATTCAACATTATCTGCCCATGCACCTAGTTTGGTACCATCTACAGACTTAACCATCTTATTGATTATATTCTTGCTCCGAACATTTATGTATGTTAATAATGATAATGTTAAAGAAAGAAGCAGCCCCAGCACTGACCCCTGAGGGACACGACTTTTAACATCACCTAATTTTCAAAAAGCTACCCTCCCCATAACCCTTTGCTTTCTATGAGCCAATTTTGAACCCACCTATGCACCACACCCTGAATGGCCAAAAGAGATTTAGGGGTCTTCCAGGTGGTTACCAGAGCTAACTTAGCAGTAATACAGTGGATTCAGCCCCCATCACGTTCTGCACACTTTACTGCATGGTACTGTGAAAGAAAAATTAACTGCTTGCAAGCTACTTAGGGTTAATAGCTGACAAAGGCGTTTTTCTCTAATGGCAGGTTATTCACACAGGCGTCTGTCATAAGACAGGGTGCAGTAAGCTGACCCAGGAAAATTTCCAGTTTCTTTAGGAACGCATCTATTTGACACAGGAAAGATGACCTTTCCTTCTTTAGGGTCTATCTGACAAGTAAAAAAAAACATAAGAACAGATGGCCCATTAGCGTAATAAAATAAAATGCTTAAGTAAACGAAATTATGTTTTTTTTTTTTTTATAAATAAGGGAAAGGGGAAGGAAGAAGAAATTATAAAAAGCCAATAGAAAAAATGCAACTTTGCTCTTTTGCCTTGCAACGTAGAATCCAGGTACTCATTTGTGACTGAATAAAAATCTAATTGAACTATTCCTGTCTTCCTTTTTCTTCCACAGTACGTTTAATTTTAAATGGACCGACATTTTTGCCCACCTATCTGCACTCAGTAATCCATAATAGCAAAGTGAAAACATGTTTACAGAAAGGTTTGCACATTTATTAAAAATCAAAAACTGACATCTCTCCTTAGCAATATTTGGCATTCCAAATTGTGCTCAGGTGCATCCTGTGTGCTTTAATTCTCCTTGATGTGTCTAGAACGTGATTGGAGTCCACCTGTGACAAACTGAATACATTGAGTATCACTTAGAAAGACACACATGTACCTGTTTATATAAGGTCTCACAATGCATAGTGCGTGGCAGGACAAAATACAAACTATGAAGTCCAAGGAATGCTCTGTAGACCTCCATAATCAGATTGTGGTGCAGCATAGATAAGGGCAATGGGATAAAAACATTTCTAAAGCTTTGAGTGTCCCTAGCTGCACAGTGGCCATGAATATTTGTGAAACTGAAGAAGTATGGAAACACCAGGATTCTGTCTAGAGTCAGCCATTTGGCCAAACTGAGTAACCAGGTAAGCATAGGCTGGGTTAAGGGGGGTGACCAAGAACCCAATGTTCATTCTAAGAGTCCTTCAGCAGTTCACTGCTGAGGCAGAAGAACCTGTTGGAAGGACAACCACCTCAGCAGCACTCCATCAATGAGTATTTTTTTGGTCCACTGTATTAATCCCTGAGAGGAAACTGTCTTTTCGCATGACCTTTTGGGGTCAGAGCGCATGGTCAGCCATTGTACAGCACCCTGGAGAAATTATCAGGTTAAGGAACTTGCTAAAGGGCCCAACAGAGTAGGCTCTGAACCGACAACCTTCCAGATAACAGCGCAGATCTTTGGCCTCAAAGTGACACTCCACGTTTATAATTTAGCGGATATACGGAACCAGAACTCCAAGCACTATGTCTGGTAAAGACCAGGAACTGCTCATCACCTGCCTAAAATCATCCCTACGCTGAAGTATGATGGTGGCAGCATCATTCCATGGGGGTGCTTCTCAGTGGCAAGGATAGGGAGACCTGTCAGAATTGAAGAAAGGAGGAATGCAGCCAAATACAGAGAGGCCCTTGAAGAAAACCTGTTCCAGGCTGCATGCAACTTCAGATTGGGGTGGCAGTTCACATGCACAACAATGACCCAAAAAAAGCATAAAGCCAAGACAATACTGGAGTGGCTTTGGGACAAGTTTCTTTAGTGTCAATGAACAGCCCAGACTTAAACTCCATACAGCTTCCCATCCAATGTAACAGAACTTAAAAGGACCTGCCAGGAAAAATGGGACAAACTGCCCAAAACCAGGTGTGCAAGTCTTGTACAGTTACCAAGAGCACTCAAAGTTCTAACTACTGCAAAAAAGTATTCTGTAAAGTACTGAGGTAAGGGTATAAATGCTTTCTGATTTTTAATAAATTTGCAAACCTTAAAACAAGGTGTGCAGGAAATGAAGGGGTCTGAATACTTTACAAATCCACTGAGAGTAAGGAAACAAGAAAAGTAAAGAGAATGTGGGATACAAATGAAGAAGATAACAGGACACCACCTGGAGGTAAATGCAGAAAGACGAGGAAGGTGTAGAAAGCCTTTAAAATAAGAATTTATGTTGGGATTTTGGTGAAGCAAGGTAGCATAATGCTTCATGAATCAAGAAGCCTGGGTTGGAATTCCATGTCTGGTTGATGCCCATGTGTAGGTTGCACGTTTGCTCTTTGGATTTCATCCCACATGTCCAAAAACACGCTGGTTAAGTGAAGTGGCCGATCCAATGGGAACAACTGAACACTGCCAAGTCTGGTTCCTGCCTTGCCCACAGTGTTGTCGAGACAGGATCAGGGCCCCTCTGACCCTGAACTGGATTATGGGACTTTGAGAATGACAGCCAATGAATCTGCCTTTTTTCCCATCTAGCATCTTTGATTGTCGGACCACCTCACAAAGCTTTAAACTGCAGCACAAAGACGCTACTGACAATTTCAGTTTTCTCTTTTCATTACTTTCTTCTTTCGCTAGCTTCAAGTCACATTTTTATTTTTGAAACTATTTGTTCTCCTGATGACCATATGTGCCCAGAGGTTTATTTTCTCTGGAACTCAAGTAGGCTGGAATTTTGTTTTTCTCTTCTCCATTGCCAGCTGGCTTTAGCTTAATACATTCCTTGTTCACCATTTACTTATTAATATGTAGAGTTTTGTGCAATAGTGTGGACACCCCTGATCATATTACGTGATTTTTTAAAAATGTTCTAACCTCTGTAAGGAACAAAATTAAAAAATACCATATCTACAAATTTGACTATTTATTTGCCAAATATAACAAATGTTTATACACTCTTGCACTTGATCTACTAGATCTTAGGTACTTATTCGACTCCTTAGGGCTTAATCTAAATTAATTGAAGATACTTCAAGACTTTATCCCTTTAAACATTTCACGGTGGTGTGCTTACACTCAAAGGCCGTGTGTTTTTGTAAACCACCTCAGACTATAAATAAAACAGCACCTCATGTCACTTTCAGAAATTTTGAGATGATTTTGCACTTATGGGGCATATTGATAAAGGGGATGAGATAGAGGAGAGGAGTTAGGGGGCGAACTTTGTTTCTTGGTGCAAAGAGAATCGTCAGCAACTTAACAACAGCAAAACCAAGGAACTGGTTATTGACTTTCACAGCACTATAGACCCTCTATGTCTAGTTACGGTTCATGAAGCATAGGCAGAGGTGCTCCAGTCCTACAAGTAAATGGGGGTCCACATTAATGAAAGATTGGACTGGTCTTGGAACACAGAGGAACTATAGATGACAGGGCAGAATAGGCTCCATTTTCTTAGGAGATTGTGTTTCTTTAATGTGGGAAGTGACATCCTTCACATCTTCTATAACTCTGTGATATCCAGTGTGACTTTCTATGCTGTAGTGTGCTGAGCTGATAACATCACTTCATGAGAGGTCCACGGAATCAACAAGCTAATTAAAAGGGCAGGCTCAATTACGGGGCACACTCTGGACCCACTGGAGGTCAGGGCAAAGGAGGGAATGAAAACAAAACTGAGTGCCATTATGAACAATGCTGCATATCATCTCTCTGACACACCAACACTGGGGTCTCTCAGCCAACAAATCATTCAGCAGAAATGTGCTGAGAAACTCAAAGAGGTCTCCTTTATATCAATATCAATAAGTTGGTATAATGCCTTACAGTGACAGCCAATTCAGAATTTTTGTTCTTCTTTAATTTTCTTGCCTTTTAGTCTTTCTGGAGTGAGTTCAGACCAAATGGTATACTTATTTATTTATTGAAAGAGCTGTTCTGTTCAAAGTAAGTTCATTAGTTAGTTAGTAAGCCTCTAGATTGTCCAGAATCAGTCCTGTGATGGAGCTGTTACTTTAAATCTAACATAGCATAGCTCCTGTGGTGAGTTGCTCAAAATTATTTACCCTGCCCGCCCATCCACTCGCCCATCTATCTATCTATCTATCTATCTATCTATCTATCTATCTATCTATCTATCTATCTATCTATCTATCTATCTATCTATCTATCTATCTATCTATCTATCTATCTATCTATCTATCTAACTGTCCGTCCGTCCGTCCGTCCGTCCGTCCATCTAGTGATTTTCCCAGCACCCTCTAGTGGTCATGTTGTGTGAATGGAGGGCTTGAGACGAACTGGAACTGCAGCACAAATGAGGTGCCTGTAGGACAAGAGTCAGGCCATAAATGGGAACGTCAAAAGAGGGTGTTATGTCCAAGCTTATTAATTCCCCTGGACATTCTCACTCCTTGAGCACAAAATATTACTAGGATTAACTGTTAAAAAAAAAAAGATAAAAAGCGGGCAGTGAGGTCACCTAGGGCCACCAGACTAGGCTGCAGCCAGAGGACCTCAAAAGTGGCCCAGACTTGGTCAGGAAACTATCCCAGAAGGTTCAGAAGGTCTATTCCGGTCACCAGTAATGTGAGCTTGGAGTTATCTATGGCAGTGGTTCCCAAACTCGGGCCTGGGGACCCCCTGTGGCTGCAGGTTTTTGTTCCAACCAGATGCACAATCGGTGATAATAATCGATAACAACTCATTTCATTTACTCAACTCGTCTTTTTTACTCTTCTCTTATTCTACATTCAGAAAAACAGTGTGGTTTTTACATTTATAAGACATTTAGAAATATTTCTTTTTTTTTCTAAAGCTATAAATGCTTAACTCTCTTTTGTTCTTTTCCTATTATTTTCCCCTTTTTTCTGTGTAGTTTTCTCCCTTCCTTTATCCCTATAAGTGACAATTAACAGCCAGTATAGCAGACACCCGAGATAATGAAATCAGCAACGACTTCAGTGTCAGACCCGCTAATTAGTAAATAATCAATTAAATAACCAGAACACCTGGGGCCTCGTGTATAAACGGTGTGTACGTACAAAATTGTTGAGTACTCCCATTTCCACGTTCAAATCGCGATGTATAAAACCAAAACTTGGCGTAAAGCCATGCACATTTTCACGTTAGCTAAATGCTTGGCGTATGCAAGTTCTCCACTCGGTTTTGCAAACTGGTGGCACCCCGCGTCAAAGCAGTGCTTTTGTTCCAGTGTGGTTTCCCTTCCTTTTTTAGATCCACAACCCCTATGCGGCTTTATCATATACACTGAAATTAACCACATATTGCTTATTAGTTTAAGGCACCTCATTGTAATTAACCTGTAACAGTATAATCGTCCACGGAATGGCCAAACTATTCCAAATACCATAGCTGCTTTAGTATTTATCCCACTGTATCTGAGTGTGCAATCTGATCGGAAAGAGAATTATCGGTATACAGCATCAAACACACGCTGCCTCAGCCATGCTGTCTATTTGAACTGCTCTCATACGGCAAACGCTTCAGAGTCTTTCCTGTGCTGACCTCACAGTTCAGAAACAGTTTCATCCCAAGAAATATAAATGCACTCAATCAGTCCATGAAGTTCTCCTTGCAGAACGCTTTGTACTTATAAGTACAATCACCTCACTGTAAACTTGCGATACAGTTATAATAATGCACAACCTGCGCCACTTTATACAGCGCGTATTTACATATGATGAAGATATCATTTTTAAGATGAAATGCAGCAAAATATGTTTATTACATTATACAGATAAAATGTTAACATCATTTAAATAATCTATATTATTAATAATTAAACATGTGAGGACACAGCGTCGCAGCACTAGCAAGGAGCTGCGCCCATTCAGGGATTGTTCCTGCCTCACGCTGTATTCTTGCTGGGACTGGCGCGACACTGGATGGATAGAAGGATATAATAATTAAACATGTACTACGAAGATATTTCAATGTTCCTTAAAAGTTTTGAAGAATCGGCGTTTTAAGCTTACAGATGACTTAACATCTATTACAGAGCTGATTGTGTGGCAATTGGAGAAAGAAAAGGAAGGACAGGAATTGGGAGTTACTAAGTTTGAAAGAGACAGTACTGCTGCAATAAGTTATTTCATCGAAGGTCGCGCACACAAGCATCTTGCATGAGGCAGGAACAATCTCTGGACAGGGCGCCAGCTCGTCACTATCAATGCACCACCATGTTCCCATGTTTAATAACATGCTTTAACGCTTATCATCATGAAAATGATATCAAGTATACATCTCAGTATTTTAATTATGCAGAGAGCTGTAATATCATGAATGTAATGAATTCTGTGTCCAGTCGGAGGAAGAGAAAGCTGGTTTAAGAAGCACGTAGTGATTCACACACATAGAGCACATAGAAGGTCAAATACAAAACAAAGCATTTAACGTGCTACTATAGTTATGATGGTATTTGAGAAACTAGTAAATTAAATGATTTAAAGATGAAGTTTATGATGTTCTACTTTAATGACAAAATAAACTATGTGATTAAAGTGGAAATTTTGAGATATGTCCCTATTTTTTTTTCTTTTCTGTGTACCCTAATAAGCTTTCATATGACACTCAGACGGTGGGCTACGACTCGCCTTTCACGACGACCTTAATAACTGACAACTCCTTTTTTATTTCAGGCACTATGCAACTTTGTGAACTTGATCTTTCAAGTTTCTCCAACACTCTGTGTCACTCGATCAACTTCCTTTTGTTGTTTATATCACTGTTTAAACCAACAAATAGTACGTATTTCCTTGCCTCCACTTGGTATTCGCTGATATTGTTCTATTTTTTTTCCCCGTGCTTTTCCCATTGCCTTTTCACAGAATGCTGAGCTTAAGGGCTTTTTATATTGATTTGCATATTCAAAGAGGCATAATTCTGGGAGAAGTTTGGGGAGTGGCAGCAGGCGTGTGCAAATGCGTTGCTTTTCACGCTGATGGGGATTTATGGAGCGGAAGAACGTGGAAGTTGGCGAACGCACAGATTTATGCATCTGGATTTTTTGTGCGTACGCCATGTTTTAGTATGAATTCTGCGCACGGCGTTATGCATGAGGCCCCTGGACAAGCAGAATGAAAATTACATTGAAAATACTGTTAAAACCTACACATTCCCCATACAACTGCTTATTACATTTAAAAAAATCTAGCAAACTTAGTTTATAATTTCTAAATTGACTCCAAAACACAGAAACTGGGAAATAATGACTCACTTAATTAGGCTAAGAGTCCAATGAAAAGTAGAAGTTGGTTGGAACAAAAACCTGCAGCCACGGTGGGTCCCCAGGACTGAGTTTGGGAAGCACTGATCTGTGGAGCACAGGACAAAACTGTCTGGCAAGAAAGAGAAGGGGAAGACAAAGGAGGAGAGCAGAGGTTCAAGAAGGATTACAGAGATGAGACCGGAGAGTATTAGTGTGTGTGGTTTGGGAAGTACTCTACTGCTTTAGGCACCCAAACCACCCCAGAAGCTGCATTGGTAGACTCAGAAGACCAATAAACTGTGCAGGGTCTTCTCCTGCCCTGCACCTGATGCTGCTAAGAGAGGCTCCAACCTCAAACAACCCTGAATTATATTAAGCAAGTGGAAGAGTATTATGTATGTTTGTACGTTTAAATAACTAAAGTGTACTATAGACAAATAATAGCACTGAAAATGTGATTGCAGTATTGGGAAAAAAAACTTGTCAAACGTTCTATGAAAACAAGCCTTTCTTAAAAAAACAGTCTTTTACTGATTTGTTTAAAAAAATAAAGGGGGAAAATGGTCTTTTGCTTTAGAATAAACTGGATTGCATGCCTCGTCACACAAGGCTGATTTGTTGAGATGGAAAAATCAGTGCCGTTCAAAACCTAATCCCTCGCAAAAAGCCGGTTATACCACCCCGAAGCCTAGCCCTGTTTGGAGCACAAAGGAGGGACTGGCGGCCGCGCTGCTTTCTAGCGTGGCCTGTCCTCTGGCCAACACTTTCAGAGGTGAAATGATTCAGTGGCCAGCCTTGAACTTGTGTGTATGCTGTTTCGGCCCCATAGGTTTGAGTTTGCTGTCATCAGGTTTGACAAAATGTAGACAGTAGGTCACCACCTTAGTATCTGCTTACATTTATCCACAAAACTGCACGACTGGAATTTTATTTATTTTTATACATTTTTGTCCCATCCTTCCTGTCATGCAAGGAATTTTGAATATTGTTTGATTAAACAGGAATCTGGCTCCACCGTGAATAGATGTAAGAGGAACGAAATGTACTGCTGCCTCAATCAGTTGTACAATACATTGACTCAAAGATATTCGTTCTATCTTGAACGTTCTATGATTGAATCATCATGTCCATGTAGACTTCCTTAAGATACTGTGAACTAACTACTGTCATTAAACCAGACCTGCTTTATTTAAATATTAACAGCCTTTTCATGTAAATCTATGACACAACTGGGCAGATCTGAGCACATTTTAATCCATTTTACTCCCACCTATAAACCCGTTATTAGACAGCTACATAATAATCTCTCTATTATCTATATATATAATTCACTAAGCCGCCTACAAGTAGCCACCCATGGAAAGCACGCAAGACAGCCACGCCCACCAACTCTAAGACCATTAGATACGACGAAAACTCGCAGAGTCATGCCCACCAACTCGGACGCAGCAACTCACAAAACACGACGTCATTGGATACGACGACAACTCACCGAGCCATGCCCACCAACTCGGATGCAGCAACTCACAACACCGGGCGTCATTCACGTTCGTCTCTGCTAGACTCCACATGCACTTCTGAGCCACGTTGACTTTTCATTAGTCAACCTCAGTGGAACCTCGGTTCACACAAAGGCAGCGCCAGAGAGAGACAGAGGCACACACACAGGCAGCACGAGAGAGAGCCGCACACACACACAGGCAGTGTCAGAGAGAGATAGAGGCACACACACAGGCAGCGCGAGAGAGAGCCGCGCGCACACACAGGCAGCACCAGAGAGAGACAGGCGCACACACACAGGCAGCGTGAGAGAGAGAGCCGCACGCACACACAGGCAGCACCAGAGAGAGACAGAGGCACACACACAGGCAGCGCCAGAGAGAGACAGAGGCACACACACAGGCAGCCCGGAGAGAGAGAGCCGTGCGCAGACACAGGCAGCGCCAGAGAGAGACAGAGGCACACAGACAGGCAGCGCGAGAGTGAGACAGAGGCATACACACAGGCAGCGCGAGAGAGAGAGCTGCGCACACACACAGGCAGCGCCAGAGAGAGACAGAGGCACACACACAGGCAGCCCGAGAGAGAGAGCCGCGCGCAGACACAGGCAGCGCCAGAGAGAGACAGAGGCACACAGACAGGCAGCGCGAGAGAGAGACAGAGGCATACACACAGGCAGCGCGAGAGAGAGAGCTGCGCACACACACAGGCAGCGTCAGAGAGAGACAGAGGCACACACACAGGCAGCCCGAGAGAGAGAGCCACGCGCAGACACAGGCAGCGCCAGAGAAAGAGCTGCGCATACACACAGGCAGCGCCAGAGAGAGAGGGCTGGACTCATAAGGTAGGAAGGCAGTTAAAGAATGCACTGGGCTTGATTTTGTTTTCACTTCTGTTTACAGCGAATGGTTCGTAGTGTGCATTGTTGCAATGTTACTTTTCTTGGTGGTTTATTAAATTACGGATTTTTTCAAATGTTCATTTTTTTCCCTGTGCTTAAAACTCATTAAAAAAAAAAGTTTTTAGCCAGCGGTTGGTAGCGCTATAGCGCAAACTATTGCAGTTAGTTTTCTCTGTTGTTCAAGGTTTTCTCAGTGTTATTCAATGTTTTTACATTTAGTTTACTATTACGCTGTGCATTCTATGGTTTAATTAAGTATATTTGTGCTTAAAAACTTAAAATATATATTTACATACAGTTTGTAAAGTCTGGAACTGATTAATTGTATTTACATACAATCCTATGGGAGAAATTGCTTCGGTTCACGACCAAATCAGTTTACGACTAGAGTTTTGGAACGAATTATGGTCGTGAACCAAAGTTCCACTGTATTCTTTTCGGTTATGACGCACGACCGCATCCACCATCGCAAACTGTTTTACACACCATGGTCTTAGAGTTGGTGGGCGGGTCTCCGTGAGTTTCTCTTGCGAGCGGGCACATGAGATGGCGGTGTGTATGGTTCGAGAACGAGGGTGGACGTGGCAGGACTATCTAAGAAGAGGCATGTTTGTCACGGATGTGAATCGCTGTATGCAGCGTGTAAAACAGTTTCTGAGGAGTATCCCATGGTCTTATAGTTGGGTGGGTCTCTGTCAGTTGCTCTTGCGACCGGCACATGACCAGGCAGTGTGTATGCTTCAAGTGCGAGGGTGGACACGACAGGACCATCTAAGAAAAATCATGTCGCGGATGTGAATCGCTGTATGCAGCGTGTAAAAGTTTGTTTGTCGCAGATGTGAATCACTGTATGCGGCGTGTAGAACAATTTGCGAGAGGTATCCCATGGTTTTACAGTTGGTGGGCGGGTCTCTGTTAGTTGCTCTTGTGAGCGGGTACATGACCAGGCAGTGTGTATGCTTCGAGAGTGAGGGTGGACGCGACAGCACCATCTAAGAAGAATCATATTTGTCGCGGATGTGAATCGCTGTATGCAGCGTGTAAAACAATTTGATTGTCGCGGATGTGAATCGCTGTATGCAGCGTGTAAAACAGTTGGCGAGGGGTATTCCATGGTCTTAGCAGTGTCTATACTTCAATGTGAATCGCTGTATGCAGCGTGTAAAACGCTGTATTGTATGTTGCCCTCTCCAGAGTTACATCTTTTCATTCACCTACAGTCGTATTCTCAAAACCAACCCCATTTGGACAACTGTGTCTTTCAGGAAGTGTTCACCCATCAATACATAATTATGCGGCATACGCCACGGGTTGGCTAGTAATAAATAAATCCTGGGACGAGACGTGACTTTTTCAGAGAGATACTTTCACGTCCCACGAGACAAGACTTTGTGCCAAGAGATTTAACCACACCTGGGGCCGGAAATAAAAGACAAAGAGTAGATGACAAAGAAGAACGGCGTAAAGAATTAAAAAATGTTGGCGCTATACACAAGCAGAGAAGGTTAGAGATAATGAAAGTACTAAAATTCGAAAGTCTCAAAAAAATGATAGTAAAGATCGCATTAGCGCAAACAAACAGAAATTATTACTTGGTGAAATAACTGATCAGCGAAAAGAGATCGAATATATTGTTCGGATTTAAACGTTAAGTCGGAGACTTGTAGATCGTCTAATTCGTGTTGCCATCGGGGAAAAGTAGTGTTTCTTCCCAATGAAGAGTTGTATCCACAATAATTAAAAGATTTGTTGTTTGGTGAAAGTGAAATCCACATACGCAAGCGACAGACACGTGAAGTTGCTGGCGCGTAGCGCAGGCCCAAGGGTTGGCGAGCGAAGCCTTCTAGTTTTCATAATATTATATGTGATACTTTTAAGTCTTGATTTCCCCTTGGGGGGCAAAAAACAATATCTATCTATCTATCTATCTATCTATCTATCTATCTATCTATCTATCTATCTATCTATCTATCTATCTATCTATCTATCTATCTATCTATCTATCTATCTATCTATCTATCTATCTATCTATCTATCTATCTATCTATCTATCTATCTATGTCATTTCCTTCCTTGCTCTGCTTGTAAAACTTACAATGGAATAAGGAGATTCAGAAAGAAAATGAAGAGATGTCATTGACAAAGTATGTAACATTGAGGTCTCCGTAATATCAGGGTGTCCTCCATCATATTTCATTCAATTCAAAATTTTGACTTGCACCGATTCACTGAGGTTAACATATAAATACAGGGTGGCACTTAAAAAAGTATTCCGGTCTGAGTGTTAATGTCATGAAAAGTTTTATTAGAAATGAAAGGGTAACAAATGTTATTTTCCACTTGAAAAGTTATTTTGTCATTTTACTTTTGTTAGAAAATGTTATTGACTATTTCAATGACTGCTGAATATGGCCTTCACCAGCAGCAATGCACATTTCTTCATGATGTAACATAACATCTCTGTGCTGTACCCCCTGTCATTAAAGTATCCAAGTTGACATAAGCCGATGTCAGGCTATGGGACTTTTAGTCATACATGTCAGTTGCTAATTTTGTCAGACTATGTCAGTTTACATAACTGAAAATCTCTGCACATGTCATACTTATGGAAAGAGATAGAGGACTCTGAAGAATTTCTGGGGTACCATGTTCTCCAAGATAAGGCCATGTCACATTAGATGACTTGTCCAGTGATTTTCAGTCGTAGCCTTCCTTCCCATAATTTTAGCATGTCAGAAGCAGGCAGCCACGCTCCTGTGAAGGCCGGTCGTCTAGTCTGACTTATCCAGTGATTCGCTTCAGTTAGTTGAAGACTCACCCTGACAAAATCAAACAAGTTTTAATGTATCTTTAGTCGTAGCGGCAGGCTCTGTGTACACGACAGCTGACAACCGTTGGCTGCTCATCTGTTAGTACAATGCATATAATGCCACTATAATGAATAAGGCATGTAGGTGTTTTGGAACTCACAAACGGAAGAGAAGCTTGTCCGTCTGATGTTTTGTGTTTTAGGTACCATGACAGAATGGACAAACAGGAGTGAGTCTGAACGTCGGCATGCCATTGCATAATTTGACATGCAAAGCGTTTTTCAGTCGTTTAGACTGACATGGTCTGGAGATGACATCAGCAACTACAGTCGATAATGTGACATCGGCTGTAAATACTGATCATATCTTCCAGGACCCTACAATGCAATCAAGGTAAGGGGCTACCTGGAGCACCAAATCCACAAAGTGAAGAGGACTGAGGATGAATGGAGGCCTCAAAAAGGCTGGCTTTAAATCTCAGCCAAGCCACCAGCCATATAAAGTTTGCATGTTCTCCTTGGGTCTGCGCATGTTTACAACGCCAAGACACACAGCTTAACTGGTGGCATTAAATTTTACCAGCCATTCCTGTGACGGACTGGTTTCCTGTCCAGAGTTTGTTCCTTTCTTATTATGGATTCTACTCGGATTGTCACCACACTTCTAAAACCCTGAACTGGACTTGAAAGAAAACAATTTGATTGATCTAGTGATTGTTGGTGTTCAGCATGAAATATAGAGTATAGAGATTAGCCGATGGCTCACTAAACACTAAATTGTATGCTTTTTAATTCAGATTAAGGCTAGGGCCTTGATCCGCATTTCACTAAAGCAAACTCCAAACGTTCTTCAATCATTTCTTAGGGGGAAGAGAATAGCCGTGCAACTGTAAACTGAATAATAACAAAAGTTGGCCTGGACAGGGGGACGTGGGCAGGCACGGCAAGATTTAAGCATGAGGGGCTCCGCTGATTTGAGCACACTAACCTGATGGCTTCCCCTGCACTTTCCACATACACTGCCAACAGAAATCCAAGATTGAAAGCTGCTGCCACCCACACTGTCAGGGCAATGTGCCAGTTGCACTTGAGTGCCTTCACTCATTTCCAACTTGGAGTGGAATCCTTTAGACTCCATGCCTTTTGAACCTGCGTGTGCATTTAAGGCCTTAAACAGACTTGCAGTGGTCCCACCAGACTGATGGGCAGGTGGGTGGACTTAAAGCAGACTGTGACTGGACTGGAGAGACACCATATGATGGCTGAATGAGGAAAGATATCGGCTGATGTTAGTCTTTATTAAATATTCTAAATAGTAAAGACTCTCAATCACTCAATCAATCAGCCCTTATTGACGCACCTTTTACTTACCTCATGCTCACCATCCTTCTTTTATGTGTATGTGTTAATTATATTTGCTGTGTATTGTGACAGATATCACACAGGGACTGGCATCCCAGCCGGAGCTGTACCAGGATACTTACCCGGCCGTGACGCCAATATGATGGAAGGACAGGGGAAGACAAGTTATTCAGGTCATTGTCTTCCTCAACACACTAAGTGGCAGCCCCCCTGGGTTACGCTACAAATACCCACACAGGTCATAATGTGAACTGTAGTTCTTTGGGTCAGCCGTGTTGGGTTCCATGGATGCTGCCAGGGGGCGCTAATGGGGATTAGTGAGCGCTACTTTGTGGGGTTTCAAACAGTATTCCTAAGCCACACTCTCAGGAAACCAGAAGGACTCCCAGGTTTTGGATAAAAGGAGCAGCCTGCTACAATATGGGGAGCCAGAGTCGGGAGAAGGGAGACGAAGCTCACCTGAAGGAGCACAGGAGAGGTGGAAAGATTGCCGACTGTTTAGTTTGTGTGTTTTGAAGCCCAGTGTACAAGATCTCAACAAGGTGTGTCAAGTGTTTGGGGGGATGCAACGCTCCCTGGTCACAGTATATATCATGTCAAGTTATTTTCTAACCTGCTTAAGGGTCATGGGGGGCTGGAGCCTATTCCAGCAAGCACAGAGTGCAAGCCAGGAACAAACACTGGATGGACACCAGTACATCCACACACCAAACACACACTGAGACTGATTTAGCATCGCCAACTCACCTAACCTGCATATCCTTGGACTGTGGGAGGAAGCCAGAACACCCAGAAAAAACCCACGCAGACACGAAGAGAACGTGCAAACTCCATGCAATGGGGACCCCAAGACGTGAAAAGCTGGTCTCCATACTGCACCGCGCCACCATACTGCCCGTGTATATAACTTCTGACTAAAAAATCCCATTTATCTATCCAACCTGTGCTTTTGTTAACGTTGTGTGGAGAGTTCCAGAAATCAACTGCTAAATGACGTGGACCAACACATTAAGGGAGGCCAGTCCATCCAAAAGCACACCCATATACAAGTCTCCATGACACCTACCAGTGTTCTCAACGCATTTATTCAAATGCAGGCTTTTCTGATGAGATGTGGCCTAATGGTCACAAGGCTGGAACCAGATTTGGATGAGACAGCAGTTCATGGTATAGCATACACACTCATCCTGGGCCACTTTAAAGATACAAATCAACCAACCTGACGTGTCAGACGAAACGGAAGAAATGACAATGCTATGAGAAAACTTACCTGAACATGCAAACTGCACATTTTAATGAAATGAATCAGTACGAGGGATGTTCAAAAAGTTTCTGCACTTTTGGAAACGGTAAAGGCAGGAGGAGCAGTAATTGGGCATTAAAAAGTGGGTATGACGCTGGGAAAATTGCATCACAAACGAACGTGACTATGTAGAAAAGTGATGTACTTTGTTTTTGAAATTCTTAATAAATAAAGTTAAAAAAAGTGCGGAAACATTTTGAACGTCCCTCGTATTAATTAATGATTATACAGAGCTTTTCAGAATAAGCACATCAGTATGACACTTTATCCATTATGGCCAGTGTTGCCAGTGTGGAAGACAGGAATACAGTAATCCCTCCTCTATCGTGGGGGTTGCGTTCCAGACCCCCCCGCGAAAGGTGAAAATCTGCGAAGTAGAAACCATATGTTTATATGGTTATTTTTATATTGTCATGCTTGGGTCACAGATTTGCACAGACACACAGGAGGTTGTAGAGAGACAGGAACTTTATTCAAACACTGCAAACAAACATTTGTCGATTTTTCAAAAGTTTTAACTGTGCTCCATGACATGAAAGAGATGATAGTTCCATCTCACAATTAAAAGAATGCAAACATATCTTCCTCTTCAAAGGAGTGCGCGTCAGGAGCAGATAATGTCAGAGAGAGAAAGAAAAGCAAACAAATCAATAGGGCTGTTTGGGCTTTTAAGTATGCGAAGCACCACCGGACAATACAGCTGCTAGGAAGGGAGCAATGTAAAGGTAGCCTTTCAGTATTTTTTTAGAGGAGCGTCTGTATCGTAACAGCCCCCCCTGCTCACACCCCCTCCGTCAGGAGCACAGAATGTCAGAGAGAGTGAGAGAGAGAGAGACAGAGAAAAACAAACAATTAAAAATCAATACGTGCCGTTGAGCTTTTAAGTATGCGAAGCACCATGCAGGGAGCATATCGCTTGACAAAGCAGCCACATTTAAGCCCAGCAAGGAAGAGAGCAATGTGAAGGTAATCTTTCAGTGTTTTTTGAGGAGCAGCCGTATCTTCTAGGGGTGCGAACAGCCCCCGTGCCCACAATATATTTGAGGAGTTTTATTTAATAGGTAATCCGCGCTCTGGTTGGGTAGCTTCTCAGCCATCTGCCAATAGCGTCCTTTGTATGAAATCAACTGGGCAAACCAACTGAGGAAGCATGTACCAGAAATTAAAAGACCCATTGTCCGCAGAAATCCGCGAACCAGCAAAAAATCTGCGATATATATTTAAATATGTTTACATATAAAATCCACGATAGAGTGAAGCCGCGAAAGTCGAAGCGCGATATAGCGAGGGATTACTGTAGTTCAATCAATCAGTCAGTCTTTATTCAGTCACAGATGAGTACATGGATTCATGCTTTGCAAAGCAGAAGAGCAAAGTTTCCCTGTTTCACCCGACTTTTATCATTTTCCTTCCTCCCCCTTCCCCTTACTTATCAATAAGCACAATATGTTTTTCTAAGCATTTCATCTTACATTGTGTGCATCGGCTAACCGTTTCTATTTTGTGTACATTGCAAAAGGGGCCCTAAAGAAGGAAAAGCCTTTCCTGTACGGACCTCGCGGTTCAGAAACAGTTTCATCCCAAGAACTATAAACACACTCAATCACTCCATCAAGCGCTCCTTGTAGAACTGTTTGTACTTATAAGTACAATCACCTCACTGTAAACTTGCACTATAGTTATAATATTGCACAACCTGCGCCAAGAACTATAAACGCACTCAATCAGTCCATCAAGTTCTCCTTGCAGAACACTTTGTACTTATTAGTATAATTACCTCACTGTAAATTTGCGATAGTTCTAATATTGCACAACCTGCACCACTTTATAAAGCATGTATTTACATATGATGAAAATATTATTTTTAAGATGAAATGCAGCAAAATATGTTTATTTCATTATACAGATAAAATGTTAGCATCATTTAAATAATCTATATTGTTAATAATTAAACATGTGAGGACATGGTGTCGCAGCGCTAGCAAGGAGCTGCGCCCATTCAGGGATTGTTCCTGCCTTGCGCTGTATTCTTGCTGGTACTGACGTGACACTGGAAGGATAGACGGATAGAATAATTAAACACATACTACGAAGATATTTCAATGTTACTTAAAAGTTTTGAAGAATCTGCGTTCTAAACTTACAGATGGCTTCACGTCTATTACAGAGCTGATTGTGTGGTGATTGGGTATTTGGAGAAAGAAAAGTAAGGACAGGAATTGGAGGTTAGTACGTTTGAAAGAGACAGTACTTCTGTAATAAATTATTTCATCGAAGGTCACGCATGGCGCAGCAAGCCTCTTGCGTGAGACATGAACAAGCACTGCGCCACCGTGTTCCCATGTTTATTAACATGCTTTCATTCCTATCATCATGAAAAAGATATCACGTATACATCTCAGTATTTTAATTATTCAGAGAGCTGTAATATCACGAATGTAATGGATTATGTGTCCTGTCGGAGAAAGAGAAAGCCCGTTTAAGAAGCAGGTAGTGATTCACACACATAGAGCACATAGAAGATCAAATACAGAACAAAGCATTTAATGTGCTACTTTAGTTACGATGGGATTTGAGAAACTAGTAAATTAAACGATTTTAAGATGAAGTTTATGATGTTCTACTTTAATGGCAAAGTAAACTACGTGATTAAAGTGAAAATTTCGAGAATGAAGTTGATATTTCGTGCTTTTTTCCCACTGTGTGCCTATTTTTTTTGTCTGTACCCTAATAAGCTTTCATATGACACTCAGACGGTGGACTACAACTCGCCTTTTCACGGCGACTTTGATATGTGATTTCTTTTTTATTTCGGGCACTGTGCGAATTTGTGAACTTGAGCTTTCGAGTTTCTCCGACACTCTGTCACTTGATCAACTTCCTAGATTGTGGGTTCGCTTCCCGGTTCCTCCCTGTGTGTATAGTGCTTTGAGTACTGAGAAAAGCGCTATATAAATGTAATGAATTATTATTATTATTATTATTTTGTTGTTTATATCACTGTTTAAACCAACAAATAGTACGTTTTTCTTTGCCTCCACTTAGTATTCGCTCATATTCTTATATTTTCCTCCGTGCTTTTCCCATTGTCTTTTCACAGAAGGCTGAGCTTAAGGGTTATTTATATTGATTTGCATATTCAAAGAGGTGTAATTCTGGGAGGAGTTGGGGCGGGACAGAAGGCACATGCACGCGCGTTACTTTTCACGCTGATCGGGATTTATGTAGCGGAAGAACGTGGAAGTTTGTGTACGCACAGATTCCTGCATTTGGATTTTTCTTTTTTTTTTTTTTTTTATTAATTTTATTTATTAATTTTATTGTAATCATTCCATACAAATAGATCAATTTATAACAAAAAGAAAAAAAAATTGAAGACAAATCAAACCCCACCCCTGAGAAGGAGAGCTTAGCCAAAGGAGAATTGCTTAGGGCTTTTTAATAAGGCAACAATAAACAAAAGAAAGGAAGAAATATATATAGGTAAATAAAAAATGGAGAAGGAAAATAAATGCGGTAATAGTTATTTCTCTTATTCTAAAATAATAATGATTAGATCCTGCCATGTTTTGAAAAAATTCTGTACAGATCCTCTAACTGAGAATTTGATTTTTTCCAATTTCAAATAATATAAAACATTGGTCTCCCACTGACTTATCAGAGGAGAGTTAGGATTCTTCCAATTTAACAAAATAAGTCTGCGTGCCAAAAGTGTAGTGAATGCAATCACCGTTTGCTTGTCCTTCTCCACTTCAAGTCTGTCTGGAAGAACACCGAACACAGCTGTTAGTGGGTTAGGAGGGATTGTGATACCTGGATCTGTGCATCTGGATTTTTCTGTGCGTACGCACATTGCCACTTTTGTGCTTACGCCATGTTAGAGTTCTACGCACTGCATTATACATGAGGCCCCAGGTCTGCAGTTTTCCTGCACAATTGGGCTATTTTTGATCAGTGCCTGTAGGAAAAAAATGTCCTTTATGTGTTTCAGTGTTGGCTATTTTGGGCTATTTTTTCCAACCCCTCCTCCACTCTGTTAGCACCTTTTTCACCCACTGGGGTGCTTTTCAGTCTTTTATAACCTACTTTATCGATCTCCAATCTCTGTGGGGGAATCTCTTCAATAGTATGCACCCAATCCTTTACTCTCAAATGTCTTAGGGGGACCTCACCCCCTGCTTTTTGGTGTGTCATTTTGTATTTGTCAGGTATTGGGCTGGTCTCTTGTGGGATCTGAGCTGTCCTTGGGCTGGGAAATTCTTTAGGGCATGGCAACCCTGACTATCTATATTTTATAAATATACTGTATATATTGTCCTGCGGTGGGTTGGCACCCTGCCCAGGATTGGTTCCTGCCTTGTGCCCTGTGTTGGCTGGGATTGGCTCCAGCAGACCCCGGTGACCCTGTGTTCGGATTCAGCAGGTTGGAAAATGGATGGATGGATGCATACTGTATATATAGATAGTCAGGGTTGCCAGGCCCTGAAGAAAAACAGAATGTCTATTTGTTTGTTCCCTATTCAGTCCTACACCCTTTGACCGATCTGAAGCACACTCTGCATAGTTGCTCTCTAGGACCATATGGACAAGATAGACTACTTCGGGAAGCCAAATTTTCGACCCTGGGGGAGTCCCAGTGTTTTTTTTTTTCCATGTGCATTACAGTATGCACACCAGTGCCACCTGCTGGCTCATAGCAAGTGGAACATCCAAAAAGACTGAAGCCAACAGACAAAATGACCAGAGCTTAACATCACTTACCTGGTCAACGTGCCATGCTGCTTCTATTTACTGTAATATAAACAGGAGAATCATGAGCTTTTGAAGGGGAGTGTTGGGTGAGGTTTGATCGAGATTAGAAGTGCAGTGCAACACAAAGGAGAATCAAAGGGTTGTTGTTTAACTTTTGCTTTGTTGGCTTTTCTTTATAAATTAAGCACTATGAACTGTCCACCTTGAACTAAGAGGATGAGTCAGGCATGACACCATTCATGGAAAATCCAGCAAGGATTTACCGCAATTCCGGAATCCAATCAGACTCAAAAAAGAACAAACTCTCGACTCCCACTGCTACTACCAATTAGATGGTTTAGTGAGGTTCTCAGATCGGCCCTGCAGCGGTCACTTGCGGCCTCTGGCGGAGCGCCAAGAAGACGATCAAACTTGACTATCTAAAGGATATAAAAGTCGTAATAAGGTTTCCTTAGGTGAACCTGCGGAAGGATCATTACCGATGCCATCCCCCGTGGATGGCTAGACCTGACCTCTCGGGCACGCTTCCCCCCTCTCTCCGGAGAGGCAGGGGGGGCCAGGGTGGAGGGGGCAGAAGGGGCTTCCTCCCTGGACGTCCTTCCCCTCTCACCCCACGCCGCCCTCCGCACCCGACCCCGTTCGCCTCCATCCCATGCTCCGGGAGGTGGGGGTGGCGGTAGTCCTCCCCGGGGTGCGGCCTGGACCCGTGGCTTTGGAGAGGCCCGGGTGGTAGGCACTACCCTCCCGGGTGCCTGCCCGGACCTTTCGTCCCACGCCGGCCGGGAAATGGTCACCGGGTTGCCTTCCCCGCTGATTCTATCTGCTGTAATATAAACAGGTGTATGGTGCGCTTTTACAGAGGTTTGCTGGGTGAGGTTTGATTGAGAGTGGATGTGCAGAGCAACTGAAAGGAGAAGGGTTGTTGTTTAACTCCTGTCTTGTCGGCTTTTCTTCATAATTTAAGCACTTCGTACTACCCACCTTCATCTTACAGAACCAGTCAGCCGTGACAGCATTCATGGTTACAACCCAGGATGGAGTCACCGCAATTCTGGAATCCAATTGGAACCAAAAAGAACAAATTCTCAACTCACGAGAGCAGAGACATTGATAGAGAGGCAGTGTGGATGACGGATGGGACAACAGGGTCACCATTTAATAAAAAAAACACATAAACCTTTACTTTCTTTCCTCATCCCATTCTACAAATAAATACCAGGTACTTTGGCTATTGGTGTATAAAAACTGATTTAAAGTGTTCAGTATCTTTCAGTCAGAAAGTCTTAACACCAGAGAAAAAATAACCACGATCAGTCCTCATCTACTGTAGTACCTGTCAAAGAATATCTTATCAATCTTTCAAAAAATCATATAAATATTCACTGACACTAATATGTATAAATAAATACAAACTGAGAGGACAACGATGTGCCAGGAATGAAATGAAGCCAACATACACAAAACAAACTTTCAGTGATATAAACATGTACTAGTTCCATGTCCATACGTCAAATTTAAATTTGAGAAATGTATAAATTTATGTTGTTTTTTTTTTTGTGGAGGGGAAAAATTCTTATATTTTTGTTTTTTGCCTTTTTTTCTTTCTTTTTTTTTTACAGTTCCAAACGTGAATAGGCCCCGGAGGGTCTTGTTCCGCCCCTTGTGCTATATAAAATGAAGATTGATTGACTGATGGATAAATGAGCTCCTTGAGATCATGAGTCATCCAGCTGCCCTGAATAGTGTTAGACAGTAAGATTACGAAAGAATTCATGCAAAACCTATCGGGCATCGGAGCGAGACAGAATGATAGATACATCAGGACCTCACACAGACTGGAGAAGGCTAAGCGTTTTAGCAGCTTCTTTAAGGGGCATATTAGTACAGATGTTTCCTGATTTTAGATTGTTCAATTTGATTTGTAGGAAGTGAAAACAAAAAATGAAACAGACAGTTGAAAACAAATCTGAACAGGATCCATGCAGCTTGAGAAATCATCAATCATGTGTTTTTTAAATGTGTAATTATGATATATATATTACAATGTAATGTATATCAGTATTATTTATAATAATACATTATACAGTACCTTCATAAAGTATTCAGACCCCTCCACTTTTTGCCCATTTTTATTATGCTGTATTGTACTAAAATCTTTTGAATTCATTTTTTGTCTCATCAGGCAACACTCAATAACTTAGAATGACAAAGCGAAAGCGGGATTTAAGAGATTAGTTCAAATAATAATAAAAAAAAACAAAAATATCACATTGACACAAGTATTCAAACCCTTTCCTTAGTACTTTGTTGAAGCCCCTTTGGCGTGAATCTATCTTGGAGTCTTCTTGGGTTTGACGCCACAAGAGTTACACAATCAGATTTGGGGATTTTCTTCCATTTTTCCCCTCAAGTCCTTGCAAGCTCTGTTAGGTTGGGTGGAGACCATCAATGGACAGTTATTTATAGGTCACACTAGAGATGTTTGATTAGGTTCAAGTCTGTGCCACTCAAGAACATACATGGTGTTGTCCCTATGCCACTTCTTTGTTGTGTTTGCTTTGTGCTTAGGGCCAGGGCTGCTTTAACGCATGGGCATGCTGGGCAGTTGCCCGGGGGCCCCACGAGCATAGGGGCCCCATGCTCACCTATGTATGTTGTGATTTGCTGAGTGGTTGTATTGGTGGGGGCCCCGATGCACTGCTTTGCCCGGGGGCCTATAATGCTCTAAACACGGCCTTGCTTAGGGTCACTGTCCTGTTAGAAGATGGACCTTTAGACCAGTCCAGGGTGGTCTGAAGATGTTTTTCCTTTAGGTTATCTCTGTACCTTGTTTCATTCAGCTTCTAGTCTCCAAGTTCTCGCAACATGATGCTGCCACCACCTTCCATGATCATTGGAATGGTATTACTCAGGTGATGAGGGTGCCTGGTTTTCTTCATAAGTGATGCTTAGAATCGAGGCCAAACAATCCAAACTTGGATTCATCAGATCAGAGAATCTGGTTTCTCACAGTCTTGAGAGTCCTTTAGTTGCCTTTTTGCAAAGTCCAAACAGGCTATTCATGTGTTGTCTGGCTACTCTGCCATAAAGACCCGCTTGGTGGAGTGTCACAGTCATGGATGTCCTTCTGGAAGTTTCTCCCATTTCCTCACAGATTCTCTTGAGCTCAGCCAGAGTGACAATTGGGTTCCTGGTCACCCCTCTCACCATGGCTCTTTTTCCCTCCGATTGCTCAGTATAGCCTAATCGTCAGCTCTAGGAAGAGTCATGGTGGTTCCAAACTTAATCCATTAAAGAATTACCGAGACCACTGTGGTTTTGGAAATCTTGAATGCTACACATATTTCTGTAGCTTTTCCCAGATCTGTTCCTGGACATAATCCTCTGTCTCAGGCAGTTCCTTTCATCTCATGGCTTGGTTTTTCCTCAACTGTGGGCCCTTCTACAGACAGGGATGTGTCTTTCCTAAGCAGTCCAATCAAATGAATTGACCACAAAGCGTAGAAACATCTCAATGATGATCAATAGAAGGGGATACACCTTGGCCAAAACTTCAGATGTCAATTAAAGGTCTGAACACTTGCGTCAATGTGATATTTCATTTTTTTTATTTAACGGGGCTGCTCATCAATGATAATTGTGATTAATGCATTACAGATTTCTATAATTACATTTTTTAACGCAACCCCTAATTGCATTAATTTAATCCAGCAAACCTGACTGTACTTTACACATTGGTAATGAAGCAGTGCCCAATGAATCCAAGTCTATTACTAATAGTAGCGGGTCACAGCTACAAAGGAATTCCAGCCAATCTTATCCAGCAAAATATGATCACATCCATAATATTCTCCCTGTCTACCAGAAGTGCATCTGCTACTCTAAGGCAAAAAGCAATTTGTATAGATATGTTTTATCTAACTGCCTTACCTTAACCTTCCTTATTTCTATTTGTATGTATTATTTCATTCTGTCTGTTACTTGTTATTAGATGCAACTGAGAAGGCAAATTTCATGTTTTCCTGTGTAAACATGACTAAATAAAGAAACCTAACCTAACCTAACCTAACAACCCAATTTAATTATTCTTAACGCTGGTAATTTTATACTGATCCACTGACCCCAGATTGTCCGGTTGCCTTCTTGAGTCTTCCCGGGCATGTAAACTTTAACATAAATATTCCAGGGGTTTATGGAATGTAAGGCTCAGCAAACCTGTGTGATATTTTCGCCGTCAGTCACTCATTTAACCCCACATATCGTCAGGGCGTTACGCTGGCTGCTACAGTACAGTCTGCTTTCATGACCACCTGTGTGTTGATACTGCGGTAATGCTTACGATTCACATATGCATTATGTGCATGCTGATTTGCAATATTCCACATTACCTCACGTGGAATGCTGGGAAAAATGTATAAATCTGTATATCACCTCACGTATTGTAATGGTGTTCAAAGCTTGGTGTAAAATTCAAGAAATGGTTGGTTGTGAAATACCCAAATCATAACTATTGCAAAGCTGCATTTCCCTGTGGTCAAAAACATAAAGTTACCAGCAGTTTCATTTTGGCTAACAGTGCATGTCTTGTCCATGTTGATGGGAGTGACCACATGTCATACAAGAGATGTTACATGTATTATTCCATCTCTTTCAAATTGACATCTTTTTATACATCATTTTTGTCCGGTGTTTTCAAAGCATTCTGCCAATCATTCCAAACTCTGCCTGAACGTCTTCTGACAGCTCCTCGTGAGTTACGACAGCTCTGCTAAATCTTGGTGAAGTTAGGAGTAGCTTCATAAACTAGGAAAACAGATAAAATGCCATTACTCCTACTCCTAAGAGTTGGATCAAATTTGTGCTACTCTGAGGTTTTGAACCAATCAGGACCATTTTCCTTCTTTAAGATGCCTGATAAATATGGGCAGCTGATCTACAAATTTCCATTTTTTGGCATACAGCAAACACCACTCTTAGTTTGTCATCTCAGGAATCAGGTTGAGTGTAGCATGTGAAATGTTCAGCTCAAAAGCTGAATTTATGTCCGTCACATGACTGGCAGTATCTCAGATGAAGTCTGGAACCATTTTGATTATATTTGCAGTATTACGCCTATCATATCTTTCAGGTGAGGAGAGAACCCATGATAGTTAAGTGGGTAATCAGAATCTCCATGGGCCTGGAAGACTTCAGGAGGACCAACCTCAAGGGAATGACTCTTATCACAGGAAGATCCTTCACAATCAGGGTCCTCTACAACAGTGGCATATCATCCAAGGGCACAACCCGCGCATTACATCTCGTACTGATTATTGTAATTCTATCCTTTCTGGTGTGGAAGATCAGCCTGACCCAGACAGACACTCAGACTCAGAAGTCCTGCACAACACACACACAGTGCACAAACCCCAATAAGCTCAATCCTTATCTCTTTCTTTTCTTCTGCCGCCTCCACTCCTCTCCCACAAGCTCTGCCTCCCGACTCTGGCTCTCCGAATGGAGTGAGACGACCCCTTTTATAATTCACCCGGATGTGCTCCAGGTGCTCTCTGATGACCTTCCTGCAGCACTTCCTGGTGTGGCGGAAGTGCTGCATGGGCACCCGGAAGAACTCCTTGTATACCTGGTTCCTGTTCCGGCAGCACTTCCTGGTGTGGCAAAAGTGCTGCAATCCATGGCTTTGGAACCATGCAGGCACCCCCTGGCGTTGGCCATAGCCCCCCACAGAGTTGAGCTTCCAAGCTCTGTGGCCCACATACAATCCAGGGGGCTGCCTTCTTGCATCCCACGGAAGACACTGCCCCTCTCCCGGTCCTTCCCTTCTCATGCCTGGTCTTCCTCACAAACTCCTTTACAAACTTCAATTGGTTCAGTTCTCAATTGGTTCATAATGCTGCAGCTTGTATTATTACCAGAACTCCTTCCAAAGAACACATTACTCCAGTCCTTCAGCAGCTTCAATGGCTCCCTATTAAATATCACACAGATTTTAAGATTCTTCTTACTACTTAAAAGACCCTTCATAATCTGGCATCTCTTTATCTTTCTGATCACATCTCCATTCCTTCTCGTATCCTTAGATCTTCTTCCTCTATAAATCTTATTGTACCTCCTGCTCGCATGACAACCATGAGGTCTAGAGCTTTCAGTCGAGTAGCCCCTCACCTGTGGAACTCTCTCCCACAAGACATTCGTAATATCGACTCTCTTCCTACCTTTTTAAGATGGCTTATTCTGTCTGATACTTTTAGCTGATAAATTTAAATTCAGTTTTATTATTGTATTTATTCTGGTTTTATTGTACTGTAATATCTTATTAATTTTATGTTGTGACTGTTGTTATTAATGTGCTCTGTAAGGTGTCCTTGTGTGCTTTGAAAGGCGCCTGTATATAAAATAAACATTTTTTATTATTATTATTACTATTTGATTTTGATTTGAATTACTTTGTTAATCCCCGAGAGAAAATTGTTTTTTCACAAAACCTATGGAGGTCAGAGCGCAGGGTAAGCTTTTGTACAACATCTCTGGTGCAATTTTCAGGTTAAGGCTTTATATACCATATAAACTTTCAAACTGCATTCTAAATAAATGGCAGACCAAAGAAATAAAATAAATACAGTACCTGTTTAAGTACTTTGGGTCCTCCAAATAGTTCTGAAGAAGGTTATACACCTCAAGTGGTGGGTTCAGGCCCAATTCTTCTGCTCGCTCCCACCTTTGCAGGCGGGTGATGCCTGTGAGAAGACAGGACAGTGCTTTCAGACAATGGTCATCAACTGCTGTTTTTTCTTTACTTGAAATCACTCTCTGAGCTACTGTACCTCCACACGATGTCACCTCTTTATAATGTTAGCTGTCTCATTAGTAAGGTCAATTAAAAGCCACTCTTGAAACAAGTAATTCATCAAGAGTCAGAGTGACAGCAAATCCCATGGAAATGACAATCGATATAGGAAACAAATACAGCTCACTTTGCTCATATTCTCTTAAACGCTTTTATTCATGTAAAATGTGGAATCTCATAATAATCATCATTTTCCTTCCATGGTTCATTCTTATGTTCACAGTTGCAAAATGCTGAGTTGGGCTGGGCTGCTCAGACCTTCCTATCCCAAGCAAATTTCTCCCAGATATTCCTGATGAACACCAAGGTCAAGGACAATCAAGAAATAGTGTGTCCTGGGTGTCACCTTTGGTCTTTACTTTGTGGGGGGCTTTGTCTTACACACATCCCATGGGAGTTGCAGGGGGCAACCTTACCCCTCATTGCAAATCACCTCATCTGGCTCCTCTCAAACCTCAGATGCAGTGATTCTATTCTGAAGACCTTCTGTGTTACCAAAGCTCTTCATCCTGCCATGGAGTATTAGCCTAGCAACGCTGTACTCCAAACTCACTTCAGCTGATCATACTTATGGTCTCCTCATTTCAGTCACTGCCCAGTACTTGTGACGATATGTAAGGAAAGGAATGTAGACTGACCAATAAATAAAGAATCGGAGGGTGATGTTTTCCTATGCTGTGTTATAGCCAAGGGTTTTTCCCTGGATGGCGAAAATTAATTCAAAATGACATTTTTTATATTATTTGTATTAGCTTTGTTAATCATTTGTTTATAATTTACTGTAGCTTTAAATGTGCTGTAATTTCTTGTACTTTTGTGAGTGGAGCCCTAGGAGGTGGGGCCACCCTGACATCACTGCTGCTGGGCCCTCCTCCTGGCTTTATATTCTCAGTCAGAATCGAGACTCGGCCGTGGAGCTTTGAGTTTGCATTTAATTTTATAATAAGTATTGTTATTTCTTGTTTTGCTGTTTTTTTTATTTTCTTGCTTGTTTGCTA
This sequence comes from Erpetoichthys calabaricus, assembly GCF_900747795.2. NCBI lineage: Eukaryota > Metazoa > Chordata > Cladistia > Polypteriformes > Polypteridae > Erpetoichthys > Erpetoichthys calabaricus. Next base: position 159,978,558 of record NC_041403.2, read on the forward strand.
GATTTGCCTTTAGAATTTGTGAATTGAGACTTGTTTGCCACTTTTGTCCAAAACCTTGTTGATCTTTTGAATATTTTGTTAGATTTTTGTATTCTTGTCAAATAAACTGTCGAATTGTAAAATTATAGTCTGGCTTGTCTTCATACGCCAGAGTTTTGTGGTTTGTTCAGGATTATGCCTTGCTTATCGATGTGTTTCAGCATCTCGTCTTCTTATGAGTGGGGGCTGTGTGACCGAACCAAAGGCTAGATATAAACAACCATAAACTGTCAGTGTGCATTTCTCCATCTTTGTTGCTCTTGCATTGTTTATCTCACATTTGATGCTCAGCAGATGCCGTTGCTGTTAATCTCTTTTTTCTATTATGGTGATCTTCATCACATAATCAATCTCTACAGTTTGTTTATTGCTCAGCAGATGTCACTACTCTTCTTTTTCCTTCCACCATGTCACTTCACTGAATGGTCACGTTGCCATTATTAACCCATAAGCACAGGTCACTTTTCTGTTACTTCAAATTTTTGAAATTCCAGAATATATCAGGTCATTAGCTTTCGATTAACACCAAGATCAAGGTTCTAGCTCCAGTAGTTCATGAGTAATCTTGTGACAAATGGACAGACCTTAGCATTTTATACATATAGATAGATACGTCAGGAAAAAATTTGCAATTCATAAAAAGAAAACACAATTGACATAGGACTGACTTTCAATTGAAGATCTCATTCACTGGTCAGGAATGTTATCTTCATTTCAAAAGGTCAATCCCTTGCCAATTGCATTTCCGGTTTATCATGTGCATCAATTTTTCAGGAAGCATCAATTTAACGATATTTAAGCAAAAAATGAATGCGTATTGCATGTTTTGAACATAAAACTGGATAACTAACATGTGGATTTTGCAACATGAATAACACCAGATTTCTTTTTCCTTGAAAAGAGCCTGGTCCACATTGCTGGCAGTAAGTCGAACCCATTTCCAGTGAGAGTTGGACTCTGCAGGGCTGCCCTTTGTCACTGATTCTGTTCATAACTTTTATGGACAGAATTTCTAGGTGCAGCCAGGGCGTTGAAGTGGTCCGGTTTGGTGAGCTCAGGATTGGGTCACTGCTTTTTGCAGATGATGTTGTCCTGTTTGCTTCATCAGGCTGTGATCTTCATCTCTCTCTGGATCGGTTCGCAAACAAGTGTGAAGCGGCTGGGATGGAAATCAGCACCTCCAAATCTGAGACCATGGTCCTCAGTCAGAATATGGTGCAGTGCCCTCTCAGGGTTGGGAGCAAGATCCTGCCCCAAGTGGAGAAGTTCAAGTATCTCGGGGTCTTGTTCACGAGTGAGGGAAGAATGGAGTGTGAGATCGGTGTGGCGTCCGCAGAGATGTGCATGTGTACATCGGTCTGTCATGATGAAAAAGGAGCTGAGACGTAAGGCAAAGCTCTTAATTTACCGGTTGATCTATGCTCCTACTCTCACCTATGGTCATGAGCTGTGGGTAGTGATCGAAAGAACAAGATCACGAATACAAGCGGCTGAAATGAGTTTCCTCCGCAGGGTGTCTGGGCTTTCCCTTAAAGATGGGGTGAGAAGCTCGGTCATCCGGGAGGAGCTCAGAGTAGAGCCACTGCTCCTTCGTATCGAGAGGAGTCAGATGAGGTGGCTTGGGCATCTGACCAGGATGCCTCCTGGACGCCTCCCTGGTGAGGTGTTTCGGGCACGTATAACTGGGAGGAGGCCCCAGGGAAGACCCAGGACACGCTGGAGAGACTATGTCTTTCGGCTGGCCTGGGAACGCCTTGGGATTCCCCCGGAAGAGCTAGTAGAAGTGGCCAGGGAGAGGGACGTCTGGGCATCTCTGCTCAAGCTGCTGCCCCCGCGACCCGATCTCGGATAAGCGGAAGAGGATGGATGGATGGATGGATGGATGTCTTTCCCATTGTTTGCTGTTGTGCAGCATTGGTCACCATTGTCTTGTATTATACCATAAAATATTTTTTATCTTAAAGATGTTTATGGAAATCATGCTATCTGGAGAAAACGCATGTGGACATGGGCAGAATGTGTAAAAATCGTAGTCTAAAAAAATATTGGTCTTTGAGGTTTAGGGGCTGTATCAGAAAGCTCTCTGGGACTACTCTCTTACACTAATTTCAAACAAAAAGCCCAGAATTCCAAGTGATCATAATAGATCTATTGGTCCACTTAAATAGATGTACAGTATATATAAGCGCAGAGGCCTTACATGTTGAGAGCATGTGCAGGCAAAACAAATAGTAAAAAAGGTGAAAACCTGCAAAATATCCACAAAGTAGGTCAGGACATTTACTCGCCTGCCTAGACACGGGCCTCACCCCAGGCAGCCTCCCCCCTTACAACAGGTAGGCTTCGGCCTAAACAGGCCCAAGATGTGGCTTGCCTTTCAAAGTTCAAAAATACACTTTAAATTTCCCCAAAACACAAAAATATGCAAAAATTGCTTTCAAGGGAGAGGACACAACGAAACTTCTGGCTTGGAAGGACTAGGCAAATGCAGAATCTTTATACATGAAGGAATTTATTGGAATTAAAAAAACAAGAACAGAAAAAGACAAACAGGCAAAAAGCAGACAAAAGGGGATGGCTAACAAGGCAATCCACAGCTAACAAATCCAAAGACAAAAGCAGAAAATCCAGAAAACAGAAAAATACAATACTTACACATAAATGCACTTTTCAACACACAATGAACCACTGAAGGACCTACTCCTCAGCCCGTAATATTAAGGCTGAGGCCGGCTTCCTTAGCAGTGAGGTCTGGGTGGCTTCACCTCCTGGGGTTTCACCCACAAAACACAAGAAATGAATGCAAAGACAATAAAAACACAATACTTGACAAATGAAATAATTACACAAAAAGAAGAAAAAAAGAAAAACATTGGTTTACATTAAGGCAATCCAAAAATGGAAATAACAGAGACATGAAACAAGCAAGAAAAAGAAACTTAAACCAGGGCAATAACCCCTGGTTGAACAATAACATTACCTATACAGGGTCCAAATTCCCAGTTCAAATCGAACTGCTTGAGGAGGTCCAGGTCCAACTGTCTTTGAGGAACAGGAACCAGCTCTGGCTCCTGTTCAGGGTCTGTAATAAAACAACAGCAAAATAATCAAAGGAGGTGACTGTCTGTAGTGTAATCAGATCAAAGAGCAACAGGTTATGTGTTGTTACTAGGGGATAGAAGGGTCTGATTATTCAAATCTTATCTGACATGCATAACATTTTCAAACACACTAAATCCAATTCACACTCACAATACCCTAGCAGATCAGCCTACATCCACGCTACTATGTCCAGCCTACATCCACGCTACTATGTCGTTTATAAATGAAAATGATCTTCATCCACTCTAGTGTTTTCACATCTTGCACCGCACAAATGACTGTTGAAAGAAGGAAGTATCGTAATGTTGTTGCGTAATTTATGTCTGAGTGATGGGGTATGCAATAGGACAAGATTAATTGTATTCAAAATCGGTTGAACAATTCTGACATGTAAAATTTTAACAGGCGATAAGAAAGGTAATGTAGTACATCTTCCACGGATCGACACCAAATGAGATCTTGATGTGCCATTCGTATTAAAACATTTACAGTTTCCCGTCAGAATACCTTTTGCTATGACAATTAACAAATCACAGGGACAAACATTCGAACGTGAAACTTATTCACTCACGGGCAATTATACGTTGCGTTGCCAAGATGTAACTCCAAACACGGTATCAAAATTCAAAGCGATATTGATGAAAAGTTAATTCCAAATATTGTTGTTATTGAAGTTTTACAGTAAAAGTTATGATTGAAACTCAGGCATCAGCCTGCCCAAACCCCGACATGATTAGAAAAACACAGTCCTTTATCAAAATAAACAAAAGTTTTATTTTATAATACATCCAAAAAGTGTTACATATGCACAAAACACTTCTTTCTCCCTTTCTACAATAAATCTCTCACCACCGCACTGCCCTCCTCCAGTCAAGTGTTGCCTCTCTACCACCCAGCTCCGACTCGCCTGAATAAGGGAGTGCAGTCCCTTTTACTACAGACCCAGGAGTACTTCCGGTGCCAGGGTGACTGCCCGATGGAAGTACTTCCGGGTCACACGGAAATCCATTATTAGAGTAGAGAACTTGTTTCCCTGGAACACCCTCTTGCGGCACCCCGTGACCCCAGTAGGGCTGCCCTGTCAGACTACATTTCCCGGCATGCCCTGCTGGCTTCCCACTGGGTGGGGATATTCGGGGCTGCTGCCATCTAGCGTGCTGGGGGAATAACAGTTCCCTAGTGATCTCTCTACTTCTATAGGGATTGTCCGTCCATCTTTTCCTTCCGGTTCTGCTTCCTTTCCTGGCCGGGATGTCTGTCCAGCACATGTGGCATCTACAAAGTTTAAAAAGTATTTGCATGTTAATTTCAAAGCCAAACAGAACGAAAACGTGTAACACAACGAGTACCTCTAACGCAACATGAAACGTAATTTTCCTTCAATTTATTACATTTTACTATTTTTTACTATGGTTAATTACTCGCTGTAATGTAAAATAGTTAGGTCTATTATGCATATGTAACAATTCCCATGAAAATAACAATCTGTTGTAAAAGCTAGCCCGGCCACAGACAGACACAACGCAGTGTCCACGACACACACGTTTATTCCCAACAATATTTACACGATTGCACAGTCCTTGGTTCTTCTAGCCGCCTCCACTCCTGTCTCGCAAGCTCCGTCCTTCTTCCACCCGACTCTGGCTCTCTGAATTGGAATGAGGCGGCCCCTTTAATCCTGTTTCAGATGTGTTCCAAGTGCCTGGCGATGAACTTCCGGCAGCATTCCCCAGTGTGTTGGAAGTGCTGCCCTTGCACCCGGAAGCACTCCGGGCATAAACCATCCCTGGTCTGTCAGCACTTCCTGGCGTCCCGGAAGTGCTGTCCTCCAGGGATCAAGGACTGGCCGGGTGCCCAGGGAAAAGAAGTGCTGCTCTCCCGGTTCCTCCTTCCTCCAGGCGTCCCGGCGGGGCCGTCTATGACACTGTTTAAATTGTACATCCGCTTCCCCATAAGCGAGCAGCAGAGCCGCGAACTGGCTAGTGCATAGTACCCGCCCGGGGGTTGGTGAGCGAAGCGAGCAGGGGGCAGAGCACACTAATACTACTATATATTTTTATATATGTTGCCTTATATTGTACTTAAGTTATCTTTGTGTTTCATTGTTTTGCTGCAGTATATATCTTAATTTCTCCTTAATGAACTACATCTAATCTAATATCTAATGAAAGGACACTCGCACAGTAGTTCATTTTCGGCTCATGAATTAACCTAACATTCAATTATTGAACTGACCAATGAAAGAAAAACTGACTCCCAAGATGGTGCCCAGCCAAACTTCACAAACCGCAACATCCAGCATACAGTGGTGTGAAAAACTATTTGCCCCCTTCCTGATTTCTTATTCTTTTGCATGTTTGTCACACAAAATGTTTCTGATCATCAAACACATTTAACCATTAGTCAAATATAACACAAGTAAACACAAAATGCAGTTTTTAAATGATGGTTTTTATTATTTAGGGAGAAAAAAAATCCAAACCTACACGGCCCTGTGTGAAAAAGTAATTGCCCCCTTGTTAAAAAATAACCTAACTGTGGTGTATCACACCTGAGTTCAATTTCCGTAGCCACCCCCAGGCCTGATTACTGCCACACCTGTTTCAATCAAGAAATCACTTAAATAGGAGCTGCCTGACACAGAGAAGTAGACCAAAAGCACCTCAAAAGCTAGACATCATGCCAAGATCCAAAGAAATTCAGGAACAAATGAGAACAGAAGTAATTGAGATCTATCAGTCTGGTAAAGATTATAAAGCCATTTCTAAAGCTTTGGGACTCCAGCGAACCACAGTGAGAGCCATTATCCACAAATGGCAAAAACATGGAACAGTGGTGAACCTTCCCAGGAGTGGCCGGCCGACCAAAATTACCCCAAGTGCGCAGAGACGACTCATCCGAGAGGTCACAAAAGACCCCAGGACAACGTCTAAAGAACTGCAGGCCTCGCTTGCCTCAATTAAGGTCAGTGTTCACGACTCCACCATAAGAAAGAGACTGGGCAAAAACGGCCTGCATGGCAGATTTCCAAGACGCAAACCACTGTTAAGCAAAAAGAACATTAGGGCTCGTCTCAATTTTGCTAAGAAACATCTCAATGATTGCCAAGACTTTTGGGAAAATACCTTGTGGACTGATGAGTCATAAGTTGAACTTTTTGGAAGGCAAATGTCCCGTTACATCTGGCGTAAAAGGAACACAGCATTTCAGAAAAAGAACATCATACCAACAGTAAAATATGGTGGTGGTAGTGTGATGGTCTGGGGTTGTTTTGCTGCTTCAGGACCTGGAAGGCTTGCTGTGATAGATGGAACCATGAATTCTACTGTCTACCAAAAAATCCTGAAGGAGAATGTCCGGCCATCTGTTCGTCAACTCAAGCTGAAGCGATCTTGGGTGCTGCAACAGGACAATGACCCAAAACACACCAGCAAATCCACCTCTGAGTGGCTGAAGAAAAACAAACTGAAGACTTTGGAGTGGCCTAGTCAAAGTCCTGACCTGAATCCAATTGAGATGCTATGGCATGACCTTAAAAAGGCGGTTCATGCTAGAAAACCCTCAAATAAAGCTGAATTACAACAATTTTGCAAAGATGAGTGGGCCAAAATTCCTCCAGAGCGCTGTAAAAGACTCATTGCAAGTTATCGCAGACGCTTGATTGCAGTTATTGCTGCTAAGGGTGGCCCAACCAGTTATTAGGTTCAGGGGGCAATTACTTTTTCACACAGGGCCATGTAGGTTTGGATTTTTTTTTTCTCCCTAAATAATAAAAACCACCATTTACAAACTGCATTTTGTGTTTACTTGTGTTATATTTGACTAATGGTTAAATGTGTTTGATGATCAGAAATACTTTGTGTGACAAACATGCAAAAGAATAAGAAATCAGGAAGGGGGCAAATAGTTTTTCACACCACTGTAGGTACAAATACTGTAAAAAAAAATCAATGTTAACTACTGTACTCCTGAGCCTCCTGACATACAAAAATCCATTAAGCAAAATTATCAATTTAAGCCTTAGCATTCTAACTTCGCCAGGTGTTAAGATTCCAGAAAAGATGGAGCAGCGCTAGTAAATGTCCAGAGAAGAGTGACTAAGCCGATTCCAGGACTGCAGGGGATGAGTTATGGGGAAAGATTAAAGGAGTTGAACCTTTTTAAGCAAATGGGGATTAAGAGGTGACATGATTGATTGACGTGTTTAAAATTATTAAAAGGAATTAGTAGAGTGGATTGAGGCTGTTACTTTGAAATGAGTTCAACGCAAACATGGGGACACAAATTAAAACTTGTTAAGGGTAAAATTCACTCAAATGTTAGAAGTTTTTTTTTTCCACACAGACGTGTGGAATAAGGTACTAAGTTATGTGGTAGACATTAGAACTTTAAGGACCTTCAAAACTCAAGTTGATGTTGTTTTGGATGAAGTAGTTGGATAGAACTGATGAGCTTTCCTGGGCTGAATGGCCTGTTGTGATCAAAATGATTCTGCCATTCTAATGATTACTGACTCCGACTTCAGAAATCACGAAGGGAGCCAAAGCAGATCAGACAACCTGCCGGCACTTCACCTTTTATAAATACAGTCATATGAAAACGTTTGGGAGCCCCTCTCAGCCTGCATAATAATTTACTTTATTTTCAACAATAAAGATAACAGTGGTATGTCTTTCATTTCTTAGGAACATCTGAGTACTGCGGTGTTTTCCGAACAGAGATTTTTAGTGAAGCAGTATTTAGTCGTATGAAATTAAATCAAATGTGAAAAACTGGCTGTGCACAAATGTGGGTCCCTTTGTCATTTTGCTGATTTGAATGCCTGTCACTGCTCAATGCTGATTACTTGTAACACCAAATTGGTTGGATGAGCTCGTTAAGGCTTGAACTTCATAGACAGGTGTGTCCAATCAGGAGATATAAAGGGATTTAAGGTGGTCAATTACAAGTTGTGCTTCCTTCACTTTGACTCTCCTCTGAAGAGGGACAGCATGGGATCCTCAAAGCAACTCTCCAAAGATCTGAAAACAAAGATTGTTGAGTCTCCTGGTTTAGGGGAAGGCTACAAAAAGCCATCTCAGAGGTTTAAACTGTCAGTTTCAACTGTAAGGAATGGAATCAGGAAATGGAAGGCCACAGGCACAGTTGCCGTTAAACCCAGCAGGTCTGGCAGGCCAAAAAAAATACAGGAGCGGCATATGTGCAGGATTGTGAGAATGGCTACAGACAACCACAGATCACCTCCAAAGACCTGCAAGAACATCTTGCTGCAGATGGTGTATCTGTACATCATTCTACAATTCAGCACAATTTGCACAAAGAACATCTGTATGGCAGGGTGATGAAAAAGAAGCCCTTTCTGCACTCACGCCACAAACAGAGTCACTTGTTGTATGCAAATGCTCATTTAGACAAGCCAGATTCATTTTGGAACAAAGTGCTTTGGACTGATGAGACAAAAATTGAGTTATTTGGTCAGAACAAAAAGCGCTTTGCATGGCCGAAGAAGAACACCGCATTCCAAGAAAAATACCTGCTACCTACTGTAAGATTTGGTGGAGGTTCCATCATGCTGTGGGGCTGTGTGGCTTGTTCAGGGACTGGGGCCCTTGGTAAAGTCGAGGGTCATATGAATTCAACCCAATATCAACTAATTCTTCAGGATAATGTTCAAGCATCAGTCACAAAGTTGAAGTTACGCAGGGGTTGGATATTCCAACAAGACAATGAGCCAAAACACAGTTCGAAATCTACAAAGGCATTCATGCAGAGGGAGAAGTACAATGTTCTGGAATGGCTATCACAGTCCCCTGACTTGAATATCATTGAAAATCTATGGGATGATTTGAAGTAGGCTGTCCATGCTTGGCAGCCATCAAATTGAACTGAACTGGAGAGATTTTGTAATGAAGAATGGTCAAAAATACCTCCATCCAGAATCCAGACACTCATCTAAGGCTATAGGAGGACAGCGTCTAGAGGCTGTTAGATTGGCAAAAGGAGGCTCAGCTAAGTATTGATGTCATATCTCTGTTGCGGTGCCCAAATGTATGCACCTGTCTAATTTTGTTATGATGCATATTGCATATTTTCTGTTAAGCCAATAAACTTAATGTCACTGCTGAAATACTACTGTTTCCATACGGCATGTCAGATATTAAAAGGAAGTTGCTACTTTAAAAGCTCAGCCAATGAGAAACAAAAATCCAAAGAATTAAGAGGGGTTCCCAAACGTTTTCATATGACTGTATGTAAACAGCTGAACTCCAGCTATGTATCTGTAAAGTGTCTTGACAACATATTAACAACTGAAAGACACTGCATAAAAATAAACATCTCCAACTTTTAAACCAGATACAGAGGATGCCTCACAGGTCTTTTACGATATTTGGGATACTGAGGGAGTCAATAAAGCCAAAACGCTGGGTCTCTACCATTTAAAAAAAAAAAATTGGTCCTTCAGAGCAAAGCCATTTGTGGTTCCCTAAGAACCTTCAACATGAAGGGTGCAGAATTACTTCCACATCAGGCTCCGTAGATAACCATGAAGAGGTAAAACAGATTAATAATAATCAAATGGCTTCATGATGGACACTTGCTGCACACAACAGCACAGGTGAAGCTCAGGCTGTCTTGATCTGTCAGTACCCTGCTAGGCAGCCATTGAAGACATTGAAGGTTTTTTTTCTTATTTTTCCACTGGGGGCTCCGCCACCTGCTCGCTTTGCTCACCTACCCCCGGGTTTGGTTAACCGCACATACAATTTAAAGAGATTGTTATTTTCATGGGAATTGTTACATATGCATTATTTTCACTTTTACTTTAGTAAAAACAATATTTGGAAAGAACTTTTCTTGAAGATCGCATTGAATTTTGATTCCGTGTTTGGACTTACATCGTGACAACGCAACGTATAACTGCCTGTGAGTGAATATCGTTTCTTTCTCTCTAATAAATAAAACGACTTTCTCAAATGTTTGTCCATGCTCTTTCTTCTTCGCTTTGTCGTTGACTTGTCATCTGGAACATATAAAATTATTGTCCTGATAAAATTAATAAGAGCTGAGAACGCAGGAAGTGTGCCTGCCAAAAGCATTCACACGACTGAGAGGTTAGATGACCGTGGTCTTGTTTGAAAATGGCTGTAAGTAGGGTGTCACTTGAAAGAATCTCATGTTAAAAGTCTTTGTCTCATGGGACTTCATACCGCATTCATTTTCACTGGCAACACGAATTAGACGATCTACAAGTCTCCGACTTAAAGTTTAAATCCGAACAATATATACAATCTCTTTTTGCTGTTTCGTTATTTCACCGAGTAATAATTTCCGTTTGTTTGCGCTAATGCGATCTTTCCTATCCTTTTTTTGAGGCTTTTGAATTTTCGTACTTCCTTCATCTCTAACCTGCTCTGCATGTGTACCGCGCCAACATTTTTGAATTCTTTACGACATTCTACTTTGTCATCTACTCTTTGTCCTCTATTTCTAGCCCCTTGCGTGGTTAAAGCTCTTTCTCGCAGGATGTATAAGTGTCTCTCCAAGAAAATCACGTCTCGTCATCTTCCACAATTTTTTTTTATAATAAAGAGATATATTAGGAACATTTTCAAATCCCAAAAAAAACATTTTATATGTAAAGAACCATTCCCAGAATGAAATGGTTCATTGACAAGCAATGGAGCTATGAGGAACTGCACGACCCAGACAAGGGCCATGAGAGAACCTGTATTTTCAGGAGCGTACCCTTATTTTTTTTTATTTATTCTTCTCCAGCGTGACAATAACACTTACCTTTTTTATCTTTCTACTGTATATACATGTGGGCGGCACGGTGGTGCAGTGGGTAGCGCTGCTGCCTCGCAGTTAGGAGACCTGCGTTCACTTCCCGGGTCATCCATGCGTGGAGTTTGCATGTTCTTCCCATGTCTGCATGGGTTTCCTCCCACAGTCCAAAGACATGCAGGTTAGGTGCATTGGCAATTCTAAATCCTCACTAGTGTGTGCTTGGTGTGTGTGCCTTGCGCCCTGTGCTGCCTGGGATTGGCTCCAGCAGACCCCCGTGACCCTGTGTTAGCCTAAAGCAGGTTGGAAAATGGCTGACTGAATATACATGTTCGTTTTTTTATTTCCCAGGGGGAATAATAATATATTTTATGATAGCTGATGATGTAATGATAATGGCCAGGGTGTTCCTCCTGTATAGCTGATGTGTCACATGTTCTGTCTTCCTCAAAGGTATATACCGAAAAAAATGTTTTGATTATTTCATGTGATTTTAATACTGTATATCTGTGTGCACTGAATTTAAAAATGAAAGCTCTATCATCTAACATTTTTTCACAAAATGCATTTTTTTGGTTGTCAATTCAGTTCCCAGTGGCAAACAAAAAATAATTTTTTGTAGACTAGGGGGCTTTGCCCCCCGCTCGCTTCGCTTGCCAACCCCCGTGTTTGTTTTTCCAGATACACACTTTTAAGATTTTTTTTTTCTCTTTGAATTGTTGCTATTTCATTAGTTTCACTTTTATTTCAGAACGTATGCGGAAACAATATCTGGAATCTTTCGAGTCCCAATATGCTGAATCTTTTAAAGGAGGTCCATGAGACATGTGCTTAATAACTTTGTACCATAATTTCAGGATAGGTTTCTCTGTTTGGAATTTCAGCACAGACAAAACGATCTTCATCATCAGCAGTTAATAATTGTTTTTGCAAAGTAACCAATAAATGCATGCGAGGTAAAACACGTTTTTGAAATTCTCTGACTTAAACTTCAAAGCCTTACAATATTTACATACGTCTGACATATCACCTGTGTCCATATATTCGATCTCTATTCGCTTTTTAGTTATTTCTCCGAGTAATAATTTCTCTTTGTTTGCGCTAATGCCATGTTTATTTTCTTTTTTTTCTGCTTTCCTATTCTGTATCTTGCTCTGCATGTGTTTCGCGCCTCCGTTTTTTTTTGAGTCTTTTGAATTCCATGTTTCATTATCTCTAACCTGCTCTGCATGTGTTTGGCCCCTTTGTTTTATAACCTCTTTATGACGTTTTACTTTATTTCTACTCTTTGTCTTTTATTTCTGACCTTGCTTTGTCCTGCTTTTTTTTCCAATGACACCTGGTCCGTGGTGATTATTTTCCCTTTTTCAAGTAATAATTTCCATTTGTTTGCACTACTGCAATCTTTACTTTCTTTTTTTCATACTTTCTACTTTTCCTACTTTCATATTCTTTAACTTTCTCCACATTTGTATCGCGCATACATTTTTTTTTTGGAGCCTTTAGAATTCCACTGCTTTCATAATCTGCTCTGCATGTGTATAGCGCCAACATTTGTGAACGTGTTTATAAAGTTCTACTTTGTCTTTTAATTCTGAGTCCGACTGTACGTGCTTTGTTTCAGTTCCACTTGTTACAGGTTGATAATTACTTTCCTTATTTTCTGAATTTGCACCTAGATTATTTTTTCTTTTTTGCTCTTTTTTCTCTCCAACACTTTTGAGTCCCTTTTCTCCGTGCTGCTTTCTTCTTCGCTTAGTCGTCGACATTTCATTTATAACGTATTGTCCTTATTCACTTTATATGTGCCGAGACCCTGGATCTGTGTGTGCTCAAATCCTTCACGACTGAATGTTTTGCTGCCCTGTTGTCTTATTTGATATTGACTATAAGTAGGGTGTGTCTTGCAAGAATCTCATGTTCTACGTCATTGCGAGACGGTCCTGGGTCAATCTCTTGGCACAATGTCTCATGTTTAAGGTCCTTGCGGGTCTTTTAACTGTCTTCCGTGATCTTAACATGAAGATCACGTCTCGACGCCCTACTGTTTCTCTCCAGGATTTTTTTTTATAATAGAGAGACCAGTGTAATACAATAACAGACCCCTCACAAAGCCATCAAATGACCCAAATGAAACCTGCTTTAATGAAGCCATTTGTCAAAGCCTTATCATAAGATGTTTAATGGATTTGTGATGACATTTTCTGGGTTTCTCTGAGGCTAAATTAGAACAGGGCATTTCTGCCGGACTCAGTGCCAGTGCTAGGTTTTGCGCCCTAGGCCAAGCTTATTAGTGTGCTAACCGACTGTTTTGTACCGAATTTAAACATTAGATTCCTTGTGCAGAATTTGATGAGGTGATGAACGATCTACAATGAGAGGCTCTCAGTCTTTGTCGCCATGCATCTTAGGTCTTTATGCCTCCTTGTGCGTCTCACACTCGCACTTCCTCTTTCAATTGCATCGCCAAAGCCAAACTGACCAATCAGAACGCTCCTAGAGACTGGACACACACGCCACAGTGTTTTATTATAGAGTTGATAACGATGATGTGGCAGTTAATAGCTGTTTATTATTCAAACATGGGTAACATTAAGTTCATTGTCATCTCTAAATGAGTCAGTATGATGATGACCATCCAGGTCTACCTATGGTGCTCAGAACCCTACATTTTTTTTTATTTTGCTCATTTTGCTATTTTAAAACAAAACTGAGTGCCATTATGAGCAATGTCGCACATCCTCTCTGGGATCAGTTTAAATATTGCAAAAACGTGTCGACCGCACATTTACTTTTATGTAACAAGACCTTAACACACACATCTTTGGGTCTTCGTAACACTTACCAAGCATCAGCAAAATGTTTATTCAGTTTTGCAATGTGATCTAAACTTCACCTTGGAGTGGTCTGAGGTGGCTCAACTGAGACGCATTCCTCTTCATATCACATATTTAGTATGATATCTCTGAATCCTTCATATTAAGCCATTTTGCCATCGTCCACGCTGCCCAGACATGAATAATCTATCAACTATTGTGTTATTAAGTGTTATAAAGACCAACAGAAGCCATTGTTAAGGTCTCGTCACACAAAAGTAAACGAGTAATTGATGCATTTTTGCAGTCCCTAAACTAAAGTGTTAGCCAAACGTCACATCCGTGAGCCAATCCGTAGTCGCGCTGTGAATTTGAGGATCGCAGACTACAGAAAACAAGAGAGTGCAATATTCTATACTAAAGTAAGACTGTGGTATTTTATAGTAATGTCATAATGCTGGAATTAAAAAAAAAGGCATCCTCACCCGGCTTGACCACCTTTCCTTCTTTCGCCTCCTTGATTTTCGCCTTTTTGACCACTTTGAAAGTGTCCGTGATCAGCCGTTTCTTCGGGGCCATTCTTTCTGACTTCTTACGTCTATATATATATATATATATTTTTTTTTTTTTTCAATTAGAAAACAGGAGCTTCTTTGATCTCTTTACGTATCAAACAATTTTAAACGTCTTAATTTCGTCCGTTTCCTTGGGCACTTTTTTTGAAGTCTGATCGCCCACAGTGGCTCTCCTCACCCTGATCTATTGTGGCCCGACACAAAGCAAGCTGAACACAACTGAGAACGTAATTAGTTTCAAGAAGCTGATGACACCGATGGGAAAAGTGTCAGTAAAAAAAGAAAATAAAAAGAAAACTTTGCCGGACAAATAAATAGTGCACTTCAGCGAGTAGCTGCCCAGCTGACCGCTGGCATTAACGGCAGATACGCTGTCAAGCCACGAGCACCTCGGCCTGTTTGTTTGCAAACATCACAAAAACCAGGAAATCCGGAAGTGACCTGTGGGATTTAAAGACACAGCAGCGCTGATACCGCAGTCGTGTGTCTGACAACAGCGCCGCCACAGACTCCACCGGCTCCTCTTGAAAATACTGACCTTTACATTCCTCCAGCTTGTTAGGCTAATCGGCCGTTCTAAACTGGCATCGCGAAGATTTGGATATGCCAGTAATTATACCCTGCAATGGACTGGTACCTCGTCTAGTGTTGTGTGACAAGAATAAACTCCAGGCAAACCATGGACGGATATTGAGGATCATCGCAAAGGCGCAGAACAGAAATGCCTAATACATGCAATAGCAACTTAGCCCCCATGTTAAAAAAAATGTGTATGTATGCTAACTCGCTGAAATCTGCAGTCATCAAACACGGAGTGCTTTAAAGGCAATTTCAGAGAAGCATTCAGAATTTGAAGGTATTCTGGGTTCTGGAGGGAGACACCCGGCTAATACATCCATCCATCCATCCATTTTCCAACCCGCTGAATCCGAACACAGGGTCACGGGGGTCTGCTGGAGCCAATCCCAGCCAACACAGGGCACAAGGCAGGAAACAATCCTGGGCAGAGTGCCAACCCACCGCAGGACACACACAAACACACCCACACACCAAGCACACACTAGGGCCAATTTAGAATCGCCAATCCACCTAACCTGCATGTCTTTGGACTGTGGGAGGAAACCGGAGCGCCCGGAGGAAACCCACGCAGACACGGGGAGAACATGCAAACTCCACGCAGGGAGGACCCGGGAAGCGAACCCAGGTCCCCAGATCACCCAACTGCGAGGCAGCAGCGCTACCCACTGCGCCACCGTGCCGCCCCCCCGGCTAATACAGTTTTCACAAAAAACCTTAAGTTCATTGTCATCTCTAAATGAGCCAGTATGATGATGACCATCCAGGTCTACCTATGGTGCTCAGAACCCTACATTTTTTTTTTATTTTTGCTCATTTTGCTACGTTAGGTGGACTGTCCTACCTGCTGGGATAGAAGGTCACACCTTGCCTGGCCAGAAGGAGACCATGCTGGATGGGGCAGTGAAATCAATGGGAATCCTGGTCACAATGCGTGTTGCTCCAGGGTTAACGAAAGGACAATTGCAGACTGCTCCTTTGCTGGGCTGGTAAACTCACTTCAAGAGAGACCCACCACAAGCTATGTAAAAGGGCAGTTTCAGTTATGGGACACACTCTGGACCCCCTGGAGGTAGTAGTGGAGGAGAGAATTAAAACAAAACTGAGTGCCATTAGGAGCAATGTCACACATCCTCTCTGGGATCCACTAACTCGGAGGACTTACAGCTGATGAATTATTCAACTGAAGTGTGTCAAGAAATACTGGGGGGGGGGGGGGGGGGCTCCTTTATACCAACATGAATACACATGTACAGCGCCTCGCTGTGACGTTAATGGTCAAATCACAGCTTTTCTTTTTTGAACATGGTGAATATATATATATATATATATATATATATATATATATATATATATATATATGTAAGAGCCAATTTTAGAAAGTTAAAGTTTTGAGTTAAACTCATATTAATGTTTGCTTTATTTGAATAGAATATAATATCTTCTATAGTCATAGACAATGGTATAGTCTTTTCCCCCCATAAGTTAGCAAGATATAGAATCTTCTTACTATAACTGAGAAACTGTGAGTTAATAAGCTCAGTTGTGTTTAGAACAGGTCCCAGTAAACAGGGACTTGAAAGACCCATTTTCTACTCAGAGATGGGATAAGCATACAGTTTTCTGACCGCTTTGAAATGGTTCAGAAATTATAAGTGACTAGTAACGATTTAAGATGTAACAAGATTAAGCTTAGAACTAAATTTTTTCTTATTATAATTTTTCCTTTTTTTTGCTATTTTAATTTTCTTTTTTGTGTGAACTGTTTTACTTTGAAACTTAACTAAACTTTTAAAAATGAAGATATTTTGTCTGTGGAATCATTTCTGCACGTCAGGCTTTTGTTGAATCCCATTTTTTCAGTTGGAGCTGCTGAATTTTGGAAACTTTGGGAAAACGCAGTTACAATATATATATATATATATATATATATATATATATATATATATATATATATATATATATATATATATATATTTATTGTGGAGGACGGCCAGGGTCCATGCCTGGCCAGGACGTCCCTTCTACTTGTATTCCAGGGAGCAGCCATGGACTCCTCAATACCTCCCCCGGGACGCTTGGTGGCAGCCTCCCTGGTTAATCATGATGCCTCAGTTTCCCACAGGGTTTCATGGGAGATGGAGTTCTTCTCAACCCTGTGGGGACCTGGGATGGCCGCCAGGGGGCAAGGCAGAGATAGTTAAGCCCAGCTGGTCTAATCATTGGGCCCACACGGGAGTGCAATTGGGAACAGGTGAGCAAGCAACAGGAGCACTCCCAGGAGGGCCATAAAAGAAGCCAGCAACCACCACTCAGGGCCAGAATCGGGAGGAAGAGGACGAGGTGCCTGAGAGGAGTGGTGGTGCCAACGGAAGGATTGCTGTCATTATAAAGAGGTACTTTGGGACTGTGTTGGGCCTGTGGGACACGGGGAAGACGTGCCCCACGGCTGAAGAGAAAATAAAAAGATTTGTGTACAATTTATACGTGCCTCAGTGTGAATCTGTGCCGGGTCGGACGCTTATATAGCGCCTTATTCTATATATATATATATATATATATATATATATATATATATATATATATATATATATATACTGATTGAATACTGAATGAGCTTCTGTTATTAAGTTAAAATTTCTCCTAGAGACAAATAAAGACCAGCTTTATTTAAATGTTAAATGCCTTTAAATGTAAACTTGCGACACAACTGGGCAGATCTGAGCTCATTCTATTCCATTTTACTCTCACCTATTAATCTGTTATTAGACAGTTACAGGTCTCTCATCATTGTCCAAAGACATTTGGGAAGTTGTTGTTTTTTATATTACTTGAGCTTCAGTCTTAATTTTCCCTGGAGGGGGGGCAAAAAACATCTATCTATCTATCTATCTATCTATCTATCTATCTATCTATCTATCTATCTATCTATCTATCTATCTATCTATCTATCTATCTATCTATCTATCTATCTATCTATCTATCTATTATATAGTACCTTTCATATCTGTCTATTATTTGTATAGTGTTCAGCCAGAGTGACCATCAGGATTCTTGGTCAGCTCTCTTATCATGGCCCTTCTCCCATGATTGCTCACTTTGGTAAGTTCTAGAAATAATTCTTATTGTTATTGTTGTTATTGTTAGATTGTTGTCTTTGTTGTACCCTAAAAGTACAAAGTGCTCTTTAAGTACTATGTCTGTGTCCCCTTCATGCTGCTCATGAGGCTTATAATTAGACCAAAAAGAAACAGCAGGATTTGAGTGTTGGGACACCCACAGGCCAGCCCTATATAACTGAAATGAGTTGTCAAAATAAATCGCGTGTAAATGCAAAATCGAGTCATCTCAGACCAGTGTCCTAATCAGACTGGCCAAGATGGTAGTTCTTCCAGTTAAATGGCTGTCGGGCTGAAAGAGGTGGGTCCAAGTGGGCGGGCACAGGAAGTGACATCATTGGCGGAGAGTGGTTAGTCTTCTGGTTTGCCGAGAGATGAGAAGAGTAAGCATAATCACACAGCGCCACTCCCTGGATTGGTGGAGAATTCCCATCACTTGAACCCTTAAACTGCCTCCATGCGCACGCTTGTGACAGGCTGCTGTTATAGCTGACATATCCAGATATTCCCACCACTTCAGACAGTCCATGGTCAATTGAAGACTGTATCCTTCTCAGGTCCAGACCCTTTAATATTTTCCTTTATAAAATGTCCAAAAACAAATCTTGCATACCCCCTCAAAACAATACAAAAGGCAGCCATAAAAGAGCAGCAGTCAAAAACTGTTGTTTTAAAAAGTGTGTTTCCCTGTCACTGTGTACATACTGTATATATAGCAGGCCAAACCCTGTGCCGTTATGGTGGTCCTTCCAAAGCTTATCCATATCAGACTCTATTTAATATTTCTTGTTACACAATAAGGATTATACAGTAACTATTCTGCTAACATCACACACATTGCAAGTTGTTATGCAAATATGTGCAAACATTAGTAGGGTGTGCTATTCATCAATTGCAACATTCAATGATTTTTGTCATTAGCTTGTTTCAGTTCCCCCGTGTCTATTCTCTGCTCTTCTGCTCTTACACACATTTCATTGTCTTGCTCTTGTCAATGTCTTCAGATTCTGTATAATCAGTGTCAGTTTTTAGAAAAGAAAATCAGCAGCAGCAGGTATTTTGGACATCATCACATGCATTCATTAACCATCTATACCCACCCAGAAGAGGCGGGTGGTCCCGCCGCACCCAGGCTCGAGATGCACCTGAGAGGTTCTCTTTCAATTTCCACAGAAAAGAAGGCTTTTCCCATCAGTGTTCAAAGAAGACTCGCTGGACACTTTCACAAAGGTGGGAATGCGAGGATTAGGTTGACTGTAATCTCTAGATGGGTGCGTTTCTGTCTTGG
The DNA here is from genome assembly GCF_900747795.2 of Erpetoichthys calabaricus. NCBI lineage: Eukaryota > Metazoa > Chordata > Cladistia > Polypteriformes > Polypteridae > Erpetoichthys > Erpetoichthys calabaricus. The sequence continues at coordinate 159,997,858 of NC_041403.2, forward strand.
ATGGAGGATTTCGACTAGAATACCTGTTCCCCATTTCAGAAAGGAGAACAGCTGAAACTGTTGCTCTTTGTGTTAACTTGTTATGCTCCAAACCCAAACCCTGACATCTATGATCCAAATAAATAAATAAAAATTAATAAAACCCCCAGGTGAATTTAAAGAAAATTTCCCAAACATTTGTAGTTTATGGATTTTAGTTTAAATGCTGGGACTAGCTAAACTCTGGAAGCTAAAAAAGGCAGCTGAGCCTTGACTGTTCCCCTCACCGCTGTCCTGTTTATTTAAGATTCCAATTACTGTAGTACAAGTGCCAGAAATGAAAAAAGAGACTGCAGGGGAAAATGTCTGCTTTTAAGAAGATAAAATTGAAACTTCTTGGGGTCCAGGAATCCCAAATCATCCTACCTCAGGGGAAGGAATGTAAGGAGTTTGCTGTTGTTATTTTAAAACAGAAGTGCTGATTTGCCATCTCTCAAATCCATGTGCTCTCAACAAGAGACGGTGTAGCATTTCAATAAAATAGGAATAAAGTAGATTTGTGGAATATAAAATAATATAATGTAATATAATAAAAGATCAGCGCAGCACAGCGCAGTGAGTAATTTGGCTACATCACATCTAGTGTCCTGGCATCGAATCCCAGGTCCAGCAATAAAGGGGTCAGTCTGCCTCATCCAGGGAGTTGGAGAAAGAAGAAGGTGGACAAGGCCTGCTGTGGAGCCTGCAGGGTCATCTGGGCAATGGGCACTGGCCAGGGTGCCCCAGGAGCACAGGGGCCCGCGATGTTTCTGATGCCCATGTATGTTCCTGTTTCACTATCAAGACAGGGTCCTCAGTGCAGTACTTTTCCGGGGGACCTATGATGCTTTAAAGACGGCTCTACATGGAGTATCGGAAGGAGAGAAAAGGGAAGGTTCGGAGCGTATTGTTTTATATTGTTCTGTGCTGAACTGACTGAAAATACTTGTTAAAGGTATTTGTGAAAATAAAAATAATCATTTGAACTCGGGTCTTCACCAGTAGGTTTTGAGGCCTCAAGGATTCCCCCCAGGCCACAGTTGCTTCCCTTAACTCTTTCGGGGCGGATGTCGACTTTTGTCGAAATTCAGGGGTAGAGGACAGTAATCCGCTGTAAACTGTGACAAAACCCACCGCTATGTTTTAGTTCGACTCTCTTTAAAGTTAACTTTGTTGATTTGACCGAGATTTCTTGCTCATGCGTGAGTAGCAAAGAGCAAACAACCCCTCACGTGGCATCACCATCCAACGAGAGACCAAAGCAAACGCGCAAAGCAAAATACTCTGTGGACGATGTTTTATGTATCATATCGCTGAGTCGGACTCTGAGTTGTCAGATTTTGATGTAAGTCGAAAACGAAAGTGAAGGGACCAGCGTCAGCTGATTGTGGTGCTGAAAATGTCCATGTAGCTAATGCATCTACGCTAACGTTCACCCACGAGGACTGCCTCTTACGATGACAAGCCAGACTGTGTCCCTCTCTGACCACCACTACTACTGCTGCGCGAAGACAGCCAGGCAGCTGGCCCATCATGTATTCCTGCTGGTCATTGAGCTGCTGCCAGAGTCACCAAACGGGCACCAACCGCAGCCATGACATGCAGAAAAAGACGTCTTATATTGATTTCTGTGTGAAACTATTACTTTGTGTGCTTTTCAGAAAACTGGAAAAAATATTCATCCATCAAAGAGTTAATATACCGTATATACTCGTGTTTAAGTTCTCCCACAGATAAGTCGGGGCTTGATTTTACCGTATAGTTTCCCGTATTTTATAATGTCGGTCATGTAAGTCGAATGCGGAAAACTCATGCTATTGGTCCAAGAGATTATGATATGCTAACGCCCACCTGAATATGGAAGTGTATCAGGGTCATGGAGAAGAAAAAAAAATATGGGTACATTGAAGAAAAAAAAAGAGTATGTCGAGAATAAAGTCGATATGTTGACTTTATTCTCAACATTTACACTTCATTCTCGACATTTATGTTGCGATTAAAGTTGTCATGTTGACTTTATTCTCGTAGTTTATTTTGTCATGAAAGTAGAATGTCGTAAACGACATTTTCAAATCAATGTTTAAGGTACTAGATTTCCTCAAACCCCATCATAAGTAATGTAGCACATTAAATGCTTTGTGTTAAGTGTTACTTGGTACATGCTTCTTAAACTGACTTACTCTCTTCCTCTCCTCGACTTTATTCTCGACATATACTTTATTTTTCTTTACTGTGTCCGTATTTTTTTTCTTCTCCGTGAAACTAATACGCTTCCATACCTGAGAGAGTAACCACGGAGCACACTGCCTTATTTTTTTCTACGTATTGTGCCCACGTGACCACACGGTAATACACAAATTATTCCTAAGTGACGTTTGCACTGTTTTGTGTTTTTTGTATCTCACTCCCTCATACACCTTTACTGTAAGAGCATCCCTTATCTATGATGGAGTGTTTGATCAGAAGAAAATATGAAGCTGGTTTTAAATTAAACGTCATTGAAGTGGCGAAAGAAATTGGTAACTGCGCTGCTGCAACAATTTGATATGTCTAAGAAGCTGGTGCGAGATTGGAGGAGGCGTGGAGATGTTAAAAAAAAAATTATGTGTTGTATTTTTGAATGGGCGTATAAGTCGGGATCTGATTTTATGATCAATTTTTCGGGTTTCAAGACCCGACTTATACAGGAGTATATACGGTAATTTAAATTCATTTTTGCCATCTCGCAAATCCATGTGTTCACAAGGAGAAACAGTGTAGCTTTTAAATAAAATAGGAATAAAGGAGATTTGTGGAATGTAAAATATTAAAATATAAGGACAGTGCAGAACAGCACAGTAGGTAGTTCTGCCACATCACGTCTAGTGTCCTGGTATCGATTCCTGTGTACCCGCAGGCCCTAAGCACTTTAAAAGATTTTGGTACCCCCATATACATCTAATTCCAAATATGAAAAATAACAAACTGTAAGATAAAATTTTATTTTTTGAACATTATCATACACGTGGCAACGCTACGCGTGCACTCAGTGGACAGGATACTCAACATGACCAAGACTAGAACGATCACGTTAGCCTCAGTGGATCACATGGCACTTACAAATTGTAATTTTATTGTAAAAGTAGGTTTAAAGTTGTGAGTACGTGAAACACAGAGTTTATTCTTGTATTGTTATTAATTATTGAAATATTTAGGTGTATTATTTGTCTTATTATTATTATTACTATTAGTAAAGTGTGCTTGAGTGTACCAATCATAACCTGCATGTCTTTTTCCATATGAACAACAGTAAATCTACTTTTGTATATATGATGTGGAAGCCCCCTTTTTGTGAAACCTGGTTCAGTTGCACTGTTGCCAGTTTTGCACCATATGGTCCGAGGTAAATGGTATATTTCTGGTGCCCCCTACCCTTGGTGTGCTAAGCATGTGCTTGTTTTGTTTAATGGTTGATCCAACTACAGTATGCCGTACAGTCATTCTCCTTAAGGAGTCTGCATGTTTGCCTGTCTCTATGTGTATTTTCTTCCAGGTTTTCCAGTTTTATTCCTACATTTCCAAACATCTTCTCTCTCAAAATCCTTCCTTCAAAAGCTCTTCCTGGCCATAAATCCAAGCCCATCACTTTAGGCTAGCTAAAACAGTCTTTAATGATTTATAATATTGCTTCATTTACACTGTAAATTTTATTCTTTGCCTAAGCCTTTCAATTTTGTCTTTGTGCAGTGCCCCAAGGATATTTGAATGGTGTTTATAAATGATAATTCCTCCATCTTCTGTACCTGCTTATCTAGTTCAGGGTTTAGAGGGAGTTGGATCTTAACTTGTCATTGCCGAGTGTTAAGGCAGGGCCGAGCTCTGAACTGAGTGCAATTCAGTTGCAGGGCACACTTGTGGATTTGAGATGTAAGAGGAACATCTACTGGTATGTTTGGAAAATGTGGCTACTCCATGTACTGTATACAGGATTTGAACCCAGCCTCCTGCAATGCCAAGTGCTATGCCATTGTGCCACCAGTAATAATAACAGGAAAAATAGGGGGTGGCAAGCTTGTCAAAAGTGGAAATTTCCAGATGGATGACATGACAAGTGTGTCAGAGCATGGACTAAGGAGACACCTGTAAATACTTGGGCGTTGACAAGAGCATTCAGCACACTGAGATGAATGAGAAGGAAGCAGAGCAATGCTATTGATGACTGTGTCTGAACTCAATTCAAAGAACAGGAACTCAGCCATCAACATCCTGGTGATTCCAGTCCTAATATGTACCTGAGGATCATCAACTAAAAGAGATATGAGCTTGAGAGAATGGGCACAAAGACCAGGAAGCTCTTGACCATGTAAGGACTTAACCATCCACAAAAAAAAAAGTTGAGTGATTCCATATCAAGAGATGGAATAATAATTCATTACATTTATATAGCACTTTTCTCAGTACTCAAAGCGCTATCTACACAGGGAGGAACCAGGAAGCAAACCCACAATCTTCCACAGTCTCCTTACTGCAAAAGCAGCAGCACTACCACTGCACCACCTGTGAGGAATGGTGGTGGTGGACTCATCATTTTTGTTGTCTGCATACAACAGTGCCACCACTGGCTTGAGCGACCACAGAGATAAGCTCACCAAGCTCGTGATGATCCAAAAAACTTCTGGTGCTCTACCAATGATTCAACAATCAAAAAACAGTATTCACTAAAACCCACTCTCTCTAGAAAAAGTGACAGGTTTTATTTCAGGGCTTACTTATTGCTGCATGAGGAGTTGTGAAAATAAATAAGAGAAGAAATGATTAAATAAATACTGTGAAAATGACACGCCGGGCGGCACGGTGGTGCAGAGGGTAGCGCTGCTGCCTCGCAGTTGGGAGACCTGGGGACCTGGGTTTGCTTCCCGGGTCCTCCCTGCGTGGAGTTTGCATGTTCTCCCCGTGTCTGCGTGGGTTTCCTCCCACAGTCCAAAGACATGCAGGTTAGGTGGATTGGCGATCCCAAATTGGCCCTAGTGTGTGCTTGGTGTGTGGGTGTGTTCCTGTGGTGGGTTGGCACCCTGCCCAGGATTGGTTCCTGCCTTGTGCACTGTGTTGGCTGGGATTGGCTCCAGCAAACCCCCGTGACCCTGTGTTCGGATTCAGCGGGTTGGAAAATGGATGGATGGATGGATGGATGATACGCCTTGACACATCAAAAAGGTTTGGGGCAGCCACCCGTATGCTTGAACAAAGGCTGCAACAAGTGAAAATTGAAGGTCCGGTATTGTACAGTTTGAGTCCACAACAGAACTGATTCACAGAAGGGAAATTGGCTGGGTTTTAAGGCAAGGCTAAGGGAAGCGATGTCGTCGGGCCCGGAACCGGAAGTGACATCGTCGTGCACATAACCGGAAGTGATGTCAGAGGTTCCAGACAGAATTTCCTGTGTTTGGTCCGCAGGGATAAAAGTGAAAGGGTTACAGCACCCTGCCACCCCCTGGCCTGGTGTGGAATTACCTTCTTTTGGTCCTACTAGCTGCTTCCCATGCGCATATGTGTGACAATACATTAAGAAATAAGCAACAAAAATATACATAATTCATCCATCCATCCATTATCCAACCCGCTATATCCTAACTACAGGGTCACGGGGGTCTGCTAGAGCCAATCCCAGCCAACACAGGGCGCAAGGCAGGAAACAAACCCTGGGCAGGGTGCCAACCCACCGCAGGACACACACAAACACGGGCCAATTTAGAATCGCCAATCCACCTAACCAGCATGTCTTTGGACTGTGGGAGGAAACCGGAGCGCCAGGAGGAAACCCACGTAGACACGGGTAGAACATGCAAACTCCACGCAGGGAGGACCCGAGAATTGAACCCAGGTCCCCAGGTGTCCCAACTGCGAGGCAGCAGCGCTACCCACTGCGCCACCGTGCCGCCCACATTTCAAGATGTTATTATTTAATTATTGTCACTTTCACAGCACTTTTATTAATTTGAGAACTTATTTATTTGATGTTGTCTAAAATATTTTTCCATACACATGGACTTGTGAGAGTCAAATGAATACAGCAAAATCCTGAAGGAGAACCCGATGCAGTCTGCAGGAAACCTACACCTTGGGAGAAGATTTGCTCTCCAGCAAGACAAGGACCGCAAGCATAAAGCTAAAGCCGCACAGGAATGGCTTCAAAACAAAAACGTGAATGTCCGAGTCAGAGTTCAGATCTCAATCCAACTGAGAATTTGCGGTTAGACTTGAAGAAAACAGTTCACTCCGTGACACCTGACAGAGATTGAGTAGTCTGGCAAAGAAGAATGGGGGAGAAATGGCAGCGGTGCGCAGATGTGAAAAGCTGATAGAGAGAGAAACTTGGGGACATAGACTCAAGGCTTTCATGGCAGACAAAGATGTTATCTACTAAATACTGAGCTGAAAATTTTTGCAGTTGGTTATTTTGTGATTAATTTAGATCATTTTGCACAGTTCTGTTTTTACTTTAACATTATAGAGTCTTTTTCTGTTGATCAGTGTCTAAAAAAGCCAAATTAAACCCACTGAAATTCATAGAGGCGCAAACATTCTATAGGCACTGTACATAGCTAGATATTATTGACTAGTGAAACAAGCGGACCTGCTATCCTAAAATGAGATGGAAAGAATTTACTCATGATTATGAATTCTGAACACATACTGCATGTGCCATGTCCTGGGAGATTATCAATCGATTGGCTTGACCATGGCACCTTGAATTACAATAAACATTTTCTGCCCACCTGTAAAGGGTTCACCTGCTTACCGGTACCTAAAATTTTGTGAATTTCCAAAACATATTAGGTCATAAGCTTTCAATCAACACCAGGATCAAGGTTCTAGCTTCATTAGTTTGTGAGTAATTGCATGACAGATAGACAGACAGACATTAGAATTTCACATTTACAGGTATAGATAGATTCCTAAACTGGGTCTATTTCCAAAACCGTAGTTGGGCACAGAAGTCTTCCTTTTCCTTCAGAAAGTGCTGCCATTGCAGAAAACATCCTGCATTGTTCCTGAAGGCAAGGACCTCTCCACCTAATGACTACAGACCAGTGGCACTTACATTTCATATCATGAAAGCCTTTGAGAGGCTGGTCCTGGACCATGTGAGCCCTGTTATGGTAGACCGCCTGAACCAACTGAAGTTTGCCTATCGGACAAAAGTTGAAGTGGAGGATCCAATTATCTATCTGCTCCACAAGGCTGGACAAAGCTGCCAGCACTGTGAGAATGATGTTTTTTTGATTTCACCAGGGCCTTCAATACCATCCAATCATGCCTGTTAAGGGTTTAACCATAAAGATATGCAGGTGGTTGAACTTGTGGTGTCCTGGATGATGGACTATCTGTCAGGCAGACCACAGTTTGTGAGACTGAAGGACTGTGTGAACAACACTGGAGCACAACAAGGAACAGAACTGTCTGCTCCTCTCTTCACTCTGAACACATCAGACTAGAAATATAACTAAAAGTAGGTCAGGTCACTTGCAGAAATTCTCAGATGATTCTGCACTTTTGGGGTATATTGATAAAGGGTTGTGACAGGGGAGAGGAGTCAGATGGAGAACTTTGTTTGTTGGTGCGGAAAGAATAGTCTGACACTTAACATCAGCAAAACCAAGGAACTGGTCGTTGACTTTCACAGCACTAATGATCCTTTGTGTCTGGTCTCTATTCGAGGAGTGGATATAAAGGTGGTCTGCATAAAAGACAGGTTGGACTGGTCTTGAAACACAGATGGCTATATTAAAATGGACTGAGTTCCTTTAATGAGGGAAGTGACATCCTTCACATCTTCTACAATTCTGTGATGGCTAGTGCGATTTTCTACCCTATGCTGTGCTGGGCTGGTAACATCACTTCAAGAGTGGACCATTAAATCATCACACTAATTTAAAGGTCAGGCTCAGTTATAGGACACACTCTGGACCCTCTGGAGGTTGTAGCGAAGGAGGGACTCAAGACAAAACTGAGTGCCATTATGAACAATGTTGCGCATCATCTCTCTGACACACCAACACTGAGGACTTTTAGGCAACAAATCATTCAGCAGCAATGTGTAAAGAAAAGTGACTGAGGGTCCTTCATACCAACAGCAATACGTCTGCATCATGCCTCACTAGAACTGTGACAAGCAAAGTCAGAAGTTTGGTTTCTTTTTAATTTTCTTGCTTTTTAGTCATTCTGGTGTGTATTCAGACCAAAGTGTATGTGTATTTATTTATTTATCTACCTATTTATGTACATATGTATGTATGTATGTATTTATTTATTTAAAGTGCTTCAGAAAAGAAAATAAATAAAGTTTTCTCTATCGATTTACTTATAGTGTGACAGTCCTTCCATGAGCAGTGCTTAGAATGGTTCATGTTGTATCACACCATTGAATTTAAGAACCTTTAATTAGCAAATAAGGGAGAGGAACATATTGTAGTTCATTAAGGCATATACTCTGGGATCCAAACAACACCTTATAGTGGTATCTATCTATCATTCAAGTTCTCACACAGATGTTTATTAGTGTTAGAGTATAAATGTTTTTATTGTTCTGTAATGATGTAATCTCTCTATATATATGTACTGTATATAACATCCAATATCTGTCTGTCTGTATGTCTGTCCATTTTTCACGAGAGAACTACTTAACGGATTTAGATCAGGTTTTTTTTTGTATAATTTGTTTGAACATTCTGGTTGATTTTGCAACTTCTCTCATCATGCTAAGAATCATAGTTTGCTTGCGGAAACGATATATTCGTGCTGATTCGAGAGAGAGGCTGCGGGCCAAGGGGAGGGGAAAGCGTGACGTCAGGAGTGGGGACCCGGGCAGGGTCCTCCTCACTGTCCTGTTTCACTTCTACTGAAGCTGTGGGGGATGGCTAGTTGAGGATGAAAAAGTCATAAATAAATACTCCATTCAATGTGTAGAAAATATGATTTATTATATGAGACCACAATCTTAACAATAGATTTGAAAATGAATGAATGGAGGGGTGTCACAGTGGGTAGCGCTGCTGCCTCGCAGTTGGGAGAACTGGGGACCTGGGTTCGCTTCCCGGGTCCACCCTGCATGGAGTTTGCATGTTCTCCCCGTGTCTGCGTGGGTTTCCTCTCACAGTCCAAAGACATGCAGGTTAGGTGGATTGGCAATTCTAAATTGGCCCTAGTGTGTGCTTGGTGTGTTTGTGTGTGTCCTGCGGTGGGTTGGCACCCTGCCCGGGATTGGTTCCTGCCTTGTGCTCTGGGATTGGCTCCTGCAGACCCCCGTGACCCTGTGTTCGGATTCAGCGGGTTGGATAATGGATGGATGGATGGATAAACTTCCTCTATCTCGAGATATTTAACATGGTTAAGTGTTTCATCGCTTGATTCTCCAAACCCACTTATACTCTTATAAAAAACTTGTGGGTTTGGTGGATTGACAATGCTAAATTGGCCATAATGTGTGTCTCTAGCGTTCACCCTGTGATGGACTGGCAACCTGTCTGGTTTCCACCATGATCCTAATGCTTCCTTCCCGCAACACTGTCCTGGATAAACTAAGTGTAGAAGATGGGTAGATGGGTAGATTGTGCATGGAGCGTTAGCCATGAGGCAGGAATCAATTCTGGATGAAATGCTAGCACATTGAATTACACATACCCTCACAAACTCACAGGAGGACAATCTAGAGGGGACAGTTAGCCAGTTGGATGGATGGATGAATGAATTGCAGGGTGTTGTACCTTTCCATGACACGTTAGCCAAGAGGCAGAAACCAATTCTGGATGAAATGCTAACACATTTACCTGCTTATATGCACACAAACTCATAGGAGGCCCAATTTGAGTGGACGTATTTCTTGGGAGAACCTGTAGGAAACTCTAACAAAAAAAAAAACAAATGTCAAAACTCCATATGGACAGTGACTGGTGAAATAAATGCAGGTCTTTAGGGTTGTGGGACAGCTTCACCAGCCAGTGTGCCACCAGATTAGATGTTTCAAGCTTTAAATTCCATTACAGATTTTGGCTCAGAAAGCCGCCTGTCGGGCTGTTTACCACAGATTGTGAAATAGCGATATTGACTCTATGTCTTTCACCTAAAGCCTATTATTAAAATCTCTAAATCCTTATTTCTTAAACCGAAGTCTTTGTGCTGCCCACCCTTTAAAAACAGAAAACAGGATCTGCGGATAGCAGCTGTGGTGTCAGATCCCCTTTATATTTTGCTGCATCCATCCTGAAACAGACATACTGTTATTCTGTGTCTTAGTGTTAGATCGCATTTTTCAGTCAAATAGAATGGCAGCTTTCATATACGTCCACTAAACTGTCTACTGTGAATTGTGAATTTCCCCTTGGGATTTGTAAATTTCCCCTTGGGATTAATAAAGTATCTATCTATCTATCTATCTATCTATCTATCTATCTATCTATCTATCTATCTATCTATCTATCTATCTATCTATCTATCTATCTATCTATCTATCTATCTATCTATCTATCTATCTATCTATCTATCTATCTATCTATCTATCTATCTAGTGCCTTTCACATCTATCTATCTATCTATCTATCTATCTATCTATCTATCTATCTATCTATCTATCTATCTATCTATCTATCTATCTATCTATCTATCTATCTATCTATCTATCTATCTATCTATCTACTGATTCGATCAGGGAATGTAAGCCTTGTATCTTCATGTTCATCCACTGTAAATGTTCACCTTGTTATGGTAGCCAGTATCCTACAGTATTTGATCAAGGGCTGTTATCATGTCCAGTAAACTGAAGCCACCATGACCTGAGGGTACAAGACAGACTAGGGGTCCTACTAGAAAGAAAGAAATAAAGCAGACGGATCAGAGAAGTGGTGGACGGGGCTGCACGAAAAAAATAAAAATTAAAAAAAACATTTGCAGAAGTGAAGCTGCAAAACTGAGCTGCCTGCCTTCGAAGAAGGCTTCACTAAAACACGGGTGGGGCCGCTTTAAAGAGATATTTATTGATTCAAGATGTCAAAATTCTGACAGCTCTTTTCCTTAACCACAGACAAATATTATTTTAACACCGCTAACTCGTTTTCAACAACTCTAGGCTTTTCTGGCAAAACTTTCTCTGCTCCAGCCTTCTTCTTCCCCCAGGCAATAGATAACAATGGGACACTCCCTTTTCCATCGCCTCCAGACAAAAGTTTGGGAGCTACCACAAACCACTAAAAAGGGGGCCATTAAAAAAAAGAAAGAAAAAAAAAACTCTTGGCTGAATTCTTATGGATTTTATGGGGTAGGTGGTGAAAGTGAGAAAAAAATGATATTTAACTATTTAATTACTGTCTTTTTTGATAATTTGGAGCTGCTCCACGAACCAGCCTGAAGCAACCCTCAGTATATGTATGTGGAGGGGGGGATTATTAAGTTAACTTTGTACTTACCAGATTCTGTATATTAACAGTAAAATATATTTCGGCATCCAAAGTAAATTAAGTCATTATATTTGTGATGGAAGGCTTCCTGGCCTGTTCCCAGTAAAGCACACTGAAGCTTTATCTTTAGGCCTATTTGGACAGCCAAACAAAACCAATTCAGTGAGTTTTCTGATGAGGATTTTGTACATTTAAGTTAGATTTTCAGATGGCATATTTAGAATGGAAAGTTGTTTTCACAAAGATTAGCAATGAACAACGAACATGTTTGAGATCAGCCGAGACACAAATCCACCTTTCATGCTGAAAGGTTGCTGTGCAAATTGTAAAAATATGTCCAGGCAGAACATCGAAAGGAGACAAAGGCCAACCAGTGTGACCACTAGGGGACGTTGCAGCCCCCCCCGAATCCCAAACACAACCACACTACACAAGTCCGGGGTTCAAATAAAACAGGTTTATTAACAAAGTAATTTATTAACAAAGAACGAGATCGCGAATACAAGCGGCTGAAATGAGTTTCCTCCGCAGGGTGTCTGGGCTCTCCCTTAAAGATAGGATGAGAAGCTCAGTCATCCGGGAGGAGCTCAGAGTAGAGCCGCTGCTCCTCCGCATCGAGAGGAGTCAGATGAGGTGGCTCGGGCATCTGATCAGGATACCTCCTGGACGCCTCCCTGGTGAGGTGTTCCGGGCACGTCCAACCGGGAGGAGGCCCCGGGGAAGACCCAGGACACGCTGGAGGGACTATGTCTCTCGACTGGCCTGGGAACGCCTTGGGATTCTCCCAGAAGAGCTAGAAGAAGTGGCCGGGGAGATTGAAGTCTGGGCATCTCTGCTCAAGCTGCTGCACCCGCTACCCGACCTCGGATAAGCGGAAGAGGATGGATGGATGGATGGATATTAACAAAGTACCTAACAATAAGGTTCTTATACATTGATTCTTTACCGATATTCTCTTCTCCTCTCTCGCTCTCTCTTGTTCCTCCATTCCTCCCAGGCGAGTGTTGTCCCGCTCCTCACCCCGAGCGGCTTCATTTATCTTTCACCTGGGAGTACTTCCCATGCCAGGGCATGGCCTGGTGGAAGCACTTCCGGATCAAGAGGAATTCCCACAAAAGTAGGAATCACAGATCCTCATACAATTACAATACAATTTATTTTTGTATAGCCCAAAATCACACAAGAAGTGCCGCAATGGGCTTTAACAGGCCCTGCCTCTTGACAGCCCCCCAGCCTTGACTCTCTAAGAAGGCAAGGAAAAACTCCCAAAAAAAACCTTGTAGGGAAAAATGGAAGAAACCTTGGGAAAGGCAGTTCAAAGAGAGACCCCTTTCCAGGTAGGTTGGGCGTGCAATGGGTGTCAAAATGAAGGGGGTCAATACAATACAATAAATACACAGAACAAAACACAAGTAATCCTCAATCTTTATATATAATACGCTACCATGGCTGTTCATTTGTCTGTCCAGGATTTTAAATCACCTGTAGTTTGCAAACCATTTGACCTACTGACCTAAAATATGGTACACATATAATACGTGATGTCTACTATCTGCTTTCGGGGTGATGATTGACCTCCAAGGTTATTCCTCTTTTTATTTTTATTTTATTTTATTGTAGAATCAGCTGTTGGCAGCAGCCAGCAGGGCAGCTGGGTGGCACATGTGTACGGACGCCTTTCTCATTCCCTGCCACCTTTGCCGTCACTTCCTCTACCTCTTCATATCTTAAATCATTCTTGTGGCAGATTGAAGACTTAAGTGCCAGCTTAAGTGAAAAATGAAAGAAAACGTACTAAGTAATTGCAACACAAACACTGACTTAATCAGTTTTAATGCGAAAAGATGCCGACGAAAGAAGAGAAGCAGCGGGCCGCTAGGGTGGAGGAAAGAAGAGCTGCTTAGGAAACAGCAAGCACATCAACCTCTGAGCAAACGAATGATACACGTACAGAGAAAGATCCAGTACGCTGGTATTGATGACTCTGTCTTAACTTTAAATTCATCATGTAAAATGACTTTTGACTCAATTGCTCTCCACAAAATGTACTGCATGGCTTAATGAGACCACATGGCAGCTGTGCTATGCTTGTAGGATTGATGAACGACAGTGGAGGAAAGAGAGGCTGATTGTATGAAAACTAGGAATGCTCACATCAAGTGTATTCACTGCACATTATCGTGCAGTGTGCCATTACTGGTACAGTATAATAGTAAAATAAAAATATTACAAGTACAGAACATAATTTATCAGTAGATGATATCACATAATATGCTTTGGATTTGTTTAGAGTTTTGGAGACCTCAGCCATCAAGCTGCCTCCCCCAATTGGCCATTCCACAGCTGAGACATCCAATCCAATGAAAGGATCCCTCTACCCTACAATTCCTGCGATCCTCCATCAGAGATGATTTTACCTTATGCAGGCAAAACAACTTGGCAGGTGGGCAGTGGCACCAAGTGTCACATTTGAGTACCGAGAAGAGAAACAGAAGAGGTGAGAGTTGGTAACAAATTCTAACTATCATATTACTTATGTTTTAGTGCTAATGACTGACAACAGAGATGCGGACTGCACAGTTAATCAGCAGCTCTAGTCAGGGTGTGCTAAACTGAAGTAGTGAGTCTTCAGCCAGGAACTGAAAGCTGCGACCGAAGGGACACCTCTTACGTTAGCAGGCAGACCATTTCACAGTTTAGGGGCCTTATAACTAAAAGCTCGACCTCCCACTGCTATTTTATTAATCCTTGGAAATATAAGCCGACCGGCATCTTGAGATTTCAATATGCATTCAGGTTTGTAAGTCATGATAAGTTCAGACAAGTAAGCAGGACCTCTGCCATTTAAAGCTTTATATGTTAAAAGGAGGATTTTAAAATCTGCCCTAAACTTAACTTGGAGCCAGTGTAAGGATTTAAGAACTGGAGTTAAGTGTTCGGATTTTCTTGCTCTTGTAATAATTCTTGCAGCAGCATTTTGGATTAACTGGAGGCTGTATAAAGAACAATTTGAACATCCAGTGAACACTGCATTGCAGTAGTCAGTCGTACTAGAAATAAAAGCATGAATTAATTTCTCAGTGTGCCTCATGGCGCCATCAACCTCAGGCGGCACCTCTGGAACCCAACAAGGCTGCTCCACAGGACTACAGGCCCCAGAATGCTTTGAGGGTGTCCATACAGTAACGTCACCCAGGAATGCTGCCACCTAATGTACTGGGAGAGCATGTAGTCATGATCAGTTGTCTCACTTGGTCCCTTTATCACCACTTGTGACTTTGCCCTTGGATTATGTTTTTGGAAACTTGTTCACCTTGGTTTTCCTTGCTTGCAACTCTTTCAGAGACAGAGCAGTTTTTGTGATAATACATCTTTTTCTTTATAATGGCTTTGTGCTTGCCCTTTTGACTAGCCAGGGTTTGACAGTGAAATCACCCTCTACATAGTGGGCATTTTTGGAGGTGAATTTGGGTCTATATGCTTTGGGACATTTTGTAGTAATAAAATTCATTTCTTCAAGTGTTTGTTATGCATTATCTGTCTGAATGACAAATGCCATGCATATGACTCAGTTATATGCCATTTGGTTTGGGAATCGTGAAAGCAGAGCTAATGTTTGTGATGTGCCATTTGTCGGAAAGGCAAATGCAATGCATTTTATTTTTACAAATGTTTGTGATGCACCATCTGTTGGAACGACAGAGACGGACACACAGATACACAGGTACTTGTGCTTTTATTAAGGTGGATTACGATATGGAAATCTAAGAACCTTCTAAAAAAGTGTCATATTTACTTTATATTCACACCAAGTAGTGTACTGTATAGACAACACATATAACTGAAGCATGAGTTCTTTAATTTGCAGTTGCAGTATATCTTAAGAATACTGAATGTGTAAGTGTGTATTGCAGTCATCAGTATCAGTAAGTTGTTGTTACTGCTAATTGATCTCATTTTTTAATCAGCTGACCCTTTTATCCTTTCTCTTATTTTGCATTCTGATTCGTTCACAGTATGTTATTAACATTTATTAGAATTTAAGATTTTTTATCATTATTTCCAATGCTTACATCTGCTCTGACATTTTCTTTTTAATTTGCTTTCTTTTTTGTGGAGTTACTGTCTTAATTGCATTCCAATACCGATCATTAATGATCAGTGGGGCTGAGAAAGGCATAAATGGCAATGAATGCTAATGGGCATCAGCTAATCCAGTGTTATCCACTTTTGCACTTATTAGCAAATAATGACTTAAAGAGCATTCAAAAATAACACATTTTTATCAGCAAGCTTAAACAAATAAATCCCAGTCAACCACAACCAAATGCTTCCTTCATGTAATAATCATTTTCCCTACCCCATTGGTGGCTCAGTGGTTTAGTGATACTGCCTCGCATCAAGTAGATCATAGGTTCATGTCCTGGGTCCTCCCTGTGTGGTACGGCTCTGAGTAGTGAGAAAAAGCACTGTATACATGTAATAAATTATTATTATTATTATTATTATTATTATTATTATTATTATTATTATTATTACTAGGGGGCTTCGCCCCCTGCTCGCTTCGCTCGCCAACCCCTGGTGTTGGGTAACCCGAAATACATTGATGTATGTATGAGATATATTGGAGTGTAAAGGTGTAGATGATGAACAAAGGAAGTAAAGAGCCCATAGCATGGCACATTAGAAAGATATATTGGAATATTTCTTTATACACAACATTTGTAGTAAAGATGGTGTGTTGTCCTTGAATGAGTTTTCCTTGGTATGGAGTATCTACAACTTTAACTTTAATGTCAGATGAACGCCGAACTCTTGAGAAGGCTACATAAAGTTGTCCATGTCAGGAAGGGTCTGCCATTGCCAGCTGGTGGCCTGATTTTTACCCCGGTAGATGCAAAAGGAAATGAACTATTGTAGGATCCAATGCAGTCCATAAAGTTTGTACTTTCGGGTACATTGTTAGTTAGAAGCTTCCGTAGATATTCAGGAAAGTCATCTAAAGGAGGCAGTCTAACCTGACCCTTTCGACAACAACGTGTAAACTCATTAGTTCTAGTGCCAGTTGTTTCTTCAGGGAAGTTAAGTGAATGACAATGACAGCAAATTATATTCATTAATCCTAATGAATGTTCATTAATAGTGGACTCATTACAGAATGCGTTGTCAGCTAATTGGCGGAATTGTTTAGCGGCTGTTTGTCGTTCCTTTCTTTGCCGTTTATGTATTGCCTCTGCTGCGGGCTCGTGTTTGTAGCCCCGTTAGTCGAGCTCTTTTGTTTTGGAGCTGTGCCTGCTGTGCTTGTGGCATTTCAGACGCTCGTTGTAGGTGCCTGCGTTCATTGATTTTATCCAGGCGGGCTCGTGTGTGTATCTCCGTCAGTTGTGGTGTTTCGTTTTGAACCCATGCCTGCTTTGCTTCCGCAGTTTCAGATGCGCGTTGTAGGTGTCTGTGTTCATTGTATTTGTCCATGCAGGCTCGTGTTTGTAGCTCCGTTAGTCGAGCTGTTTGGTTTTGGAGCCGAGACAGTTTTGCTTCGAAGGTTTCAGACGTGCGTTGTAGGCGCCCACGTTTAATGATTTTATCTATGCGGGCTCGTTTTTGTAGCTCCGTTAGTTGAGCTGGATCGTTGTGGAGCCGTGACCGTGACTCCATTAGTTATCCGTTGTCTACCGTTAGTAATATGGATAATTGCACTTACTGTTAATACGGAGCGTTTTCTGTGGTTGTACTGTTAATAATGCATCACTGTAATGTGATTCATATATGCTATATGGTTTGGACGTGTGAGGATGCCGAACGTTTAATACGGAGAGTTCGTTTATTCTTATTATCCGGACCATGCTGTGTAGTGTGGACATTTAGTTCAGAAGCGCGTTGTAGGCGCATGCGCCTTTCGTACTTTCTCACGCCTTCCGTACTATCTTTATGGACCTTTGCGGACCCCGTAGTGTCTTCCATTTGACTCTGGGGTGCAGTGCAGAATCCTCTTTTCTGTGTGCTGTAGGCGCCTGCGCACTATGTCTCCTACATCCATCGCCGTGTACCTGGGTCCGTGCCTTCCAGTTTACCATTCTCAGTTAGTAATATGGATTTGCACCTTCTGGAGAAACACAAGAAAACATAGAAAATGGGAAATTACAGGTCAAGTTTGGTTGGGGAACATATCGCATACATGCACATACAGTGCATTCCTGCATCCCACAATGAAACAGCTCAGGATCCCAGTTGGCAACCCCCCAGGCAGACATGTGGTCCAGTCCCACCCTCTGGAAATGACCCTCTATCTGCCATAGTCAGGTATTATGTGGACGTCCCGTTGGCCTGGTCCAGTTGCTCAGGTCCTCAACAATGAGGATCTTATGAGCTAGATCACCCTCGGGGAATCACGGCACATGGCCGCAGTGCTGTAAATGATGCTCCCCCACAATTCAGGTAATGTGCGTCATTCGGGACTCCATGAACAACCGCTCATTCGATACCAGAGGTACCCAAGGATTCTCCATAGAGACACAGCACTGAAGGAGTCCAGTCTTCATCTCAGGTCACTGGATAGCGTCCATGTCTTGCAACTATATAGAAAAACAGTGAGCAGCACGACTCTTAAGACATGGACCTTCATCCTTTTGCAGAAATATTGGGAGCACCACACACCCTTTTCCAACAACCTCATGACCCCCATGCTCTCCCAATCTGCCTACCTACTTCATAGAAAGAGTCACCAGAGACATGAATGTTGGTGCCGAGGTAAGTAAACCTCTCGACGAGGTCAACATTCATTCTGCAGACAGAAACACTGCTGATGGGGGTACCCCAGAGGATCTCCAGGCCTTTAATGACCTCTTTTTAATAGAAATTACAGCTTAATTAATTCATAGAGTAGTCTAATTGAAAGAAGAAATTGGTTTGGGTGAAAACCTGTACTCACAGCGGGGTCCTGGGACCAAACATGAAAACCTTTGGTGAATAGGAATCCATCTATCCATTTTCTTGAACCCCTTCTTCCAGATCATGTTTGTAAGGGAGCAAGATGTATCCCACTTTTAGGCAGCTGATAGGAGAATATTACTGCTCAAACACTGATTTTTGATGTGCCATGAGACTTAAAAGAGATTCTTATTTTTGTTTCATTTAAGAATCAGTGTTGTCACAGATGTTTCTCCTAGCATCCATTAGGAAAAACAGCTTTACACTAAGAGGATACATGAGGTATAACTGACGTAATTGAGAATTTAATACGAAAAGCATGGTATAGTTTGTGAAATCTCTTTCTAATGTTGTACTCACTTTCAAGACTTCATATTATTTTCTTATTATTGGACTGATACCTTTATCCAAGGGGATTTACATCTAAGATATACAGCTGAAGTGAATCACTCATAGTTACATGGTGTCAGCAGTGGGATTTAAACACATAACCTCAGAACTTGAGAGTCTTAATCACTATGTCATATTACCTGCCTTATCTTTCTGAACCATTATGATCTAACTGGAGCACAGCAAGATAAATTAGACCAACTGATAATAATATTCAGAAGTAAGGACTACAGTTTTGTAATTGTAGTAAAGTGTTTTATTACCACAGCCAACTGTCCATACATTTCACTATACTGTATATTACTGAGCAAATGAGTAAAACACTTTCAAATTGCAAAATAAAATGTCAAGACAGTAATTGAGAGATCTGAGGCCCCTTGTATGACTTTCCTGAGATCTCCTCTGAAACTTAAGAGACCCTTGTGAGGACACAAGGTGTATTTTTTCTCATGTATGAGAAAAATATGAGAAGCAGGAAACAAAAGACAAGGTCTCCATTTTATGTCCTTCTGGTCCCATTTTTGTCGATGAGAAACCAAAAAGATTTTAAGGAGGTGTCTTTTTTGAATTTTCATTTGTAAGGTTAACTGTGTCATGGGCATCTCAGGAGAAGACAAGTAAACAATATGGGGAGAAGAATCATGGATATTGAGGTTTCAGAACATAGGAGAAGATGACGATTAAAGACAAAGTGGGTGGACTGTGTGAAGGAGGAGCAAAGTGAGAAAGGGGTATCAGGTGAGGAAGTATGCAACTGACGAGAATGGAGGAGGCTGGTCCAATATAGTGACCCTACATGTATGTTTGAAAAGCTTTAGGAGAAGAAGAGTGAGAAGGAAATGATGTTAAGTAAGTTAATTCAGCTGTTGTTATATAAGTGTATACTATATGTTATAATAATTTCCATCATCCATTAACAACTTGGTGCAGTCATTGGGTCACAAGGAGCTCCTTGGGTACAGGGACACAACTGAGAATGGGTGGGGGGGTTCACAAGTCTAAATTGGTCTAATTTGAGGGAGTATGAGGAGGTCCGGTTCCAGCATACTTTCCGCCCTAGGCAAACCCTGTCATGTTGTGGTTTGTTTAACAGTTTTAACTGCTAAGGGTGGTGGGATTTGGATTCGCTCCCAGCCCTCTCCCCATCTCAAAATTGCACTGTAAAAATAGGCGTAGTTTTCTTGATGTTCAGTTCCGATGGTCGTTTGCTTCCCCCAGAGATATTTCACCAAAGGATAAATCACTCAAGCTGCAGGCCACTTCTCATTATGGTTGACACCCAGGGTGAAAAGGTCTGCATTGTCTACTGCACACGTTGCTTCTGCATAGGTAGGTGTGCTTTAAGGCGGACTTACCTTTAATTCACAGTCCTGTTCCTGCCTTGTGCTAAATGCTGCCTGGTGCAAATTTACAACACAACTAGGCAGGCATCCCGGCAAGGCTGGGGCAAGGTTCCTTACCTGGATGGGAAAAGCTCAGGAGGAAAGACAGGGTGTTCCCTACACTAGCCAGGGAAATGGCAGAAGATGCCAGTTTGGAGCTGGGTATGCTGCTGTCAGGGTCAGATCGAGGAACAATACCTGGTTGGGAGGGGAGCACAGTTTAGCACAGCTAGTATTATAAATAATATGTTAGTTTCTATTGGGCTGGTGAAATGCAATGAAGAAAAAGGTTTGGGAAATAATAACAAAACAATTGTAATAAAGTTACAGTTAGGTCCATAAATATTTGGACAGACAACTTTTTTCTAATTTTGGTTCTGTACATTACCACAGGTCCTCCCTGCATGGAGTTTGCATGTTCTCCCCGTGTCTGCGTGGGTTTCCTCCTGGCGCTCCGGTTTCCTCCCACAGTCCAAAGACATGCCGATTAGTTGGATCGGCAATTCTAAATTGGCGTTAGTGTGTGCTTGGTTTGTAGGTGTTTTTATGTGTGTCCTGCAGTGGTTTGGCACCCTGCCCAGGATTGGTTCCTGACTTGTGCCCTGTGTTGGCTGGGATTGGCTCCAGCAGACCCCCATGACCCTGTGTTCGGATTCAGCGGGTTGGAAAATGGATGGATGGATGGACATTACCACAATGAATTTTAAATGAAACAACTCTGATGCAGTTGAAGTGCAGACTTTCAGCTTTAATTCAGTGGGGTGAACAAAACAATTGCATAAAAATGTGAGGCAACTAAAGCATTTTTTGAACACAATCCCTTCATTTCAGGGGCTCAAAAGTAATTGGACAATTGACTCAAAGGCTATTTCATGGGCAGGTGTGGTCAAGTCCGTCGTTATGTCCTTATCAATTAAGCAGATAAAAGGCCTGGAGTTGATTTGAGGTGTGGTGCTTGCATGTGGAAGATTTTGCTGTGAACAGACAACATGCGGTCAAAGGAGCTCTCCATGCAGGTGAAAGAAGCCATCCTTAAGCTGTGAACACAGAAAAAACCCATCCGAGAAATTGCTCCAATATTACGAGTGGCAAAATCTACAGTTTGGTACATCCTGAGAAAGAAAGCAAGCACTGGTGAACTCAGCAATGCAAAAAAGACCTGGACGTCCACGGAAGACAACAGTGGTGGATGATCGCAGAATCATTTCCATGGTGAAGAGAAACCCCTTCACAACAGCCAACCAAGTGAACAACACTCTCCAGGGGGTAGGCGTATCGATATCCAAGTCTACCATAAAGAGAAGACTGCATGAAAGTAAATACAGAGGGTGCACTGCAAGGTGCAAGCCACTCATAAGCCTCAAGAATAGAAAGGCTAGATTGGACTTTGCTAAAGAATGTCTTAAAAAGCCAGCACAGTTCTGGAAAAACATTCTTTGGACAGATGAAACCAAGATCAACCTCTACCAGAATGATGGCAAGAAAAAAGTATGGAGAAGGCGTGGAACAGCTCATTATCCAAAGCATAGCACATCATCTGTAAAACATGGTGGAGGCAGTGTGATGGCTTGGGCGTGCATGGCTGCCAGTGGCACTGGGACACTAGTGTTTATTGATGATGTGACACAGGACAGAAGCAACCGAATGAATTCTGAGGTGTTCAGAGACATACTGTCTGCTCAAATCCAGCTAAATGCAGTCAAATTGATTCATGATACAGATGGACAATGACCCAAAACATACAGCCAAAGCAACCCAGGAGTTTATTAAAGCAAACAAGTGGAAAATCCTTGAATGGCCAAGTCAGTCACCTGATCTTAACCCAACTCAGCAGGCATTTCACTTGTTGAAGACTAAACTTCAGACAGAAAGGCCCACAAACAAACAGCAACTGAAAGCCGCTGCAGTAAAGGCCTGGCAGAGCATTAAAAAGGAGGAAACCCAGCATCTGGTGATGTCCAGGAGTTCAAGACTTCAGGCTGTCATTGCCAGCAAAGGGTTTTCAGCCAAGTATTAGAAATGAACATTTTATTTCCAATTATTTCATTTGTCCAATTACTTTTGAGCCCCTGAAATTAAGGGATTGTATTAAAAAATGTTTTAGTTGCCTCACATTTGTATGCAATCGTTTTGTTCACCCCACTGAATTAAAGCTGAAAGTCTGCACTTCAACTGCATCTGAGTTGTGTCATTTAAAATTCATTGTGGTAAAGTACAGAACCAAAATTAGAAAAAAGTTGTCTCTGTCCAAATATTTATGAACCTAACTATATGTTTGCAAAAAATCTTGAGATAACTGGAAAACAAATGTATAGATTTGATGGTCTACTGGTCCTTGAGTGTCAGGGGTTTCAAAAAATGTTCTTTTAATTGAAGAAAGTTCCTGAGCTTAATTACTGTAATTGTTTAGTTCAGATGTCTTGTTTCTCCTCTCAGCCTGTGAAATCACAGATTACACCTGAATGTACAGTGTGTTTACTTTTAATATTAATTAGAATTAGAAATCATTTAACGCGGAAACCAGAAATTATATTGTTCCTCTGGGGCCAGAGCTGAGAAAGCCTGCCCCAGATTGTGGTTTCTGGCGAAGTTTCCATTAGCTAAAGTACTGCTTCCCAAGTTCTATCTGCCTGTCATTACTATGGTAGTTGGATGAAACTTGATATATTTCTGTAAATTACCAGACATCTGTGTGATCCTGGAACCACTAGCATTGAAAATCATTGTTATATTTTAAACCTATTAAGGTCTGTCAAATTACATAAGACTTGATTATTTCAATAAGGTATTTGATACTTATATATATATAGTGTATATACAAGTATAATGACTGTGCAAAGATCCTGCACTCTGACCCACAAAGGTCATGCCAAAAGATAATTTCCCTATGGGGATTAATACAGTGCACCAAACAGCAAAAATATATACAGTATACTCTACACACACATTGATGTATAAGTTATATAATTAGTGCCAGACTGCGTCAATGTGCAGTATTGAAATGACCTTTACTTTTTTTTTTCTCTATACACAAGAAAATATACATATATATATATATATATATATATATATATATATATATATATATATATATATATATATATATATATATATATACATACATACTGTGACAGATAGAGGCACTGTCGACCCCTTGAACCCTCAGACCAGACGTCAGGCACCAGATAAAAGTCCAATAATAATATTTATTATTATAAATAAGTGCACAAAACACCCTCCTCTCCACAATACTCAATAAATCCACAATAACCAATAAACAATACTCAATCCTCCACTCCCAAACGCTTTGCCACCCTGCCTCCCAACTCAGCTCATCCGTCTGGGATTTCCCAGAGTCCTTTATAGTCTGTGACCTGGAAGTGTTTCTGTCCCTCGGTCCATGTGACTTCTATCACTTCCGGGTCAGGAAAAACTTCTTTTCTTCATCAGCCCGGAAGAACTTTATTTCTTCCAACTATGTGACTGGGATTTACTTCCGGGCTGTATGGAAAGTAAACGTCTCTGTGTATCTATACAGCGTCCCCTGGCGACCCCGATGTTATCCAGTAGGGCTGTGTATTAAAACTCCATAGTCCATGATGCCCTGCTGGAATTCGGGGCATCTCCACGTTGCAAGGAGGGCTCCATCTAGTGGCCTGGGGGTATTGGCCGGGATGAATGGCCGGCCATATCCCACAATACATACATACATACATATATATATATATATATATATATATATATATATATATATATATATATATATATATATATATATATATATATATATATATATATATATATATATATATATATATGTATACTGTATATATGTACATATATACAGTATACATACATACATACATACATATATATACTAGTCATTTATCCCGTTACAATAACGGGCGCTAGAACAGTAGTGCATAAACATTAGTAGGAACAGTCTATATTAAATGGCAAGGGACTTTGACCTCATTCTTTTTGTTGGTCGTATTTTTCTTTGTCTTTCAGCCTTTCTTTTGTTGATGTTTACTTGCTGAGCTGACCGTTCTTCGTGGGCTGCCGCCGTGTATTGTGTGTCTTTAATTTGCTGTGACAGTAATACTGTCTTGTACGGCTCTATTCAATAAGGGCGCGTAGATAATTTAATTCAAATGGCTCTGGAATATGTGAAGAGCAACAGGTGCAGATCTTTATTTATGCGTGCCTTTATTCGCTGCGCCCAATTGAGGTCGTTCTTTTGAGGCTCGCCTTTTTGTGCGCGCCCTTATTGAAGGATGCCTGTGCGTGCCCTTATTGAAGGATACCGTCTTGTACATCCGTTGGCTTGTACGTCCGTAATATACGTCTGTACGTTCGTAATATACCTTTAATTTTCTCTGGCGGTTATACAGGTGTGCGCGTCGGTAATATGCCTTTAATCTTCTCTGACAGTAATACTGGCTTGTATGTGGCTGTAATATGCGTCACTGTATTGTGTACCTTTAATTTCCTCTCGCAGTAATACTGGTTTGTATTTCCGTAAAACGCCTCTAACTTTCTCTGACAGTAATATCGCTCATAGCACCGTGCCCCGCGCATGCGCACTTCACCAGAAGACACCCACACACGGACACCTGGACGCACATAGGGATTTTATATATATAGATAGCGCATAGTTTACTGTCAAATAATGCAAAGAGTATGCGACACATGTTTCACCCTAATTCTGGGCTCATCAGGCATACACACTCACTGCAGCCCCTCTCGGGGATCGAACCTCGGATGTCAGCGGCGAAGTCACTTTACGTTGCGCCACGGAGTGTGGTTCATTTATTTGACAGCCTAGAGATCAGGGTAATTACATTCATGACATTCGTAGTCTGAATCACAATCTGATTGTATTGGTGGTTACCTAGAATTAGGGTGAAACACGTGTCGTGTATTCTTTGCATTATTTGACAGTAAACTATGCAACATTCTATGATGTGCTTCTCGCAACGGAAAGAGGGCACTGTGGTGGATGTTTGCCGACTTGCAGACCAACCGTAAGCGTTACCTGGTAGGTAACCACCCATACAATCAGATTGTGATTCAGACTACGAATGTCATGAATATATATTTTGACACTGATCAACAGAAAAAGACTCTTTAATGTCAAAATGAATACAGATCTCTGATTTGTTGTGGCTGAACACCCACACCACCAGACCACCAGCACAAACTGGGACCCAACAAAAATCCAGCCTTTCCCAGTACAGTACATCCATTATTCTTTTGTCCCCATCTGGATAGGATAGGAATCATTCCCGACCAGGTTGCCCTTCCACTCTTGTTGTCTTTCCACTTCAGCCTCCTCAGTTATCTTCAGTTCCAGTTGGGATGCCATTCCATTCTCCATGGCATTTACTACGTATATTAACATTATACACATTAACACACACAGACACATATACACTCGCCGGCCACTTTATTAGGTACACCTGTTCATCTGCTTGTTAACATAAATATCTAATCAGCCAATCACATGGCAGCAGCTCAATGCATTTTAGCATATCGACATTGTCAAGATGAACATTTAACTGAGTATCAGAAAGGGGAAGAAAGGTGATTGAAGTGGCTTTGAACATGACATGACTGTTGGTACTAGACGAACTGGAGTGAGTATTTCACAAACTGCTGATCTACTGGGATTTTCACACACAACCATCTCTAGGGTTTACAGAGAATTGTCTGAAAAAGGAAAAATATCTAGTGAGTGGCAGTTCTCTTTGCAAAAATGCCTTGTTGATGCCAGAGGTCAGAGGAGAATGGCCGGACTGGTTTGAGCTGATAGAAAGGTGACAGCAACTCAAATAAGCACTCGTTACAATTGAGATATGCAGTAGAGCATCTCTGAACACACAACATGTCAAACTTAGAAGCAGGTGGGCTACAGCAGCAGGAGACCACACAAGGTGTCACTCCTGTCAGCTAAGAACAGGCAACTGAAGCTACAATTCGCACTTGCTCATGAAAATTGGACAATAGAAGATTGGTAAAATGTTGTCTGGTCTGATGAGTCCTGATTTCTGCTACAACATTCAGATGGTAGGGTCAGAATTTGGCACCCACAACATGAAAGCATTGATCCATCCTGCCTTGTATTAACGGTTCAGGCTGGTGGTGGTATGGGGGATATTTTCTTGGCACACTTTGAGCCCCTTAGTGCCAACTGAACATCATTTAAATGCCACAGCCTACCTGAGTCTTTTTGCTGACCATGTCCATCCATTTATAATCGCGGTGTCCCCATCTTCTGATGGTTACTTTCAGCAGGAGAACATGACATGTCACAAAGCTCAGATCATCTCAAACTGGTTTCTTGAACATGACAATGAGTTCACTGGACTCAAATGATCTCCACAGTCACCAGACCTCAATCCAGTAGAACCCCGTGGGATGTGGTTGAACGGGAGATTCGCATCATGGATGTGCAGTTGACAAATCTGTAGCATCTGGGTGATGTTATCATGTCAATATCGGCCAATATCCCAGAGAAATGTTTCCAGCACCATGTTGAATCTATGCAACAAAGAATTAGGGCAGTTCTGAAGGTAAAATGGGGTTCAATCAAGGTGTATTTAATAAAGCATTCAAGAGTATATACACAATGTGAAATTAATAGCCTTGACACACGAAAATGGTTTGGAGCAGCCAACCATATACTTGAATCCAGGCTGCAAAAAGGCAAGTATTAAGTATAGATGTGTACAGAGTTCAGTCCAGAACAGTGCTGATTAAAAACAGTATGTGTTCTGGCTTTTATGGCTGGTTGGCGGAAGTGATGTCATCAGGGCCGGAACCAGAAGTGACATCATCAGGGCTGGAACCAGGCAGAATTTCCTGTGTTTGGTATGTAAGGATAACCAAGAAAGGTTTAGCGCACCCCTGCACCCCCTGGCCTGGCGTGGAATTACCTTCTGTTGTTCCTTTTAGATGCCTCCCATGTGCATGTGTACGACAACTGATCGGACAACCGCCAATCTCCTGCACGCCACTTCCGACCCCACCACTTCCAGTCTGGCGTCCTCTTACGGGGCAGCACCGCCCATCTTTGCCTCAGTCAAGTTCTGACTACAATCTTAAAAGACATTCATACCTTTTAGTTTCTTCGACTCTCTCTAACTGTCCCTTTGTTTTATGTCTATACTAGCAAAATACCCGCGCTTCGCAGCGGAGAAGTAGTGTGTTAAAGAGGTTATGTAAACATATATATACAGTACATATACATATATACATATATATACATATCTACATATACACATATCTACATATACATATATATACATACATATACACATCCACATATACATAGATATACATATACAAATTTTACATATCTACATATATATATATATATATACATATGTACATATATATACACATAAATATATACATATCTACATATATATACACATATATATATATATATATATAAATATAGACATACAAAAATACATATATACATACATTCACATATATATATATATATATATATATATATATATATATATATATATATATATATATATATATATATATATATATATATATATACATATCTACATATCTATACTAATAAAAGGCAAAGCCCTCACTGACTCACTCACTCACTCACTCATCACTAATTCGCCAACTTCCCGTGTAGGGGCTCTTCCTTGTTTTCTACATACTGCGTTCACAGTCAGTTCACGTGATTACATGGGAGGCGTGATGACGCGATACGCAACTCCGCCTCCCACGGCCAGCGAGCTGCAGTCCATTACAGTATATGGACAAAAAAGAGGTTCCAGTTATGACCGTTACGCTTTGAATTTCGAAATGAAACCTGCCTAACTTTTGTAAGTAAGCTGTAAGGAATGAGCCTGCCAAATTTCAGCCTTCCACCTACACGGGAAGTTGGAGAATTAGTGATGAGTCAGTCAGTCAGTCAGTCAGTCAGTCAGTGAGGGCTTTGCCTTTTATTAGTATAGATATATAAACAAAACCACAAGGTGGCGCCACTAAACTTCATGCCGCAGAAAAAAAAATAATGCCACCCAACTCCAGATTTAAAATAATAGATTTTTATTTTCACCAACCTCTTTTCCAGTGCACACAGCCACAAACACCACAATTATAAACAGATAAATGGTTATCCTCTTCTTCCAGTCCTCCTGGTGAGTTTTGCCCACTGCTTCCCAACTCAGACTCCCCGAGATGAGGTGGTGGGCTCCTTTTTGAATGAGACCCAGGAATGTGTCCAGTGTCAGCATACTGCCTGTTGAGAGCACTTCCTGTGTCACATGGAAACCAGCCTAAGGACCCTGAGAGGGTCCATTCATTACTCCTTGTTCCCAGCTGGGGCAAATATTGCAAGGCATTCCAGCCGGGTTGTGCCTCCACTCTCGCCATTCTTTCATTATATATTGTCGACCGAGGGGGGTATACTGGCCAAGGACGAAGTATTGGGGTGCCAACCAGGGTCGACCTTTTTAATATTTACACAGTCCTTAAGCAAAATAGGCACTCAATGGTGCATTCAATAAAGCAAAAATGAGAATCACGTATAAGAAAAAATGAAGTAATAAGCTTCTTCGATCTTTTTCACTGGTACTCCAATTTCAGGTAGGCGCTCCAGTCATCAGTCTGCGCTTTTCTCATTGATAACCCTAAATTATTACTTTATTTTATGTGCACAAGGCTGCACTCTGTGTTTTTTTAAAGAATGTGGGCCACAATTACAAACCCAACATAAATGACTTTCTAATTTAGCAGATTAGTAACTGAGGCAAGGAAAACCACACCATGTTTTAAGCCAAAAATCATTTTTCTAACTTATTTATATACACCATCAGGAAGGAATGTTGGTTCTCTATTGAGTGCTACTGCCTAATAGCTCCAGGGCCCTGGAATTGATTTTCAGAGGGTCCCTGTAGGTGCGGAATTGGCACGTTCTCTCCCCATGTGCCTGTGAGGTTTCTCAACAGAGATTGTTTTTCGCTAACATCCTAAAGATGTGCAGATTCGGCTGATTTGCTGTCATAAATGGGATGGGTATGAGCGAGTGTACCCCGTGATGGACTGGGGCACCGGTCTAGGAGGGGTCTTGATACCAGCTGGGATGGTCTTCAGCAACTCCTTGCAGCTCTGCAACGACAAGGCCAGAAAATGGGTGGATGGCTATTAAAACAGCACTGCGCCGTGCCCCCTGGACCTGGGGCTGATGGTGTTTACCAGCGTGGGATTTTGTTTTAACAAGCATAAGGTTTTCAGTGTCCTGGTAACTGGATGATAAAGCACTTAAAAGTTTTCACACTTAGGGCAAAGTACAGTGTGTTGCAAATAAATGTTTTGATCTTACATAAAAAGACAAATTGGACTGATGCCCAGAATTTCTACAATAAACTGATAATTATGTAAAGTATTTTTTAATCATTTTAAGGTGTAAATTGTAGTTATATAGAAAATTAAATGTATAACCAAGTCTGTAATAAGGCAAACGTCTTGGGCAACAATTAGGATTCGTGCAAAATAAAACTGACACGTTTTTTAGTGTCTGCTTGGGGAGGCAGCTTAATAAGCACTGTATGATTAAAGGGTTCTGAAAATGGACTGAAAAAATTTTATTTGAAGAATATTGTCATGTTTGTCAAATGTGCAGGCTTAGCTAGTGATATGAATGTGCGCTCAACCAGCCTACAACCCTATAACATCGACTTGTTTGGATTAAATACAACAAAATGAAAAGCTGTCACACATTTGCCATCGGGGTTATCTTGAGGGCTCTGATTTTGGCAGCTCCGTTCCAAATCAGGGGTCTGCACTTACGTATCACTTACTGCCTCTCCTTGTGACGATGCGGGTTCTGCTCCATGCTCACATCTTTCTTTAGGGAGCCTCTTGAACCCGACACCGTCGGTAATGTAACCGAATGAGCTGGAAAATGAGGACACCAAACGAAACAAGGGGATGGTGTAAAGTGCAAAAGTGCTTTTATTAAAAACCAAACAAAGTGTCCAAATAGAGCGCAGTGCTTCACAAATGTCCATGAATAAATAATCCATTCAAAACAGGGTGAAAATGTGGAGGTTAAAATCCCAATAAATAAATGAGGTTAAAAACAACAATGGCTGGAAGCAGTCCTTTAAAAACCCGGTGCCTTCTTTAGCTGCCGGCTCCCCTGACTCTCCCATCTGGGCCCTGCAACAGGGGAGTCACCCTACCTGCAGCTGACCTTTTCCTGCTGGTCTGGTAGCTTTCTGACCCCCTGAATTCGTATGGATCCACCAGACCGAGACTCGGGTTCCCCAGCGACCAGGGCGCTCACGCTCACGCCTCCATCTCCCGCTGCCTTTCGTGGCGAGCCATCCATAATCCTGGTCACTCCTGCTCCTCTGAAAAACTCAGCAGGAGTGACCCAATCCATCAGCCACTGAGTGCCGGCCAAATACCCCACTAGGGCTCACTTCCCAGCTGCCATCAGCTAGCCTGCTCTTCCTACTCGCTCATACAGTGGGGCAAAAAAGTATTTAGTCAGCCACCAATTGTGCAAGTTCTCCCACTTAAAAAGATGAGAGAGGCCTGTAATTTTCATCATAGGTATACCTCAACTATGAGAGAGAAAATGAGAAAAAAAATCCAGAAAATCACATTGTCTGATTTTTAAAGAATTTATTTGCAAATTATGGTGGAAAATAAGTATTTGGTCACCTACAAACAAGCAAGATTTCTGGCTCTCACAGTCCTGTAACTTCTTCTGTAAGAAGCTCCTCTGTCCTCCCCTCATTACCTGTATTAATGGCACCTATTTGAACTCGTTATCAATATAAAAGACACCTGTCCACAACCTCAAACAGTCACACTCCAAACTCCACTATGGCCAACACCAAAGAGCTGTCAAAGGACACCAGAAACAAAACTGTAGACCTGCACCAGGCTGAGAAGACTGAATCTGCAATAGGTAAGCAGCTTGGTGTGAAGAAATCAACTGTGGGAGCAATTATTAGAAAATGGAAGACATACAAGACCCCTGATAATCTCCCTCGATCTGGGGCTCCACGCAAGATCTCACCCCGTGGGTTCAAAATGATCACAAGAACGGTGAGCAAAAATCCCAGAACCACACGGGGGGACCTAGTGAATGACCTGCAGTGACCTGGGATCAAAGTAACAAAGGCTACCATCAGTAACACACTACGCCGCCAGGGACTCAAATCCTGCAGTGCCAGACGTGTCCCCCCTGCTTAACCCAGTACATGTGCAGGCCCGTCTGAAGTTTGCTAGAGAGCATTTGGATGATCCAGAAGAGGATTGGGAGAATGTCATATGGTCAGATGAAAAAAACTACTCATCTTGTTTGGAGAAGAAAGAATGCTGAGTTGCATCCAAAGAACACCATACCTACTATAAAGCATGGGGGTGGAAACATCATGCTTTGGGGCTGTTTTTCTGCAAATCAGTGTGAAGGAAAGAATGAATGGGGCCATGTATCGTCAGATTTTGAGTGAAAACCTCCTTCCATCAGCAAGGGCATTGAAGATGAAACGTGGCTGGGTCTTTCAGCATGACAATGATCCCAAACACACCGCCCGGGTAACGAAGGAGTGGCTTCGTAAGAAGCATTTCAAGGTCCTGGAGTGGCCTAGCCAGTCTCCAGATCTCAACCCCATAGAAAATCTTTGGAGGGAGTTGAAAGTCCATGTTGCCCAGCGACAGCCCCAAAACATCACTGCTCTAGAGGAGATCTGCATGGAGGAATGGGCCAAAATACCAGCAACAGTTTGTGAAAACCTTGTGAAGACTAGTATTGAGATGAACTTTTGTTATTGACCAAATACTTTTTTTCCACCATAATTTGCAAATAAATTCTTCCAAAATCAGACAATGTGATTTTCTGGATTCTTTTTCTCATTTTGTCTCTCATAGTTGAGGTATACCTATGATGAAAATTACAGGCCTCTCTCATCTTTTTAAGTGGGAGAACTTGCACAATTGGTGGCTGACTAAATACTTTTTTGACCCACTGTACCCGCACTTGCTCTTAGCTTCTGGCTTCCATTAACCTCTGTTCTCTTTTTTGTCGTCTCCCCTCTGCACTCACGCTTATTTATATTTATATAAATTTATATAAATTATTATATTATATTTATAATAGGGTCATGGCACAGGTGCGGCGATTAGCAGCTCCCAGCATCAGGTTCGGACACAGACAATTCCTCACCTGTGCTCTTAAGTGAGAAAGCGCCCGTGCCGCGTTGCACCCAGGAACTGCTCCGGCCACACTACCACGCACCCTGTTTAAGCCACGAGTGCAGCGATTATTTATTTAAAAACTGGCCATTCCTTCCAAGCCATGGACTCAATATACCACAGTCCCGTCCCCCTATCCTCAGGTCTGAAGATTGGTGGCATGATGACCCATGACGTGACTTTCGGCTCCAGGGATTCATCCCTTAACAGAGCAAACATCACCACATGTCCAGTCAGCCAGCTGCACAATTGCTGTTTGTTTTCCAATTACTGTACTGTATACTGTACAGAGCTGTTTGCATCCAAGGTGCCCCAACATTTTATCTTGTCCTGAGATTCTCTTTATAAAGTATTTCACTGGAAATATGTTTTAAAACTTGGCTATGTAAAGCCGAAGCTAAAAGACCCGTTCATTGATGAGGACGTGCATGTTCAAGTCTGGGGCTGTACGGAAGTGAAGTTAGAGGGTGGACATTGACATGGTGGTACACACCGCATCTGTACCTGGCAGATCCAGGAATGTAGCTTCATGTAACACACTTTGTGAAGTTTTCACATTTTTCCCTGAGTGTATGTTCAGGCAGATTTTCTTTGGGTTTTCTAAAAAGTTCCCAAACTTCACAAATGCGGATCTCAACTTCAATG
Source organism: Erpetoichthys calabaricus (assembly GCF_900747795.2). Classification (NCBI taxonomy): domain Eukaryota; kingdom Metazoa; phylum Chordata; class Cladistia; order Polypteriformes; family Polypteridae; genus Erpetoichthys; species Erpetoichthys calabaricus. The sequence goes on from NC_041403.2 coordinate 160,030,901, forward strand.
AAAGCTCTACAGCTGGTCCAGTAAAAGGAAATGCTCTCCATGATAAATAGGTAACTTATTCCAAATTGGTTTCTGTTCTTCATCTAATGAGGCCTGACTCCTTCCAAACCTGTAATGAAAAACAAAAAGTTTTATAGAAATTGACTAACAGAAGTCATTGTTAGCAGAACCATGAAGAAAAACTAACTCGAGCGAGAACGGCATGGAGCACAATAAGGCATATTGAACATGACCACATTTTAGTTAAGAGAGAAAGGAGTTGAATATTTTGGGGTAGAGTGGTAGGAGATATATTTCCCCATACTGTAAAAGACAGGGGGCACCACTGAGCCCCAAAACCCCAGACACGCCACACTACTCAGTCCCAGGTGCAAAATAAAGGTTTTTATTCTCACAAAGTACCTCAAACACAGGTCAATCCACAATCTTCCCTTTTGACAATCCTCCTTTTCCTCCTTCAGGTGAGCTTTGCCTTCTGTCTCCTGACTCTGACTCGCTGGATAGGAGGCTGGATTGCTTGCTTTTATGGCAGACCCAGGAGGACTTCCAGTACCGGGACATAGCAGGTCAGAAGAGGGAAGCCTCCTGAGACAGGGAGTTCCTCTCCCTGCAGCAACCCCTGGCAACCCCTGGCAGCACCCAAGGACCCTAACGGGACTACGACTCCCATATGCCCCTGCGGGCATCCCTACTGGGTCCATGCCAGCTGAGCACTGCCATCTATTATACTGGGGGAGGAACTGGCATGGATGCACTAACTCCCTCACATTATTCATTAATGTTTCCATTTGTAAGGTATGTTGCTTCAGTTCCACCTAGCCTCCTTCCATATTGTCCTTCTATTATGGCATCCCAGCCGGGATAAGGTCTAGCACAGCACTCGCATTACACATGGAATATTATTGTTTGAATGTTCTTATGAATTAAAGTAACTCCACTCTGTCTATCTAGGCAAAGGTACCCACTGAAAGTAAAATGCTAATGTTTAGATTAAAGTTTTTGTAGTACTAAGGGGTCTTCGCCCCCTGCTCGCTTCACTCTCCAACCCTCTGCCTGCACTACGCGCCAAAAACAAATCTTTTAATTCTTGCGGATACGTCTCTTCATTGGGAAGAAACAATTCTTTTCCCTGATGGCAACACAAATTAGACAATCTACAAGTCTCCGACTTAAAATTTAAATCCGAACAATACATTCGATCTCTTATCGCTGTTCTGTTATTTCACAGAGTAATAATTTCCATTTGTTAGCGCTAATGCGATCTCTACTATCATTTTTTGAGACTTTCAAATTTTCGTACTTCCATTATCTCTAAGCTGCTTTGCATGTGTACCACGCCAATGTTTTTGAATTCTTTACAACGTTCTACTTTGTCATCTACTCTTTGTCTTTTATTTCCGGCCCCGGGTGTGGTTAAATCTCTTGGCACAAAGTCTCATTTCACGGGACCTGAAAGTGTCTCCCTCCCACAGTCCAAAGACATGCAGGTTAGGTGGATTGGCGATTCTAAATTGTCCCTAGTGTGTGCTTGGTGTGTGGGTGTGTTTGTGTGTGTCCTGCGGTGGGTTGGCACCCTGCCCAGGATTGGTTCCTGCCCTGTGTTGGCTGGGATTGGCTCCAGCAGACCCCCGTGACCCTGTGTTCGGATTCAGCGGGTTGGAAAATGGATGGATGGATGAAAGTGTCTCTCTGAAAAAGTCACTTCTCGTCTCTCTTCCCAAGATTTTTTTTTATTATAATAGAGAGATGGAGTCTCATACATGAATGGAAATGATGTGTTAATATTATCGTGCTTCATTTAAAAATGACAAAGATAAGATGGCAGCTCTTTTACAGGAATGAAATGTCTGTTCAGACAGTTACAACTTCCTTTAGAATAACTAGGGGGCTTTGCCTCCTACTCGCTTCACTCACCCACTCCCCAATTCCGCTTCATGCCACTTCGTGTCTCTGCCACTTGCGTTGTAAAGGGGGGCGCTGAACGCACGATAAGGAAATGCAGACGAATCAACTGCTGCTACCGAGCTGCTTGTTCTGCTTGTCGCGCTTCACGTCGATCATTTAAAAGCCCGTACAGCAGCTGTCCTTTTGTCTCACTTCCTTGTCTCGTGGAACGTTAAAGTGTCTCCGAGAAATTGTTTGTAAGTTGGCCGTGACGTGTATGTAGTCTTGCAGGACTTCAAAGTGTCTCTCCGAGATGATCACGTCTTGACCCAAGATTTTTTTATATAATAGACAGATAAGATACGATTTACCAATTTGCCCTGTTCAAAATAAATATCTTAAACGTGTGGAGGATTGCATACTCTCCATATACCATAGCTGGTATAATTCAATATATTTAAGCACGGTGAAAAGAAAAGAAAAGAATAAAGAAAAAAGAAAGGTAACAAACCTTAGTATGCGGTAATTAGTGTCTCTGATCTTGACACACTCCGTTAAACTCTGCCCATCAATGCACTTCTTGGCGTCTTTCTATTTCTTATTTTCATGGTTCGTTTGAAGTATGCGAGCTTTTGCCAATTTAGTTACGCTGAATTAAAACAAAATGATGTAATTACTTAATCTAGTTTTGTCAGCTTAATTAATTTGTAATGATATTTTAATTGTGGTTTTAACCCTTTAAACTCAGCCTCTTGTTGTTTATCAGTTATCTGCTATAACTCCATCATGCTTTACTCAATATCCATGCTCTTCCTCTGAAAATAAAGGTGAGAATTTTTACACTTGGAGAATTAGTTCTTTTGTACATATATATTACAGAAGAATAAGTTGCCAAAACAAATACGTTAAATGTTATTCTTATCTCCATAGTGGTTGGAATGAGCTTCCAAACACTATAAAAGTGTCAGTGAATGTGTTAGGAACACCCAGAAAAAAAATGATGTTATGAAATATCTACAAGTAATATTTCTAGTTTTACTGTTTTGAAGCTGTACAAAAACAACACAGGATTTTTTTGCCTCCAGTCTTATGGTTTTCAAATGAGTTCCCATATCTATTATAGAAGACCCCCAAACAATGTATCATTTTGAAGGGCTGACCTTACTCTGTCAGAATATAAAGAGGGGGGCAAAAAAATGTATATGCTGTGATAGATGGCAGGGGCCCATGCCCGGTTGGGACACCCCTTTGGTACTGAATCTGGGGAATCTGCCATGGGAGGCTCATTATGTTCCCCAGAACACTTGGTAGCAGCCCCCCCGGGTGGTATCAGGGCCATAATTGTGGAACACCAGAGCTCATACCTTTTGGGCTCCGTGACCACCGCCAGGGGGAGGTGAACGACTTAACGAGCCCGTCTGGGCAAAAGTGATGCAGCCACACACGGGAGTGCAGCCTAATTACACTAATTTCCACCTGAAGCTCTTCCGGGTGGGCTATAAGAGGAGCCTGCAGCCACCACTCAAGGAGCCAGAGTCGGGAGGAGGGAGACGAAGCTGCCGAAAGGAGTGGAGGAAAGGAAGAGTGTTTTTGTGGTGGTGTTTTGTTTGGTGTGTCTTTTGGGACTGCGTTGTGCTTGTGGGACACGGGAAAGATGTGCCCCACAGGTGAAGAAAACTAAAAGTTTGTTTATTTTACATGTGCCTCACGGTGTCAGTCTGTGTCGGGTTGGCGGCCATATAGCGCCTTTTCACAATCCATTTTAACAGTTGTTATTTCTGGACTTTTCCAAAGTTTAATCGAATTACAGCAATGATGTGCGGTATGACGTTAACTCAGAATATGTCGTTACTCACATCAATGAAGCTGGCCACACTGGCTGCACTTCGAGAAGAAATTGAAACGGCATGCGCATCGGTCTGACTGGACACTTTGGCCAACGTTGTTCAAGCAGTAGTTCGCCATAATCAGAAGTGTCTGGTCTTGATGCTGACAATCTTAACAATTTCTGGCCTATTTCCCACTTACCTTTTCTGTCAAAAGTTCTTGAGCGTGTTGTAGCTTCCCAACTCACCAATTACCTAACCTCTAATAATTTGATGGAACCCTTTCAGTCTGGTTTCATGGCGCAGTACAGCTGTGAAACTGCTCCACTATGGGTAACCAATGATTTGCTTATGGCAGCAGACTCTGGACAAACCAGCATATTAATTCTGTTAGACCTCAGTACAGCATTTGACACTTAGGTCAGACATCACATTCTACTGTCCAGAATGGAGAACATGCCACTGGGTATCTCTGGCACTGCCCTCCAGTGGTTCAAGTCCTATCTGACTGATAGGCAAGAGTTTGTTAGTCTTGGCAATAGCAGATCCAGCTCAGCGCCAGTCACACAAGGAGTTCCTCAGGGCTCTGTCCTCGGCCGTCTTCTCTTCTGTATTTATATGCTTCCCCTTGGCTACATTATCCGTAGCTATGGACTGGGTTATCATTTTTATGCAGACGATACTCAACTTTATTTCAATGTTAAAAGTGGAACTTCATCAGAGCCTTCTCAGCTCACAACCTGCCTCAGTGAAATTAATACCTGGATGGAGCAGAACTCTTTAAAATTAAATTGCAACAAAACTGACCTCCTGCAAATTGGGACTAAAATGAAACTTAATAAAATGAGCTCCCTCACAGTCCATCTTGGCGATGATCTCATCAGACCTGCCTCAACTGCAAAGAATCTTGGTGTCATTTTTGATTCCTCCCTTTCTTATTCCGTCCACATAAACCACATTAAGAAACTTCCTTACTTTCACTTCTGTAACATATCCCGTGTTCGCTCCTTCCTCTCATTTTCTAATGCTGAGAAACTTGTCCATGCTGTTACGACATCCCTCATCGATTATTGTAACTCGCTGCTGGCAGGTGCCCCTTCTAATCTTCTATCACAGCTCCAGTCAATTCAAAACTCTGCTGCAAGAGTCCTGACATGGACCAGCAACAGCGAGCACATCACACCCATCCTGCTCCGCCTTCACTGGCTCCCTGTGTCTTACAGGATTGAATATAAAATCCTAATAACCTACAAAGCTTTAAATGGCCATGCACCGGACTACAACAGTGACCTTCTTCATTACTATGTGCCTGCCCGCCCACTAAGGTCCTCTGATTCTGACAATCTTGTTGTGCCCCACACTAATCTACACTCCATGGGTGACAGCAGGGCCTTCAGCTGTATAGCGCCCAGACTCTGGAGTGACTTACCGAAAGTAATCAGGTCAGCTGATTCCATGAATTCTTTTAAAAAACAACTCAAACCTCATCTGTTCAGGAAGGCTTTTGGCTCTACTTGACTTTATTACCTTTCTCTCAGTTTACCTTTATGTCAAGATGCTAATGTAACCTGTGTGTGTGTGTGTGTGTGTGCTAGACCATCAATTACAGTGCATCTGGAAAGTATTCACAGCGCATCATTTTTTCCACATTTTGTTATGTTACAGCCGTATTCCAAAATGGATTAAATTCATTTTTTTGCTCGGAATTCTACACACAACACCCCATAATGACAACGTGAAAAAAGTTTACTTGAGATTTTGCAAATTTATTTAAAATAAAAAAATTGAGAAAGCACATGTACATAAGTATTCACAGCCTTTGCCGTGAAGTTCAAAATTGAGCTCAGGTGCATCCTGTTTCCCTGATCATCCTTGAGATGTTTCTGCAGCTTCATTGGAGTCCACCTGTGGTAAATTCAGTTGACTGGACCTGATTTGGAAAGGCACACACCTGTCTATATAAGGTCCCACAGTTGACAGTTCATGTCAGAGCACAAACCAAGCATGAAGTCAAAGGAATTGTCTGTAGACCTCCGAGACAGGATTGTCTCGAGGCACAAATCTGGGGAAGGTTACAGAAAAATTTCTGCTGCTTTGAAGGTCCCAATGAGCACAGTGGCCTCCATCATCTGTACGTGGAAGAAGTTCGAAGCCACCAGGACTCTTCCTAGAGCTGGCCGGCCATCTAAACTGAGCGATCAGGGAAGAAGGGCCTTAGTCAGGGAGGTGATCAAGAACCCAATGGTCACTCTGTCAGAGCTCCAGAGGCCCTCTGTGGAGGGATGAGAACCTTCCAGAAGGACAACCATCTCTGCAGCAATCTACCAATCAGGCCTGTATGGTAGAGTGGCCAGACGGAAGCCACTCCTTAGTAAAAGGCACATGGCAGCCCGCCTGGAGTTTACCAAAAGGCACCTGAAGGACTCTCAGACCGTGAGAAAGAAAATTCTCTGGTCTGATGAGACAAAGATTGAACTCTTTGGTGTGAATGCCAGGCGTCGCATTTGGAGGAAACCAGGCACTGCTCATCACCAGGCCAATACCATCCCTACAGTGAAGCATGGTGGTGGCAGTATCATGCTATGGGGATGTTTTTCAGCGGCAGGGACTGGGAGACTAGTCAGGATAAAGGGAAAGATGAATGCAGCAATGTACAGAGACATCCTGGATGAAAACCTGCTCCAGAGCGCTCTTGACCTCAGACTGGGGTGACGGTTCATCTTTCAGCAGGACAACGACCCTAAGCACACAGCCAAGATATCAAAGGAGTGGCTTCAGGACAACTCTGTGAATGTCCTTGAGTGGCCCAGCCAGAGCCCAGACTAGAGTCTGATTGAACATCTCTGGAGAGATCTTAAAATGGCTGTGCACCGACGCTTCCCATCCAACCTGATGGAGCTTGAGAGGTGCTGCAAAGAGGAATGGGCGAAACTGGCCAAGGATAGGTGTACCAAGCTTGTGGCATCATATTCAAAAAGATTTGATGCGGTAATTGCTGCCAAAGGTGCATCAACAAAGTATTGAGCAAAGGCTGTGAATACTTATGGACATGGGATTTCTCAGTTTTTTTATTTTTAATAAATTTGCAAAAACCTCAAGTAAACTTTTTTCACATTGTCATTATGGGGTTTTGTGTGTAGAATTCTGAGGAAAAAAATGAATTTAATCCATTTTGGAATAAGGCTGTAACATAACAAAATGTGGAAAAAGTGATGCACTGTGAATACTTTCTGGATGCACTGTATATGGTCTGTTAGGTTTTTTTTCTCTGAATTTACTGTCTTAATCTTCTTTATTTATTTATCTGTTTTGTACAATGCTATATACTGTATACCCTGCCGTTTTTTCTTAAACTCTGTGAAGTGCCTTGAGCATAGGAATGGCACTATATAAATAAAATGTATTATTGGACGCTCATGGTAACCATTTTGACCTCCTGTTGTAAATGTAGAAGTCAATAGTGACTTAAACTCACCCCTATATATCTGTATAAGTTTAATGTCACAAATTTAATACAGGTTTTTCTTTTGTTGAAGTGTGTATTCATTTTTTGGCCTCCTCTCTATATAGTTAGTAAAGAAATGAAACTGTGCATTCAAATTATAACACCAATAGTTGCAAGATTTAGGAACGTCTTTTCAAAGCAAAGAGAAAAATGTTAAAATACAGAAAGTGGAAAGTGATGCCATTTGAAAGTTGAAACAATCTTCTCATTTAGCACATTGATAGTCTGTCCATCAAAATGTGAATGAGGACATTCAAGAAAGCCATAGTGGGGAGGTTGGTGTGCAGGTGTTGCTGTGACATTTTTGCAGGAAGAAAGAAAAACATTGCAACATGGTAGTGGGGTACAAAATACAGCAATTTGACAGCAAAGTACCACACTTTAATTGTACCAATGAAATGAATGATTTTATGCATTTTCTTTTTTTAATTTTGCTTTATTGTTTGGTCCCGCCAACAGGTCCAAAACCATGGGTCTGAGTTTAAAGGGTTAAACATAAAACTTTGGCTAGTCCAAGTTTGTTCTTTTGTGAAGCTCTAATAGGGTTTGATTTAGTTAAACCTGAAGAACATGGATAATTTGAGAACTGAATATGTTCTTGTTCAGCTACTTAAACTGATGCATTATATCAATGCAAACAATATACTGCATAAGGTTTCTTACAACTGTGTAAGGTATATATGATTTACACTCATCGATTGTACTTCCAGTGTAATCCTACAACTGCCTGTCATGTTGCATTGCAAGAGAAGAAGAAACAAGGCTCTTGTGATGTAGTATCATAAGTCAACTCTCACAACCACATAAAATCCACACCTTTCATTGAAAAGGTCTTTTAAATTCCAGCCGTACAAAGTTGTGAAAATCCCTTGGACCACAATGGAAAAAAGAGACAGTCCTTTATGCAAAATATCCTATTATATGCAAATATAGGATAGTCGTGTATCTAAAACGTGCTTATTTTAAGTTAAATCAATGTAATTGTGAATTTCCCATTGGGATTAATAAAGTATCTATCTATCTATCTATCTATCTATCTATCTATCTATCTATCTATCTATCTATCTATCTATCTATCTATCTATCTATCTATCTATCTATCTATCTATCTATCTATCTATCTATCTATCTGTAATGCAATTATGCATAGTGAAAATAGGCATATCATGCTTTGAATACAAGAAAGTGTTAAGACTGATGTAAAATCGGTGAATAATGTACATCTGGGCAGGTCTGGCCATTGAACTGCCATCTACAAGCCTGTTATTGACAGCAGCAGCTCGCCAATATCCAAGCCAGAAGTTCTTACTTATTTTTGGGGTGGTTGTTAACTACTGATGGATAGATTGATGTTCCAGCTGGGATGGACCCTGCTGCCTTGCCTGTCCAAGAAACTATTATAATGGAAGGTCAGGAATGGACCTGCAATATTCCCCTTCCTATCCAAAACTTGGACACAGAAGGACACTGCAGCAGCTGTTTTACCAGGGTAACATCACTGCAGCCACACAGGGACACAATAGATGGGATGCTGGAAAGATAGGAGACTGATTGACTGCCTGCTATGGAAACAGTGCTCCCCCCATAAGCTTGTTTGCAGCATTTCATCTTGTAAGTCCCAGTATGGATGCCCACCAGGAAGCATGGGAGTTGTGGTCCCATGGGGCTCCCCTTTCAGGTTCTGTGGGGGTCTGTCAGGGAGAACCGTTGGACATTAACTGCACAAGGACCAATGTGGTCCTCCCTGACCTGGAAGTGCATCCTGGAGACAACAGATTGTGCACCAGAAGTATTTCTTACTCAGAAGTTTAAAGAAGACCATCCACATCACCCTGGGAGTCAGAGTCAGGAGAGGAGACAGACAACACACACCTGGGAGATGTGGAGGAGGATGGAAATAATAAGAGAAGAATTAAAGGAATTGCTGTGTTGGGTTGTTCTGTTGGGAGTCCTTTTGTGGTGGTCACAAGAAACCTGTCAAAGGTACACTTTGTTATTAAATAAAATCTATGGATTTAAATCCAAGACTGTGTGTCTGCTAGTTGTGTCTGGAGTTTGTGGCTCTGTACACTCCCTGCAGACCACTATATATATTTTTTCTCTTGAGCTTCTCTAAAGTTTTTATTTCCCTATATTTATATCTATCTAGCTATCTATCTATCCTACCTACTATACTAAAACTAACATCTATCTATCTATCTATCTATCTATCTATCTATCTATCTATCTATCTATCTATCTATCTATCTATCTATCTATCTATCTATCTATCTATCTATCTATCTATCTATCTATCTATCTATCTATCCTCTTTAATAAAATCCCTTTGTGCGTCCATGTGTCCGTGTGTGTGTCTTCTGGTGAAGTGCGTATGCGCGGGGCACGGTGCGATGCTTCAAAGGCCGCCTGACTCGTCACACAAGACGGAGAGGGCGGGACCTATAAAATTTTGCGCGGCCGATCCAATCGGATTCCGGTAAATGAGGTAAGACCTAAAACATAACGCACGAAAAATCCAATCGGGTACTGAGACACGGAGACCGGCTTCCCCAAAGAGGTGGGATTAGTGTTTGTTGTTCACTCTGAGGATGTCAGATTTGCGATTAACAAACTTGGCCCGGTAAAGTGTAAAGTGTTTTCCTAAATATACGAATTTTCATGATATTACAATAGGATGACTTTCAAAAGTATATTTATTTTTGGGCACATAAAATCCGTTGCTAGGGAAACACCATACATACAGTAATCAGCTGCACGCCAGCACAGATTAAAATACTTGCTGGAGAGATGCATTACTGTGAGAGAAAATTAAAGGCACACAATAAAGTGACGCATATTACAGCCACATACAAGCCAGTACTACTGTAACAAAAAATAGACGGACCTTTGCCATTTAATATGGACTGTTCCTACTAATATTTATGCACTGCTATTGTAACGGGCTTAATGTCTAGTATAGTGTATAAAAAATCTAGTCCCTCATTTCACTTTCTGCAGGCTATGTCAGCCCAGTTCTTTATTCCCATTTTCATAATGTACAATGGAAGATACAACAAAAATCCCGACACTATATCCATTACGATAAGATACATAAACTCGAACATATGAACTATCTATGATGGACTGATTCAGTTCAATTCACTTCTGTTCTATCTGTCCATTTACTATATGGTGCCTTTCACATCTATCTATCTATCTATCTATCTATCTATCTATCTATCTATCTATCTATCTATCTATCTATCTATCTATCTATCTATCTATCTATCTATCTATCTATCTATCTATCTATCTATCTATCTATCTATCTATCTATCTATCTATCTATCTATCTATCTAACAGTCCCTGAGATGGATTATTCCTCTGTTTAAAAGAAAATAATTTACAATACAATACAATACAATACAGTTTATTTTTGTATAGCCCAAAATCACACAGGAAGTGCCGCAATGGGCTTTAACAGGCCCTGCCTCTTGACAGCCCCCCAGCCTTGACTCTCTAAGAAGACAAGGAAAAACTCCCAAAAAAACCTTGTAGGGAAAAAATGGAAGAAACCTTGGGAAAGGCAGTTCAAAGAGAGACCCCTTTCCAGGTAGGTTGGGCGTGCAGTGGGTGTCAAAAGAAGGGGGTCAATACAATACAATGCAGTACACAGAACAGAACAATTCCTCAATATAGTAAGAAATAAAAAATATAAATTTTAGAAGTACAGAGCAGAATTTAGAGTAGATGATATATCCCATGATAAGATTTGGATTTGTGTAGAGTCCTGGAGACCTCATCCTTCAAGCTGCCTCCCCCATTTGGCCATTCCATGGCTGAAACAGTGCTGGGCCAGCCAATCCGATGAAAGGACCCCTCTTTCCCACGATTCCTGCGATCCTCCATCTGGGATGACTTTTCCTTAGTTTAATGGCTTTGTTTCAATGTCTGCGGTGGGTTGGCACCCTGCCTGGGATTGTTTCCTGCCTTGTGCCCTGTGTTGGCTGGGATTGGCTCCAGCAGACCCCCGTGACCCTGTGTTCGGATTCAGCGGGTTAGAAAATGGATGAATGGATGGATGTTTCAATGTCAATTAATTGTGCTAATGTGGCATTTAAGAGATTTATGTCAATATAAAACAGTTATGTGGTACCAGCAAACATGGTAATTTTCAGTTAAATGAACTTAAATTAGATATATAAAGTAAACAATCTCATTATTTCATGTTCTCAGTGTTAGTGTTAAGTATAATCTCTCTATTATATAAAAAAAAACCTGGTACGAGACGTGACTTTTTCAGAGAGACACTTTCACATCCCGCGAGACGACACTTTGTTCCAAGAGATTTAACCACAGCCCAGGGCTGGAAATAAAAGACAAAGAGTAGATGACAAAGTAGAACATCGTAAAGAATTCAAAAACGTTCAGTGGGTTGGAAAATGGATGGATGGATGGCGCGATACACATACAGAGCAGGTTTGAGATAATAGAGGTAATACAATTTGAAAGTCTCAAAAAAATGATAGTAGAGATTGCATTAGCGCAAACAAACAGAAATTATTACTCAGTGAAATAATGGATCAGCGAAAAGAGATTGAATATATTGTTCGGATTTAAATTTTAAATCGGAGACTTGTAGATCATCGAATTTGTGTTGCCATCAGGGAAAAGTAGTGTTTCTTCCCAATGAAGAGGCATTTCTGTGAGAATTGAAAGATTTGTTGTTTGGAGAAAGTGAAATCCACATATGCAAGCGACAGAGACACAAAGTGGCTGGCATGTAGCATAGGCTGGGGGGGTTGGCAAGCAAAGCGAGCAGGGGAAGAAGCCCCCTAGTATAATACTAAATAAATAAAATCTTGTCATCCATAGCTCTGTCAATAATTGTGCCTTCAGAATGTTTACTCTCTCTCTTGTAGCAAATTCAATTGATCTTAAACTCTAGACCAGGGGTAGGCAACGTCGGTCCTGGAGTGCCACAGTATGTGCAGGTTTTTGTTCCAACCCAGTTCCTTAACGAGAACTCAATTATTGCTGATGAAGCACATATTGCTTAAGTGACATTTTAATGCTTCATTTTAGTGGTCTCGCTTGTTAAGGTTCTCCAACCTTAATTGCTTATTTCAATCTTAAACTGCTGCATTCAGTGTTTTAATTGCTCCTTATTAGCAATAAGATGTAAAACAGGGGTAGGCAATGTCGGTCCTGGTGAGCCGCAGTGGCTACAGGTTTTCATTCCAACCCAATTGCTTAATTAGAAACCAATCATTGCCAATCTCAGACCTTATTTAATTTTATGGCTTGTTAGTCTGTGCAATGTAAGGCTTTTATATCGTAGATTTTTTTCCTTTCCAAGGATATCATCCAAATGATGTGAAGCCTAAAACAGATCATTTTCAGTCTGTCACATTTTTCTATTAAGTGTTTTATTAAATCAAACCGTGCATGATGAACACACACAGATGTAATTGGAAAAAAGATAGCTGGAGAACTGCTGGCTGCTTTGTCTTTTACATCTTATTGCTAATAAGGAGCAATGAAAACACTGAATGCAGCAGTTTAAGATTGAAATAAGCAATTACGGTTGGAGAACCTTAACAAGCGAGACCACTAAAATGAAGCATCAAAATGTCACTTAAGCAATATGTGCTTCATCAGCAATAATTGAGTTCTCGTTAAGGAACTGGGTTGGAACAAAAACCTGCACATACTGTGGCACTCCAGGACCGACGTTGCCTACCCCTGCTCTAGACACTTAAAAAGTCTTCTATTCTACAGTATTTAAATACATATTTCATTAGATCACTTTGTTATCACTACCGTCCATACCAGGTTCATGGTGGTCTGGAGCCTATCCCAGCTGGCACAGGGCACAAGGCAAGAACAAACTCTGGACACAGCGTCAGTCCATTGCATAAAGAGGGTTAGAAAATGAAATGACTTACTCTACGGAGATTTGATTATGCACAATGAATCAATAAATCCACTGATAATTCAATCAAAGCTGTAACGTAATGTATACAGAGTACAGAATGAAGACATTCTTTTTTGAGTTTCTACCTCGCAGTATACAACCATTGAATATTAATTAATGGTACAGTTAGCAGAACAGTAATGTAAAAATACAGAACAATAAATACTACCGAGTACATAATAGTGTGCAAAAGCCAATAAAACACAACCTGGAGTTGTAAAAAAAAGGACAAGTGACTAGTGTTGTTAAAGGAGGAGTTGTAATCACGGTAGAAGCTTAGGAAATAAGCAATGGAGAGTTAGTTACTCGTGGAATTCTGAAGTATATTAAAGGATGCCATTTTGGAAATGTTTTACTAAAAATAGCACATGTGGCTCTGGTCCCTTCTGTTTTCCACAGAGACAGAAAACAATGCCAGCCGAATTTGACTTAGATATTCTGCTGTTTTAAAAGAAGATAAGGATGGGACTAAGTTAGGGACAGATCATAAAGGTCAAAGGATTCACTGCAAATGGCCCTCTCAATTAAGACAACAAATTGACGGCGCACAGACATACTTACTATTTAGCTAAAACTCGGCAGAGGTTTTTCCTACAATATATACAAACAAATAAATAAATAAACAAATATCCATCCATCCATCCGTTATCCAACCCGCTGTATCCTAACTACAGGGTCACGGGGGTCTGCTGGAGCCAATCCCAGCCAACACAGGGCGCAAGGCAGGACACAAACAAATAAAATGCCTATTACACCGGTTCTGTTGAACCTCAATTTTAAGCAAGAACACCTCTGCCTCTGTTATTTAACGCGCCTTGACGCGCCTGAGCTCTGTTATCAGTCACTTCATCGGCCGATTATGAAGCTCGTCAGCCTTGTAGTATCGTCAGAAGTCACTTACTGGGCGAATTTCGCAGGACTGACAAGGTGAGATAAGATAACGCTCATTCCATTGTTGATAAGAAACAGATCACCTCTGGTTTTGAACCACGCACAGAAAGACCCTAAAGATGCACAGACCTGCACGATTTTGTGTAACCGCAATGCACTAATATGTAACATAAATAACACAACAAGTATAAAATAAAATAACATTACATTAAATAACAGATAGTGAAAATGCCATTTTTTTATGACTCATTCAGTAGAGAAGGGTGGCCTATACACTCCTAAATGCTGGGTTGTGTGGATCCTTAACAAAGAATTTTTTTTCTGGGCTTTGAAAAGATTCCAAATATGTGAACAAAAACAGAATTCTTTAATGTTTAGTACGGATAATAAGAGATGAAGAAAACCTGTGTGATTGTATGTAATCCTTTTGAAATCATTAAGTCATTGGCATTTTACAGATCTATTTATGGAACCTGTCACTGATCTAAATACATAAAGGTTCTTTCTGGATCCTTCCCCTTTGACATCGCTCTGGTGAGCTTTAGCACGCTCATTTTTAAGCAGGTTTCGATTTTCAAATCAATGTCTTTGAGATTTAATTCAAATTGTTTTGGTATACTGTTATTGACAGCACATTCAAGAATATGAGTTATTTCATGTAAAAGTTCAGAATTTTTTTTAATTGGCTGTTTAAAAATATCTGCTCAGGTAAGGATATTGTTCTCTTTCTAACTGTTGTCCGATCTAGACGTTGGCGATTATTGTCTTCCAATTAACTCTTTTCTTTTCCATCCATCCATTTTCCAACCCACTGAATCCGAACACAGGGTCACGGGGGTCTGCTGGAGCCAATCCCAGCCAACACAGGGCACAAGGCAGGAACCAATCCCGGGCTGGGTGCCAACCCACCGCAGGACACACACAAACACACCCAGCACACACTAGGGCCAATTTAGAATCGCCAATCCACCTAACCTGCATGTCTTTGGACTGTGGGAGGAAACCCACGCAGACACGGGGAGAACATGCAAACTCCACGCAGGGAGGGCCTGGGAAGCGAACCCGGGTCCCCAGGTCTCCCAACTGCGAGGCAGCAGCGCCACCGTGCCGCCCCAACTCTTTTCTTTTCCATTCTAAAAATGTCATTACAACTCGTGTTGTTAGTGAACCTACTCATGCCCGGCACTGCCACTGATGCTGTTTCTCGGCCTCCCCATCGCTCTCGTCCCATTGATGTTACCCGGCAATGCAACATTTTTAGTGCCGTCAGGTCATTACGATTGTCTATTCTTGCTCTCATTTAATAACGTTTTCTCACGTCTACTCTCTTTGATGCTCCTTCATCATAGCTACGAAATAATAAAAAATAAAAATAAACTCACACTCTTATAAATGCTGGTTCTTTAATGTAATTTTATGATTCTTTGCTGGATTTTGGTTCCTCGCAATTTCTAGATCTTTGCATATAAAGTTGGTTCTTTTTGCTTTGATAAAACTCCCCTAACATGTAGGGAAAAAACGAAATTTTTAATGGTTACCTACAGTAACAGATTAGGAACCCTGAGCTTAGCCTGTGGTATTGTATGCAGTGAGAGTCCTTTAAAAATCAGGAACCACCTGGCAATTTACAAATCTGTTTTCGTCTGTTCGTAACTGTTTACTGTATGGAGCCATTTAAAGATCTAAATAAATGAAGGCACTTCCTTTAACCTTCAGGTGGATGGGTCTTCTTTGAACCAAAAGTGGTTCCCCTTAGATAGATAGATAGATAGATAGATAGATAGATAGATAGATAGATAGATAGATAGATAGATAGATAGATAGATAGATAGATAGATAGATAGATAGATAGATAGATAGATACTTTATTAATCCCAAGGGGAAATTCACATACTACAGCAGCAGCATACTGATAAAGGACAATATTAAATTAAAGAGTGATAACAATGCAGGTATAACAGACAGTAACTTTTTATAATGTTAACGTTTAACAAACCCCCCAAAACCCCCCCTCCCCCGGTGGAACCGAAGAGTCACATAGTGTGGTGGAGGAACAATCTCCTCAATCTGTCAGTGGAGCAGGACGGTGACAGCAGTCTGTCGCTGAAGCTGCTCCTCTGTCTGGAGATGATCCTGTTCAGTGGGTGCAGTGGATTCTCCATTATTGACAGGAGCCTGATCAGCGCCCGTCGCTCTGCCACGGATGTCAAACTGTCCAGCTCCGTGCCTACAATAGAGCCTGCCTTCCTCACCAGTTTGTCCAGGCGTGAGGCGTCCCTCTTCTTTATGCTGCCTCCCCAGCACACCACCGCGTAGAAGAGGGCACTCGCCACAACCGTCTGATAGAACATCTGCAGCATCTTATTGCAGATGTTGAAGGACATTTTTGGCATCGCTCTGAAGAACCACTCTGGCACCTTTACTTTTAACAGTGCAGCGTTTACCTTCCATTGTTTTGCTCACAGTGCACCTTTCACAAGACGGACTAAACGTAACACCTTAGAATGTTCATCTATCTCTTCGTTGCCAAATATTGATTTATTAGCATGTGTTTTAACTGCATCAAGCTGTTATATCCTTATTGGTTTCCTGATCACCTCCTCCATCTTGTGTTAACATGCCACCTAAGTAACAAAAGTGATCTTCTTGCTTGATATTTTCATTTTTAACTTTTGCATTCTGGCACCACTTTGTCTCCTGTAAACACCTCACTAAACCGTTTTGTTACAATTCAGTGCTAGCCCCTTCTCTTATGTCTTCTTCTGCCATTTTTAACATTTCCTGTAGTTCTGCAGTTTCTGCAACAAATGATCATCTGCAATAATCGCACCTTGTTATTGTCACCTCCTATATACCGCAATTCTTATCATTTCATCAACGCTTCTTTGGCGGTTCATACTCCTCCTTCTGATCGACTTCCATTCACCAAATTGTCTGTCGAGTCTTAGCTGCTGTTTGGTCCCATTATGGATTCATTACTAATCGAACGTCTTTTCCATCGTGGGGTAGACTTCTTCAAAGATTCTTGATGCTGCACTCTATTAAATGACTTTGTTTAATTGAAGAAACTCACACACTGAAACACACGCACGCACACACAATCAGTGTATACACACGTATATATATATAAATAAAAATCAGTGATGTACAGTGAGGTTCATGGCTGGTGAGGCACTGACTCCTTCAGAGTCAGATTTACAAGTATATGAACCTCAAAGAGTAGCGTATTCACTATTCAACTGGCCGCATGCACATTGACTACTGGTTATGTTTCATATTTCATCAGCATTCTTTACACACATACAGAGGTAAGGCGTATATTTGGCTAAGAAAGAACGTTACATTTATAACGGCGAGAGAGAGCTCATTTGCTCCTCACCCTCCATGTGTTCTAAACTTGCCGTTGCATTTCCACAATTCATACGCATACAATACAAATGAAAGTATAGAGTGGGGTACAAAAAAAATGGATTTCAATTTTGACCTTAATTAAAATATTTAGTTGTTTTTAAAAGCTTTTAATTCTGATGCTGTAATCAATTTTAATACAGACTGTTCAACAAAAGGATAGCAAGTAAAGCAAAAGAATATTTTATTTAAGGTCAAAATTTTGTTTTTAAATATTGGATTTTTTTTTTTTTTGTAGACTGATTCCATTTCTTATAAAACTGAAAACCGCTTAAGGTCTTACCTTTATTTGTAAATGAAGTCCTTGCGCCTATCCTTCACCACGAAAATCTCAGTCACTTTCTTGTAAAAATCCTCTTTTTATTTTCCTTTCATTTTAAAAATCTTAATCTTCCATTTTGGCAGTCAGTCAGAACAAAAAATACAAATTAACGAGCCGCTGCAGTGCACTTAACTTTCTGATATTGCTAACTTATTGGCGCCTCTGAGTAGAAGAACAGCAGCAACGAACACCTTCAGGGCGGCACGGTCCTGTCTGCCTCACCTTGTGCCTTCTCACTGCGGTTTTATGTCCGATCAGCAAGATTAAATCTGTCACACACATTCATTAAAGATATTAGCCATACTGTGCAATGTCAGGGTGTATAATAAACGTGTCTCCAAACATTATATTGGCGACATACAGAGAGACACGACAGGCACACGCCAATTGCAAGCATCAACCCCATCAGTGTGTGAGGAGAGCGCCGTCTGAGGTGAGGTGAGGCTCGTCACTGACACACCTTGGGTTTCTCCTCTGTATTTGAACAGGAAATGCACAGTCAGCGATTTTGACTATAAAAAATATCAAAATTTTTGGAATCATACAGAAAAAAAATGTATAGCACAGACCAGTGGACACATTTATTTTATGTTATTATTATTAGTTTTTTTTTTACTTGTAATGATTTCTCCCCTGACCGCAAGTCCCTGAATAACTCATACGGGGTCGACAAAAGTAAGTTTACAGTTGTTTGTGTGGAAACAGACAGGTTATTATTATAGCTTTATTAACTCAATTGCTTTATTAACTTTATTAACTCAAAAGAATGTCACAATTGCACAATGCACTTAGGTAAGATCTCGTAAGTGTTCAAATTGACGGCCTCGCGTACTCACAACTGTAAAACTACTTTTGCCCACCCCTATACAAATGGTGGCGCAGTGCTGCCTCGAATTAAGAAGACCAGGGTTCGCCTTCCAGGTCCTCCTTGCGTGGAGTGTGCCTGTTCCTCTAGGGTCTGCCTGAAGGTTTCCTCTAGGTCAGGGGTGTCGAACTCCGGTCCTGGAGGGCTGCAATGGCTACAGGTTTTCATTCTAACCACCTTCTTAATTAGTGACCTGTTCTTGCTGCTAATTAACTTCTTTTGCCTTAGTTTTAATTAACTCGACTCAGACCCCTTAGTTCTTTCTATTTCCTGAGACACAAAAGGAGCAAACAGGTGACCAGCTAACCACATTATCTGAACAGAAAGAAAAGGGAGGTTCTCGGTAAGGTTGATCTCCCAGGTCAATAATCAGAAATGGAAAATCAACAGTTTGGTTAATGTCTGCTGTAGCAGAATGAGAGCAGCAGCAAGCCATGGAATTAAGTAATGGGTTTAATTAACAGCAAGAACTGGCTTCCCATTAAGAAACTGGTTGGAGTGAAATTGGTTGGAGTTTGAAACCTCAGTTTAGCTGGTCATCTGTTGGCTTGTTTCACATCTCATTTCTGTTTGGATGCCATTTAATGAGGAAAAGAATCAATTGAGAGGACTGAATCCTTAAAAACAGGGCTATTAAAATGAAGGGAAAAGGAGTTCATTAGCAGTGAAAACTGGTCACTGATTAGGAAAAGGGTTAGAATGAAAACCTGCAGCAACTGTGGCCCTCCAGGACTGGAGTTTGACACCCGTGATCTAGGTGCTCCGCTTTCCT
Source organism: Erpetoichthys calabaricus (assembly GCF_900747795.2). Taxonomy (NCBI): domain Eukaryota; kingdom Metazoa; phylum Chordata; class Cladistia; order Polypteriformes; family Polypteridae; genus Erpetoichthys; species Erpetoichthys calabaricus. The sequence continues at coordinate 160,050,331 of NC_041403.2, forward strand.
CCCACAGTCCAAGGTGGATTGGCGACATTGACTTGGCCCAGGTGTGTGCGCGTGTCTTCACTCTGCGATGGACTAATGTCCAGTACCGGAAGTTGTTCCTGCTTTACGACCTATGCTTGCTGAGTTGGGCTCCAGGTACCCCTTGCAACCCTTAAGTGGACTTAGAAAATGGTATTAAATAGATACACTTTTGCACTTCTATTCCTCATTTAATTAAATGTTCTTATAATAAAAATTACATATACCTTTTCCTTCCACAAATCCACAGTGCAGCTCTGAAGCTTCACTTAGCTATCAGTCTGTTTAATCTGGCACTTAAAAGTATTCATAACATAAACATTACACACACACACATATATATATATATATATATATATATATATATATATATATATATATATATATATATATATATATATCCATCCATCCATCCATTTTCCAACCCGCTGAATCCGAACACAGGGTCACGGGGGTCTGCTGGAGCCAATCCCAGCCAACACAGGGCACAAGGCAGGAAACAATCCTGGGCAGGGTGCCAACCCACCGCAGGACACACACAAACACACCCACACACCAAGTACACACTAGGGCCAATTTAGAATCGCCAATCCACCTAACCTGCATGTCTTTGGACTGTGGGAGGAAACCGGAGCGCCCGGTGGAAACCCACGCAGACACGGGGAGAACATGCAAACTCCACACAGGGAGGACCCGGGAATATATATATATATATATATATATATATATATATATATATATATATATATATATATATATATATATATATATATATATGGGATGGGGATAATATACATTTGTATACGCGTGTTCGGCAATTTCAGCATTTACAAGATTGTACCTTAGTGTGCCATTGTGCCTTAAAGTTAATAAGGTAATAAACCTATTAAGTTAATAAAGCTATTGTAATAATCATAACCTCCACGTATTTTTCCAAACGAGCAATTGCAACGTATACTTTTGCCCACCCCTGTATGTATGCGTATACGCGCGTGTTTAAGATTAGATTATCATTCTATTGATTTCTATTTCTAAATCAATTACAGAGCAAGTCTTTGGAGAATCTGAGTCACATATGTTGCTTTCCCATGTTACGTTTGACAGAAATGAATCTTACAACCTGACGTCTACAATGGCACATTTGGTTCCTTCTTCCACCATTGCTTCATCATTCGGTGAATTGCTCTTTACATATATAAAATTGCTTCTTTTGACTTTGAAAAGGTTCCTAATTTGTTTACAAAACTGAGATCTTAAATTAATCGTTGGAGCCCTGGATGAATACTGACAGATGAACAAAGCCTGCGTTACTGTATGCATCAAAAGTTCTTTTAAAGAACCTGTTTGTATTTCGCAAATCTGTTATCGCCTATTCATGGAACCTTGAGGTCTAAATAAATAAAGGTTCTTTCTGGAACCTTCAACTTCCCTTGGGGAGCAAAAGTGCTGCGCTGTTGGCCTCGCTCTGAACGGCCACTCTGGCATCTTGCAGTGGGTTCAAAGCTAAAACTCACGTTCTCTTCGGAGGATGCACCGGAGACAGCTTCAGCAAAATTAATATAAAAATGGTCACTTAGGCGGATATTTGAAGGTTATGAAAAAGTAAAATGACGCCCTGGTTATTACTGCTGCTTATAGGTAGGTGAGTTAGAATTCCGCTGCCGTTAACGCGAGTTCCTTAAGCGGTCGTGCAATGCTTAGTGTCCCTTAGCGGTTCACGGGTCCGACATCCTGGGTTTGAACCCCGTGTCTGATTATTTGTTACGTTTGATGTTTCTTGTTTTCTCCCCGTGTTTGCTTCGGCATTGCATTGCATGACCCCATTTTCCTTCCTCACCCTGGAAGATTAAATATTGTTATATTTGGCTCATGCCTTTAACCAAGGCAACTTAAAATATCTGACCTATAATCGGTTACATTTCTTTTGCTTTTCCATTTGAAGCACTGGCAGTTAAAGAGGTTTGCTCCTGGACTTACAGTGTACTCGTAGTGGAAATGGCGCCTACAACCTCAGCGTTTGAAGTCTAACGCCTTAACCACTACGCCACACTTTGGGTTGGGTTGACATTTGCCCACATTTGACGGACTGGCGCCCTGTTTCGAGCTCTTTCGTGCCTTGTGCCCAGTGTGGCCAGGACAGGCTCTAAACCCTCCGTGACTCTGAATTGGGTAAAGTAGTTCTGAGAAAACGATAATATTATACAGAGGGCTTCACAGAACAGACAATCACATAACGATGCCATGTTACGTTAGGCAGAATTCCGTGAAGGATGATTGTTTTATGAATTGCTGAAAGGTGCGCTGTCTGATGTACAAGTGTTAAAAATGCCCGTCAGCCGTCTTTCTTCATTATGCGAATTTTAAGGTAGTTCTTCAAAGCTGATCCACAGAGTGAATTAATATACTTCAGTTAAAAGAAAATGAAAAAGTAACGTTTTAAACGAAAGGAAACTGCTAGTTAAATCGCACATTTAATAGAACAAAGCTGGCTCATTTCTAATCTAGACGTCACATAGGTTCCTAATGGCTACATTTCATTTGACACAAATAAGCAACAGTGTTCTAATTATAGCGGTGCTTCTGAAAGCGCTGTAAACGAGCAACTATTACAAAAAAAAGTCTGGATTATGATCTATTGATGTGAGAATCTATACGTCCTTATGGGAAAAATAGACGGACGCAAAGCAATTCTGCATAATTTATAATCCAAACTAGAAAAATGAGAAGGCATTTGTTTAAGCCTTCTCTATGTATCCATAGACTGTATAATTTGTATGTTGGCTGCATATATTTATTGTTGCGGGTGTTTTACAGTTTCATTTGTTTAAGGAAGAAACAGCTTTTTAAACTAAATGAATAATTCTGACGGCTTGAGAACTATACAGGTTATGCAACTTTTCGACTGCAGACTAAATTGTACAATAAAGACATTCATATATAATTCTTGGGCTTTAAATTAAAGGAAAGAAAGAAAGAAAGAAAGAAAGAAAGAAAGAAAGAAAGAAAGAAAGAAAGAAAGAAAGAAAAGTTTGTCGTCTAACGAATCATTATAGCACAGCACAGTCAGTATACCCGAATGTGAACTGAAAAGACTCTCAGTTGTCTTTCTTTTAAGTTCACTCTTTTGCCAAATGAAATGCGATGCTTTTCTCTCTCAGTAATGAAAACTACAAGGAAAATCAGTGGACTATCGGAAAAACAAACAAAAAAAAAAGAAGAAGAAGAAGAATCCTGGGAACGATTACTGAATACGCCGGACGTACTTAATGTGTTAAGTTTGGGCAGAACAAACACAGGCGAAGATGATTATAACGAGGGAACATGCGGCGAATGACCAGTTTAGATAATTGACATGTAGGCTAATAAATTAAATTTTTATCATATTTCATGAACAAACACTAAACAGTATTGAGGTTCGCACGTCCCTTTTCTTTGTAAGCAGCTTATGAAATATACTTCTGAGAAGTTTTTGCTGAGGATTGAAATAGAGACATTTAACTCTTGAAAAAGCTGCTCGTCGGCTTCTAACGCGCGCTAATAAAACGTTAAACTTATTTGATTCTTAACTCTTAAATCACATTTGTGCACTGATTTGTTTTGACGCCGAAAAGGTTGATTGATATTAAATCTGGGAATGTATACACTAACTAGCTCATGCTGCGTAGCGTTTAAAATTAAGCCCTATATGCGTTCTGCAAAAAAATGACAAAAAGCATATAAATCATTATTTCTTAAATCTTCTATTTCAAACATTCCAATCGTCCGTAACACTGAGCTCGGTAAATTTTTAGTAAACATTGCGGTGAAGCTTTCATGTTTATATAAATACTGTAATCACGCAAATTAAGCTAATCTTGGAATTGCTTCCATGCACAGAATCTTCTCTCGACCACACTGATCTTCTAATAGAATAACACGTCACCTTGTCTATTAAGAATAAAAAAAATGTAAAAGGTCCGAACTCCAACCAGGGTCACAGACTAAGAAGCTATGGTTATGGCAATCCAGAATCTTACAGAAAAATGGAATATTAGTATAGCTGCTTTTAAATGGCCATTGAGTCATTCACCCCGACGCTGGATAGTATTAGGCGGGTTTGCAAATGTTATGTTATGTTATGTTATGTTATGTTATGTTATGTTATGTTATGTTAATAACTATAGGCTTCACGGACTACAGATAACAGTTATTTCCTTTTTAATGTATATCCTCTATAAACACAGGGTTTCCAGTGTGACCAAAACAAGTTGTTTAACAAATCACAAAAACACAAGCAATGCAGAAAGCTTCGGTCATCCAATTCAAGACGCTCATTTTTCAGGGTTAATCAAACTAGCAATTAAATGTTATTCTGAGGCGATGCAGACAACTTTCGTGCTTTAAAAGCTGGCAGTTTTTTTTTTCTAATTTGCGACTCCTTGTCTTTGATGGCCAGAGTTGCAAATGATTTCACCACATGTGATGACTGTTTTACTGATAATGAGTGCTTAAAGTAAAACAGAACAGGCCTTTAATGTAAAATTTCACAATGTGCAAGCTGTTTTAACTGTTGCACAAACTATCGAAAAAAAAATAAAACTTTAATGTACGTTACTAGATGTGAAACTATATCCTTAAAGGATTGTTGCTCTGTTATTTGGTTCTACTGGGGCTATGTCGCTGTAGTTTGAGCTCAATATGTGATTTAAATTATATGCGTTAAACGGTGCTGATTTCGTTAATTATTTTGTGAACGAAAGTTTTTTTTTAATAAATTACACTTCCAAGTTAATTCATTTCGCAGGATATGAAATGCTCCTTTTAACGTGGTAATCCCTTCCGATATGTTTAATTGTGCAACCATGTAGACAAATGTGGTTTGAGGTTTTAAACAAAATCGTATTAACACTTCAAATTAAAGGAAATAACCGATACAATTATCAGGAGAATAAATAAAAAATATTAAATAAATAGGGCATTAAAAGTCGTAAAATGAGCGTTAAGTTTGGATGTGTCCAACATGCCTTTTATACAGTGCCTACTATTAAAACATCTCGGGTTTTCTACGTTGATTTGATTTTTTTTTTACTGTAATATATTGCAACGGTTTTCAGGGAATTATACTTGCGAAACAACAAAAAGGTTTGATTAGTAAAAGCTGCCGCAGAACTTAAATAAGCTACGCATTGTTGGCTAAGACATTTTAATCGAACTGACTCACATCTAAGCGACAACGAAATATATTTAAACACACACAAAGACAACACCACTCGCAGGTACTTCACATTTATAGTGCTATATTTAAATTGCTAACATATACTTTTTACAACTAGGAGACAAGGTTTTATATATATATATATATATATATATATATATATATATATATATATATATATATATATATATATATATATATATATATATATATATATATAATACTGTTTATGCTATGAATACTTTTAAGGGTCAGATTAAACAGACTGAAAGCAAAGCTTTAGATCTGTGGAAGGAAAAGCTACAAGAAATGTCATTTTTATAATAAGAAAATTTAATTAAACGATGAATAGAAGTGCAAAAGTGTATCTATTCAATAACCATTTTCTAAGTCTACTTAAGGGTCGCAGGCAGGGGGGATCCGGAACCCAACTCAGCAAGCAAGCGAGCACGAAATATATATTTAAACACACACAAACACAAGACCACTTGCAGGTTCTTCACATTTATAGTGCTATATTTAAATTGTTAACATAGACAAATAGGAGACAGGAATATATATATATATATATATATATATATATATATATATATATATATATATATATATATATATATATATAATTTATTTATTTATTATAGTGTAGATTTCTCTATCTTCTAGCTGTGAAAAATATATTTTATAGATAAGATCAACATCCAAACGAAACAATCGATCTATTTATATATAATATGTTATATTATAGATTGTAAACTTGAATATATTAGTTTCGTACACTTTAAAACTAAAAGAGCTAGAGTGGTTCTTCAGAGTGATGCCGCGGAGGAACTGTTTTTGGTTCCCAAAAGACTCATCCACCTAAAGGTTTCAGAAAACAAAATTCTTTATTTAAATCCATAACAGGCCCCATACAGTGAATTACCATGAATAGCTGGTAAAGGATGTGTGAAATACCAATGGGTTCTGATTTTTAAAGGACTCTTGCTGCAAACAATGACACCACTGTCAGTTTTTCTTGATCTGTTACTGTACTGTATGCAAAGATTTCTTTCCAGGATTAAATGGTGTCTCGTCAGGCAATGGCTCTGAGAAACAATACGACCCAGTAAAGAACCATAAAACGCCAATAAGGCACAAGCATACACTGTCGCTTGCATGCTCATTTTACGTGCACAATCTAAATTGTGTAGATAGATAGATAGATAGATAGATAGATAGATAGATAGATAGATAGATAGATAGATAGATAGATAGATAGATAGATAGACAGAGACGCACACTATCTATCTATCTATCTATCTATCTATCTATCTATCTATCTATCTATCTATCTATCTATCTATCTAACATAAGCAGAAACATTTCAAAAAGCAACTGCTTTTGTTACTATTATACATTCTTATAGCGTCCCAAAAATTACAAAGATTGCTTGATTACAACTTTCTGAAAGATTAAATATTTTTTATGAGTGTGCAAGATACTGGAATGAGTTTAAATAAGTACAATTAAAACCTGTGAACATGTACAAAATGTTAATTCTTTCTAATAATAACGATATATTAGGCAATTGAAGATTAAAGCGATTAAAATCAGTCTGTGACGTTTTTCCTGTCCGAATAACAAAATTACATTTCTGCGCCTACGATTTTTCTCAGTAAATATAAAAAATAATGATGATAAAAAGTAGTGTATGGCGCATATGAGTGTAAAGTTTCACTCTTGTTATTACAGGCCTTCGAATTTGCAAGTGTAACGTTAAAATTAATTGTAAAGCTGACACTCACACAATTCAGAATTTCTTTTTAAAGTCAACTTTATGATCATACTTAGCAGCCTTCTGATCTTTCGTAGGACAGAATGAAGCACCTGTTGGCCAGTGGTGACATCCGCTTCAATTGAGAGTTTCACTGGACTGAAGTGTAACTGACATTTTGGAAACTGTAATAAATAAATAAATAAGCATTAACCTTATATGATATCCACACCTAACGTAGCGTTAAAAGCGACGTAATTTGACAGAGATCGCTGAGCAGTTTGGATCTGATCTAAATTGTCCATGTTGGTGCAAAAGCTTTTAACAGTAATAGAAATTCGTAGTAAGAATAGTGACATGTCTCCCAAAAAGAAGATTCCTGGAGTGCGTTACTATTACTCACCTAACCTTACATTTGATTTGCCTCAAAATGACTTAAAACTAAAACTGAACCGGGTTAGAATTCGTCGATTCGTTTTCCTGGAACGTTTACACGTAATTGATTTTTTTTAATATACTTTCTTATTTCCTAGTGTATGGGTGTAGATCGCTGCCCACTTTACACAACTTTGATTGTTTGTCCTCCCTTAACTGAGCCCGTCTCAATGACACCGAGTGCCCATGCATTGCAGATGAGTGAACAGGCGGTGACATAACCGCGCTCCAAAACCCACAGGAATCGGGTTCAGAAACACATATAACGTACACATATAACTGTGTATAGATTTTAGTTGCGTACATAATTTGAAGATATATATAATCGTATATATCGTATATAATACAAAAAACAGCAAAACAATAAAATATCCATCCATTTAACCAGGGAAGAGCCAAGAGGAAACTAAAACTTACCAACAAGAAAATCTCTGGCTTAAAATGAACTCTTACAGTGTTAAAATAACACTTAAAGTTAATATATTGATAACAGACTTCATATCCACTTTCTTTACGCTGAGCACTGGCATTTTGTTCTGTCTTATTTTGGGACTGTAAATGAATGCGACACTCATTGCTCAATTTCTTTTGCTACCTTTATTTTCCTACGCTTAATAAGAACGTACACAGCAAAATTAAGTCTGTTTTTTTCAGTCGTGCCTTTGGTTTAATATTGGAGTCAGCACAGAGTACACGCCGTTCGTTCGTTTCTCCATCCTCCCTCCTTCTCTCTCACTTTCTTTCCTTCCCGCTCTAGCGCCGTCTCTCTCTCTCTCTCTCTCTCTCTCTCTCTCTCTCTCTCTCTCTCTCTCTCTCTCTCTCACTCACTCGTAATACTCTCATAAGCAGGGGGACTGAATCGGGTATGTCGTCAGATTTTGTGGTCAAGTATGCGTCAGTCATCTGCTAAGCATTTCAGAAGGGGAAGCGAGGAGGCGATCTATGGAAATGGATTTTATAAACCGACTCAGCCCCAAAGAGATACAACTCGTTAGCGAAAGGCAGAGCACGCACCCGGACTGTGAACTCTTAGGTCACCAGTACTCCGGCTCCCGGGCGCATCAGCTTAAGCATCCCGGCGATTATTTCAAGAACCTACCACTCCACCGAGCCCAAGAGGCGCTTCCGAAAACGCATTATATCTTGCGCCGGCTTTGGGGACAGGAGCCAAAATAGACACGATCACTCACCCGCTCCCCAAATCTCGAGCTTTCACCGTTTTCTTGTGGCTCATCACGATCGAAAAATTCCAGTTAATCGAAGCAAAATCGATGGATTTAAGACAAGGTAAGCAACCGAGCATGGAATGTGACTGGAAAGAAAGTAAACACAGCCGAGAGAAAGAAAGTGAGAGGCAGCGTGAGAGAGGTGTCTGCTCGTCTCCACTTTTGTTGTGTGTGTTTCATTTAGAGTGTTGCACGAGAACTTACGGATTTTACAGACAAAAATTTGAAAAACAGTGTGAAATGTTATTATTATTATTTTTTTTAAATCTAAATAGGGTGTGAATAGGCAAACGAATTCTCATTGACATTTACAAATCATACGTGTTCTTATGTGATCTGCTCGTTTTGTTTTTAAGCGAGAAGTAGTTCGGTTTGAGAAAGAGGCGTGTGATCTCGATCGCTTTTCCGAAGTCACCTGTATTTGATCAGATGCGTCTCGGCCCCCAATACTTACCACGTTTCCCAGCTCTTCACCACGCCCCCATGGGACTTCGCCGTGCTCCGTCGCTCTATGGCATGCGACTCTGTACAATACGCTGCTGTCATTCGCCTCTCTTTCCTGGACACGGTTTCGGCACCTTATTCGCCTGAGATCCGTAGCCTTCCTGAGACTGTGCGTGCTTGCAGCTGCTTCACACTCCTTCCCAGTCACACACATGCACAATCACACACACACACATACACACTAGACTTTCTTTCACTGCTCGAGGGGGGGATTTACAACATGCAGGTTTGTCAAACGGAATGCAGCGCACTTTTATAAATTGTTACAGCTGAGTTAACTCGCTGCCTTGCGGCTTGCGGCTCGGAATTTAAGTGCCGCCCTGGCCTTGCAAAGAGTCGGGCGTCGCGGGTCGTTTCAGGAACACTCGGAGGGGTCACCGTGCACCCTCTTCCAGACTCGAAATCTCTTGAACAACTGTACCCCTCAAGTAAAGTTGCATACATCAACAAAAAAACAATCATAGTGTTGCACAGACAGCTTTAGCTTCTCTTGCCTCCCAAGCTTGTTTTCACTTGCAAAAATCTATTTTTGCGCAAACTACCTAGAGCGTAGCCAGCCCCCTTAATTCACAGCTTATAGGGAGCACGCACGGTTATTTGAACTGCAAGCAAATCATCAAATTAATTATTTGCCTCTGCCCTAAATGCACCATACCACACACAGTGAGTGTTACAGCAGATGCCAGATGTCATATATTCTGACCCGTTCAGTCACAGATTATTGGCCTGCTTCTAACATGTGCTTTTGGAAAACTCCAAAAAAAGTGTGAAAAATAGATATCCGGTTACTTAATACGAGCTATAAATTTACTGCCTAACGAGCAGAGGTTTTGAACAGCTCAGGTTACAGCATTTATATCAATCTATAAGAATACAATTCGTTTGGAATATAAGGAATTAAAGAAGAGAAATAGTTTATCTTATATAAGTCTGAAGAATGCACGTGCATGTAGGAGAAGCCACGCGTCTCAGGTGTGGACGATCACACGGCCTTGTGTCGCTATGTCGTATATTTTACATAAATTCGGTAACTCGGTAACCTCCGGCCTGTTTAGACAAAAAGGCACATCAGTAATCTCCAACGTGTTAACCTTCCCTAGCAAGAAAATGAAACATCTGTTAGAGGTGGAAGGCTAATCTTTTCCAATATATCCAGTGACCTTCCTGACTTATGGCCGAGGATCCTTATGCAGTTAATAAAACGTTTATGCCGTGCACGGTTTATTTACAATCGGAATTGTCATCTATTGTGTTTATTTTGCACCTGTACTGTGTACTGTATATATGACGCTAAGGACGGAACTTCACACACAACTTGTCTTTTCTTTTTCGTTAGAATTGAATTAACTTGCAACGTCTGGGTAATGTGTGTGTGTGTGTTGAATTGTGGACTGCAAAATGGTTTGCTTTATTAAAGGTTAAAAATGAACTCTTTACCTGCCTTACCATTCAGTTAGTGTGCTTTTCATAATTGAATCTTAGTCTGGTGCCTTTTTATTATTGTATCACTCACATGATGCGGATACACACACCGGAAACTTTTTTAGTTTTTATTTATCGTTTAAACAATTAGACTAGAGTCGACTTAAGTCATTTACTCACAGTGAACCCGAACCATGAACTACCCTCGTGCTTTAAAGTCCAGGGCCTTCTTCTCTAAGCCACATTAAATTGGAATATAACATTATAAGTTGCTTTTAAAGATGCACAAGTCCCGTCCTGAACAGTTTTTTCCAATTGGATCATCCGTGCACGGCGAAAACACTTCATTTAGAAGACATCTTAACATGAGAACACCGAACATCTCGCAACTCTTAAAATTAAAGGAGACAGAGTGGCTCTCCAAAGTGATGCCATAGGGGAACCAATCTGGGTTTCCAAAACACCCATCCACATGAAGGTCAGGGGAAAAAAAATCTTTATTTATTTAGATCTGTAACAGGCTCCATAAGTAAATCACCATAAATAGATGACAACAGATTTGTGAAATAGCAATGGACTCCTGATTTTTAAAAGGACTCTTGCTGCATACAATCACACAGGATAAGTTCAGGTTTTCTTAAACTGTTATTGTCCTGCTGTAGGTAGCCTACCATTACAGATTTCAAGATTTTTTTTTTTTTTTTACATATTGGGAGGACTATCAAAGCACACACAAAAAAAGTCATCTGTAAAAACTTCTTTAAAGATTGAAATGGTGCTTTGTCAAGAAAGGGTTCAGCAAGCCCGGTAAAGAACCACAAAGTGCCATTAAAGAACCAGCGTTTATAAGAGTGAGTGCGCATCAAACGTAATGAATTGCACCATTATGTCAGAGCTGGGCTGATTTCACTTCAGTGTCTGTAATTTTAGATTCAAATGTTACTTTATGCTGATAATCTTCAGTGCACGTGAGGCATTCTTTATTTGTGATTTATTGAGTTACTCTGCTAATTTCATATCAGTCTGTCTTAACGTTAAATTTACTAGAAGTAGCTGTGCATGCACGGGACACAAGACTGTAGCCTCCACATTTATCTTACGAAGCCAAAATGTTGTTGCAAGTGTTAAGTCCTTATTGAAGTAATTACGACTTTATTATATACTTACTCACAAGTTATTTGCATCCTAATCACAGCGTTATTACATGAATATAAATAGACACAAAGGTGAACTGTGGTTTGGTGAAAATAACAATTATAGCAAAATAGTCATCCTCATCATCAGGATAAGTGACGCTGTAAACCTGTAAAAATTATAACAATAATATCATCATCATCATCATCATCATATCAGTAAAGTCACCCTTTAAACGTGTGTAATCAGAATTATCATCATCATCCTCAGGAAAAGTGACGCTGTAAACCTGTAGTAATAATAATAATAATAACAATAATAATATCATCATCATAATCAGTAAAGTGACCACGTAAACCTATAATAATAATAATAATAATAATAATAATAATAATAATAATAATAATAATAATAATAATAAATATCATCATCAGGAAAGTGACCCTGTAAACCTGTAATAATCATCATCATCCTCATCATCAGGATAAGTGACTCTGTAAACCTGTAATAATAATAACAATAATATCATCATCATCATATCAGTAAAGTCACCCTTTAAACGTGTATAATCAGAATCATCATCATCATCCTCAGGAAAAGTGACGCTGTAAACCTGTAATAATAATAATAATAATATCATCATCATAATCAGTAAAATCACCTTGTAAACCTGTAATAATAATAATAGTAATAATAATAAACATCATCATCAGGAAATGTGATGCTGTAAACCTGTAATAATCATCATCATCATCATAATCAGTAAATTGACCCTGTAAACCTGTAATAATAATAATAATAATAATACACATCATCGTCATCAGGAAAGTGACCCTGTAAACCTGTAATAATAACAACAATAATAATATCATCATCATCATCATCATCATCATATCAGTAAAGTCACCCTTTAAACGTGTATAATCGAATCATCATCATCATCCCCAGGAAAAGTGATGTTGCTAACCTGTACTACTACTACTACTACTAATAATAATAATAATAATATCATCACAATCAATAAAGTCACCATGTAAACCTTTAATAATAATAATAATAATAATAAACATCATCATCATGAAAAGTGACGCTGTAAACCTGTACTACTACTACTACTAATAATATCATCATAATCAATAAAGTCACCCTGTAAATCTTTAATAATAATAATCATAATAATAATAATAATAAACATCATCATCAGGAAAAGTGACGTTGTAAACCTCTACTAATAATACTACTAATAATAATATCATCATAATCAATAAAGTCACCCTGTAAACCTTTAATAATAATAATAATAATAATAATAATAATAAACATCATCATCAGGAAAAGTGATGCTGTAAACCTGTACTAATAATAATAATTATAATAATACACATCATTATCATCATCAGGAAAGTGACCCTGTAAACCTAACTCTTTTACTCTTTTTTAAAAATTACATTTTTGCTATTTACCTCCTGATTGTGCGCACATTCTTTAAAGTGAAATTAAAAAAAAAACATTCACTCTTAAAAATAAAAGTGTCAAAGTAATTCTTCGGAGCGATGCCACAGAAGAACCATTTTTGGTTCTTCAAAAGGACCCATCCACATGAAGGTTCTAGAAAGATCCTTTATGTACTTAGATCCATTATCAGGCTCCATAAACAGATGATAACAGATTGATGAAGTCCCAGTAGCTTCATGATTTCAGAAGGACTCTCGCTGCCTACAATCACACAAGGCTGAGTTCAGTTTTTCTGGATCTGATAGTATCCTGCCTACTAGACATTAAACATTTCTGTTTTGTTCACAGATTAGTAAGTTCATACTAGCAAATAAAGTGATGTGCCCTGGTTGCCATTTATGGATGCCATTAGACGTTGACACCTTCATTAATAAAAGGTGTCATTTTGCCTCAATTCTCATTGTTCCCCAAAATAGGCCCACTTTCAAAGGCTAAATAACTAATTGTATATGCTATGAATTCTTCCCAGAATGAAATGGTTCTTTGTCAAGCAAAGGTTCTACAAGGAATCAAACAACCCAGTAAAATGCCTCTAAACAACCAGCAGTTTTAAGATTCAATATATGGCAGAAGATCATGACAGAAGTGTCTTCTATGATTTGCAAGGAAATGTTTGTCTTTGATTGAATAAAAAATACATGGACTATAAACGTTTATTTTTAGATTATTATTCGTTTTTAAGATCTCTTCAAATAAGTTAATTTGCAAACGATCTCAAAATTAGTTGCCCGCATGGACCCGTCTTTCAAAGCTCCATTCAAAATGCACATATTGGAAACTGACTCGCGATTGACTGGACCACCATTGTCGTCTTGTTCAACAGCTGCTCACAAAACCGCAATCGGAATGGTCGTGGATTTAAAACATAGATACTAACCATCCATAATGAGATTTTAAATGCATTTTAACTATGCAGAACTGAATCGAGGAAGGGGAACTAATAGGCGTCAAGTAAAATCCGCACGTATATGGCCATGTCGTGAGCAGGACTTGCGCTAAGAGTGGAAGGTTATGTGAAGTGAAGTAACACCCCTTAGTGCTTATTTTAGTGGTATAGTACTAATAGTACAGTAGTAGTAGGAATATACTGTCACATATAATTGCAAATCTGACCAAGATGCAACCCAATGCCAGTCTACGGGTAAGATAAGAAAAAACCTAAATGATAAACTGTTGGTGCAGCAAAGGGAATAAACATGGACTTCTTAATCGAATTTTCCACAGTCGGTCAATCTCACAACTACAATCATAAAAAGAAAAGTCATTTAATGGCACTGTATGGTTCTTTACGGAGTTATATATTTCCTCGTAGAAGTTTATATTTTTACGAGTATCAGATAGATAGATAGATAGATAGATAGATAGATAGATAGATAGATAGATAGATAGATAGATAGATAGATAATTTGGTATGAAATCATTTCCAGTGTTTATATTCCATTTTTGTGTGTGTTATCTTCTGTGTTTAGACACAATACAGCCGCTTTTCTTCCATTTATCTGAAGTAAATGCCATATTCAACGGAATATTTTTTTTTCTGAAATTATTCAAGTATGAGTATTGCATATTTCGGTTGAGTGTCTCTTCTAGCATAATTAATTTGTAACTACTACTTACTATCTATTCATAACCGTGGACAGCTTTTGTGACAGTTTTATCCCAGGCTAATATCATTGACCTCGCAGTGACGTATATCCTGATTATATTGTGAAAAAAGCCGAATGCTTCCAGTCCTTCTGTCATTTTAACACCTATTGACACTGACGTGCCCTCGTTCTCCACCTGGTAAACTCCATTTCTTAAATGACGGAGGCGCTCTGTGTGGATCACATTTGCTATGCATTCTTTCAAATGATTCTGAACGCTAATGACAACTTGGAGAGGGCCTTTTCAGTTAAGTGCCATAATGAAAATAGTTAACATCCGTGAGGAAAGGTCTCCCTGCTGACTAAATAAAATGTCTGGATCAGGCTGAAGTCAATGGGATTTAAAAACATTGCATCAGAAGTTTATTAACCGTGTCACACGTTCAGTGGCCGTGTGTCGTAAATCCGGGATACTGATCAGCTTTGTGGTGTCGTTTTGGTAAATAACGCCGCACTTCGTTGAAGGTTTTTTTTTTTTTTTTGTTATTTTTGTTGAGTTTCAACAAGCGATAAATTACTATAATTTATGTATAAGTATCATAATACTCAATGTCAGTGTTAATTTATTTATAGAGCACATTTAAAACAACATTAGTAATGCTGTAGCCAAAGTACATTAAAACATGCAATAAATATAAAATAAATAGAATAAAATACAGCCAGCAGTAAATTGAAAACAAAAAATGACTGAGGAGGGAAACATCAGTATCACTGAAGGTCACGGTAATAGAAATCCGTCTTCAGTCAGTTTGATTGAAGGAGACTCCTTAATGAAATAAGGTAAGGAATCCCAAATTCGAGATGCAGCGGCTGTAGTCTTCGTCATGCGTTTGATTGTGTGTACTGTCTGAATCTACGGTTACTTTGTTGCCGTGCTATACTTTTTACGTAACACTTTCTTCATCGCAATGTAAAGAGCCACTTGAAGTACACCAGACAAACTGCTCGGCTTCTGCAAGTGTGCGTCATTTATTCCTGTAGTTATTGCACGTCTTTTGCTGGTGGCTTCTTCCTTTAGTGTGTTTAACCAACATATTAGATAAAGGCTCCGGAAAACGTGTATGTATATGTGTGAGTGTCTGAGTGTGCGTGAACGTGCGAATGCGCATCAGTCCACGGCCGAACATTTTTTGGATTAAAAATGGACGGTTAAATTTTCTTTTACAGATTAAGAAAAAAAAATCATATGTTAGATTATTTATCGCATATATTAATGGTTTCTTTTTGATCAAAGATAATATAGAATTCAAAACAGAAGCAATAATTGTAATCATTATGAAATTACTAATAAGAGAGTGCAAATTACAAAATAGGTTTAGACAATTCAGACGATAGATAGATAGATAGATAGATAGATAGATAGATAGATAGATAGATAGATAGATAGATAGATAGATAGATAGATAGATAGATACTTTATTAATCCCAAGGGGAAATTCACATTATTTATAAATTCACTATATGATAGATAGATAGATAGATAGATAGATAGATAGATAGATAGATAGATAGATAGATAGATAGATACTTTATTAATCCCAAGGGGAAATTCACATTATTTATAAATTCACTATATGATAGATAGATAGATAGATAGATAGATAGATAGATAGATAGATAGATAGATAGATAGATAGATAGATAGATAGATAGATAGAAAAAGGAGCAGACAAATATCGTATCCTTTTAGAAAGAAAGAAAGAAAGAAAGAAAGAAAGAAAGAAAGAAAGAAAGAAAGAAAGAAAGGAAAAATTTAGAACAGTTATAATGCTAATGTCCAGAAGTTCCGATTCCTTCCTTTCATAGTAAGCAGCACGCTTGCGTAATGTAAGAAATTATCACTAACTTCTAATTGATCTTTTCACATTTATACGGTTTCATTTTGCACTTTATCGTTGTCACGTCCTTAAGATTTTGTACATTCCACGTAACAGTATTGTGTTATGAAGTGATTCTTCCATGCATTTGCTGAACTGTTTCTTTCACCCCGTCTATGTGTTGCACTTCATATGATGTACAGTACATGTTGCTCTCAGTGTATAAACGCGTGTTTCTGTCATCCACATCTTCAATGCTGGCTTTTTCCTGCTGAGGATCAGAAAGTGTAGTTCAATAGCAGAAACTTTACCGTCAGTCAAATCTTTAAGAACTTATAGTAACCTAATTGGTGTCTGAATGAATGAATGCTTTCGTTAGCGAAACAGTCCACATTTATGGCTTATGGCCAATTATTATAACCTCCCTATACCAAAAATATTAATTTTGTGTTCGATCCTAAAATTAATCAAATAATCAAAAAGTTTACGAATCCTATATTAATTCATTTAATTGACCGAATTAAAATGGCTTGTTTGGCTATTTATTATTATTATACCTTAAAAATGTCTGTTGCCCGAGTGTATCATTTCCGTGTATGTGATTTTTTATTTCAAAACTACACATTTTCCTTGACTGACGTTAATAAAGACTGTGAAAAGATTCCATTGCCCATGGCTACAAGCCAGCTTCCGACCTACCTGCGAGCCATTGCCCTACGAGCAGTTAGCATTCAATTGCGCCGCATTAGTAGGTCAGCTAATTGGGCGGCGTGCAGAAGCACCGGCAGCCCCGGCGGAGTGAGGCGGCGGCGCCTTGACAGTCTGTCTGGAGAGGCTGACACAGTCAGACCCCCTGCTGTCCTCGGAAACGAGATGCAGGTGCGACCCTGGTTTGAAAACATATTAGCAATAAATTGCGACTCCACAGCCAAACGTGTTATCATCACTATAGTCATTATTATTTCAAACGCCTTTGAACCAGAACAAGAATGTTTGGGATATGCAGAAAACTCTCCAGTCTGCAAGAGAGTTCAATAATTATAGATCATACACAATAAACCGCACTTGAGTTTATTTATGCCGCAAGAATTAAAAATAAAAAATGTATAACTCATTTACATGATTGGGTTCACTTGTGCAGGTATAACAGGCGGGGATCTGCGACAGTTGCATACGTTTAGCAGTTTAATTACAGGGCTTTTTTCTCTCTTCTTTACTAATGTAGAGTTTGAGAACGTTTTAATTTCTACTATTGGTGTTTAAAACGAAGTGTGAGGGAAAACAAATTGGATTAGATTGGAATGTGCCCAGGTCGGAGAAACCAACAATAAGAAAGAAACGCGGCATTTAATATTAGACTTTTAAACTGAGCCCAAATGCAAACATGACGGGGATGCCAAAGTAATTTAAACTCACAGTAAGTCAGAAAAATTAATTCACTGAAAGTGCGTCTGGGTGTGCAGTGTGAATGAACAGACGCTGTGACTGAACTGGGCAGGCAGAGGGGCGTAGTGGTGTGGACTTCACTCCCGGAGGTGGTGGGTTCAGATCCTGCAATTGATGGTGTGTGACCCTGAGCGAGTTACTTCACCTGTCAGAAATACAAAAGAAATGTAACCGATTGGGCGGCACGGTGGCGCAGTGGGTAGCGCTGCTGCCTTGCAGTTGGGAGACCTGGGGACCCGGGTTCGCTTCCCTGGTCCTCCCTGCGTGGAGTTTGCATGTTCTCCCCGTGTCTGCGTGGGTTTCCTCCGGGCGCTCCGGTTTCCTCCCACAGTCCAAAGACATGCAGGTTAGGTGGATTGGCGATTCTAAATTGGCCCTAGTGTGTGTGTTTGGTGTGTGGGTGTGTTTGTGTGTGTCCTGTGGTGGGTTGGCACCCTGCCCGGGATTGGTTCCTGCCTTGTGCCCTGTGTTGGCTGGGATTGGCTCCGGCAGACCCCCGTGACCCTGTGTTCGGATTCAACGGGTTGGAAAATGGATGGATGGATGGATGTAACCGATTGCATCTCAGATGTCGTAAGTCACTTTGGATAAAGGGGTCAGCAAGGGCTGGATTAACTATTAAGCAAATAAGCATGTGCTTAGGGTATGGGGGGGGGGGGCACCACAGAAATATTCCATTGCTGGATTTACTAAGGACCACGTGGTGCAAAACTGGAAATGATGCAGCTGAAGTGCAGGTTCCACAAAAAGGAGCTCTCATATTAAATGAAAAAATACATACATATATATGCAATAATAATAATAAAATAGTAATAATAGAGATTAATGATATATATTCATCTTGGGAATACAACAAAATTCCAACTGCCACTCGGTCCACAGAGGCTCACCTGATCGTTCTTTGCTTGGTCATGTCAACAGTCCTGTTCAGTCGTCCACTGAGGCTGAGTGCAGTTCATATATATGGGGGCGCCCAAATCTTTTAAGTGCCTAGGGCCTCTAGAGGTCTTAATCAGGCCCTGGGGTCAGCCAAGTCATAATGAAAGATAATAAAAGTGTCCCATGCAGTGGAGATAGAATCTGGAGATTTTCTGTTGGTGATCCTATAATCAACGTATACATACTGGACTGTATATAACACACACACGCACACACATACACATGCCAGTGTTTTCAGTTTGAGGTCAACTTTTGACTGAGTTAAATAAATAAACTCTTTAAAGTCTCCATACAGTCTGACTCTAACCATGGCACTCATTCTGATGATGGCAATTTTCATACATACTCACACTTCGGTGTGATGCCAGAGGGGAACCATGTCTCGTTCCCGAAAGATCCATCCACATGAAGGTTCTAGAAAGAACTTTTATTTCTTTAGATTTGTAACAGGCTCCATGCAGTTAAATAACCAGAAATAGATGACAACAGATTTATGAAATGCCAATAGGTCGTGATTTGAAAAGGACTTTTCATACATGCAATAACACAGGCTGAATTCAGGTTTTCTTAATCAGTTAGTGTCCTGCCTGGCAGCCCACCACACATGAAAGATTTCAGGGTTTTGATTTTGTTTTTACATATTAGGATGTTTATCAAAGCAGAAGAACCAACTTCATATGCAAAGAACCCTTCAGAGAATGAAATGGTGCTTTGTCAAACAAAGGTTCTACAATGAACCACACAACCCAGTAAAGTACCATAAAGTGCCACTAAAGAATCATTATTTTTATGATTTTTATGTATATATATGTATATATGTATATATATATATGTATATATGTATATATATATATATATGTATATCCATCCATCCATTATCCATTATCCAACCCGCTGAATCCGAACACAGGGTCACGGGGGTCTGCTGGAGCCAATCCCAGCCAACACAGGGCACAAGGCAGGAACCAATCCCGGGCAGGGTGCCAACCCACCGCAGATATATATATATATGCATATATATGTGTATGTATATATATATATATAAATATATATATATGTATATGTATATATATATGTATATGTATATATACTGCGGTGGGTTGGCACTCTGCCCGGGATTGATTCCTGCCTTGTGCCCTGTGTTGGCTGGGATTGGCTCCAGCAGACCCCCGTGACCCTGTGTTCAGATTCAGCGGGTTGGGAAATGGATGGATGGATGGATGTATATATATATGTATATATATATGTATATGTATATATATATATATATGTATATGTATATATATATATATATATATATATATATATATATATATATATATATATGTATATGTATATATGTATATATATGTACATGTGTGTGTATATATATATATATATATATATATATATATATATATATATGTATGTATATATATATATATGTATGTATATATATTTATGTATATGTGTATATATATGTATGTATATATATATATATATGTATATATGTATGTATATATACATATGTATGTATATGTGCATATATATATAATATGTATATATATATTTATGTATATGTGTATATACTGCGGTGGGTTGGCACCCTGCCCAGGATTGGTTCCCTGCCTTGTGCCCTGTGTTGGCTGGGATTGGCTCCAGCAGACCCCCGTGACCCTGTGTTCGGATTCAGCAGGTTGGAAAATGGATGGATGGATGGATATGTGTATATATATATATGTATATGTATGTATTTATATATACAATATACAGTATATATAATTTTCATATATTTATGTATAGTGAATTCACCTTTGAAAAGGTCATATTAATGTAGTTGCTCTTTGCTAGTTGGATGTTCAATTTTTTTTTTTTTAATTTTATTATTATTATTATTTTTTTTTTTGTAATGGAGAAAATTCCTTATGCTCCTGTACAATGCATAAAAGTCCAAGGGAAGTTATAGTAGACTGGTTGTCTCAACATCTAAGCCATATGCAATTATTATAATGAGGGAAATACCATAGAATGCTATGTTTTGCATCAAGGTGTAGGGGATACAAGTCAAGAAATGTCCCATTCAAACCATATGTGGTTTTAAGTGAATTTCGTATCAAATGCCGCAAGCAGTTTCTGTCTCTGTATCAGACTACGAAATTTGCATTTTTTGAAAGCTGAAGGAAGATTAACCAGGTTCGCGTCAAAGCTTCAGGACGGAATTTAAAAAAATGGAATCTTGTCGTGGCAAAGTAAGTGAGTCTTCATTTGAGATTTGGATATCTGGCAAAGTTAATAATAATAATAATAATTCTTGACATTTATAATGTGCTTTTCTCACTACCCATAGCGCTATGTGAGGGGAGCAACTTGTACCATCTCTAATCTGTAGCATCCACCTGGATGATGCTACAGCAGCCATTACTGTGCCAGTACACTCACTCCACGTTATCTATTAGATGGTGAAGTGGTGAGAGAGAGAGAGCCAATCAGAGACAGGGGATGATTAGAGGGCCAGAATGAGTAGGCCATGGTGGGCAATTTAAGCCTAGACATTGGGATACACCCTACTCTTTAGGAAGGATGCCCAGGGATCTTTAATGACTACGGAGAGTCAGGACCTCGATTTTATGTCTCATCTGAAGCACAGTGTCCCCGTCACTGCTCTGGGGCATTGGGATCCCCATTCAGACCACAGGGTAAGTGCCCCCTGTTGCCCTCACCAACACCTCTTCCAGCAGCAACCCAAGCTTTTCCTGGCCGGGCCCCAACACGCTTAGCTTCAGGTGGATGACCTCTTCTGAAGTGCAGGTGAAATGGCTGCTGGCTTAACTTGGATGTGATATTTTTGTATCCTGCACACTCATATGAGTGGTTCTTCTAATGATAGCAATTTTCATATATACTCTTTAAAATAAACGTGCCAGTGATGTTCTTCAGAATGATGCCACAGGGCAACCATTTTTTGATCCCCATATCTGTATCAGGCTCTATAAACAGATGATTCTGTAAGAGATCTGCTGAGTTCCAATGAGTTCCTGGTTTTTAAAGGACTCTTGCTGCATACGACAATGCAGACTAAGTTCAGGTTGACTTAATCTGTTACTATCCTGCTATACTTTTAAGATTTCTCATTTATCTACGTATAAGAGTTTATATGCAAGAACCCTTCTCAAAATGAAAAGCAGTGGTTCCAAGAGAGACCACAAAAACCAGTAAAGTGCCTTTACAGGACTACTAATTTTTAAGAGTGTAAGATGCAGCATTGGTTTAAACAAATGTGAACAAATTTTGCTTTGGTTATAACGTTTAATGAATAAATTACAAGTCAATATGGAGGTGATGGGGAGAAGCAGTTAGTGAAAATCTGGGAGGGGGGTCTATCGTGGGATGTCTGCATGTGCAGAGAAAAGGTCAAGTGGTCTTTCCTTTACTTATCATTATATTTGTATGCCATAGTCTTTGACATAATTGATCATAATCTCGACTTTTCTCACGCCCATAAGTTTGAAATTAGTTTACATTTTAGTGTTAGGTTATCTAGGAGCCCAGCTGCTTCTTTCATGCTGTCAGGTGAGCAAAACCAACTAAAGCGTTTTGACGGAACATTTCTATGCAATGAATGGAACTCAAAGAGCTTTGCAATGCTCTGAAGACAGTAGGCGGTGGTGGCACAAAAGGCCACTACAGAAAAAACGGAAACGAAAGGACAGAAACATTAACATTAGTAATGGTTTTCAACACCATGAAGTATATGATATTTCAATACATTTATAATCTGTTAGAAGGGCAACTAAAACATAGCAACGAAAAAGAGTTTTTTAGGAGTTTTCAAAAATAATGTTCCACCAGGTATTTGCCTGACATTGCCCTATCAGTAACGGATTCAACATATTTTGGTGTATAACAGCAAAAGGCCACTTCTTTGACACTTACATAGCTCTGGGAGTAATAAGAAGACTACTGTTAGAAGATCTGCGCTTATGACTGGTGATGTAATGGGACAGGCAATCCAAAACATATTGGAGGTAGCAAAATTATTTTATCTTGATTATGAAATCTTGAAGTTTGATGTGTCCTATTGGCTACAGCCTGGCATCCCAATCTTTCCCTGCTTCCTTTCATTTCTGTTTTTTATTCTTCACAACCTCTTCTCCTTCTTTTCCCTTTCATGAAATCCAACAGGTAATGTAACACAAAAGGAATATTCCATGGCCTTTTTTTGGATTATTCAAAATCTCTTCTTCTTTTCCGTTGTCTTCTTCTTTTCCATTATCGTTGTCTTCTTCTTCTTCTTCTTCTTCTTCTTCTTCTTCTTCTTCTTCTTCTTCTTCTTTTTCCTTGTCTTCTTCTTCTTTTCCATTGTCGTCTTCTTCTTCTTGTTTTTCTTTTCCATTGACTTTTTTCTTTTTCTTCTTTTTCCTTGTCTTCTTCTTCTTTTTTTACTTATGACATTGTCAATAATTTATTGATTACTGATTAATAAAGTACAAATCAAAACTAAAAGAAAACTAATAAGTTCCCTTTTCTTCATTTCTTCTTCTTTTCCTTTCTTCCTTACTTCCACCTTGCTTCCTTTATTTCTTCTTCTTCTTCTTCTTCTTCTTCTTCTTCTTCTTCTTCTTCTTCTTCTTCTTTCTTCCTTCCTTCCTTCCATCCACCTTGCTTCCTTTATTTCTTCTTCTTCTTCTTCTTCTTCTTCTTCTTCTTCTTCTTCTTCTTCTTCCTTCCATCATTTTTTCTTCCTATTATTTTCATTGTCTTCCTTTCTTCTTCTTCCTTCCTTTCTTTTTTCTTCTTCTTCCTTTCCTTCTCATCCTTTCTTTGACTTTTTCCGCTTCTTTTTCATATAATGAAACACTTCCTACTGTAATATAAGACAATACAATTCCACTTATTTTTTGTGCAGCGCTCTTAACTGAGTGCAGGTGCCAAGCGTTGTGAACAACTCTCAGTTAAAACACAAGTGAAGATTATACTAAAGACTAAATACAGAACTGCTACACATAAATAAAGATTTGTTAAAACACACAGAGGACGAGGCTGAAACTGATTAAGCATAAATGGAAACCAACAATATCTGTAATGAACTATATAATGAATACAATTAATACAAGAATTGGAAATTTTCAAACTCACCTCAGGTTGTTGTGAATAATGTGTAATTTTTTTTTTACTTAGTTTTCTGGTTTGTTATATGAGGGAGTCTTTAAATGTAATATTTAAAACATAATTTAGGGCCCAGTTGTTCATTCTGTAAATACCAATTTTTTGTTTGAGTGACACAAAGTGCTTTATAACAAGTCATCAAATATCAAGGCAGCCAACCCAATTCAGGACGTCAGGAAAATGAAGCTTAATCCATCAGCAAGAACGTGGGTGGTGGGAAGCCATGGGTGGGTAGGCAATCCATTGCAAAATATGTGAAATGATTCAACGTTCACACGTACTCAGATAGGTGTCTTTAAACAAATTGCTCTTTTCTATTAATTCTTCTGTTCCATGCATGTTCAGTTCTTTGCAGTGCTATTCATTATTAACTAATTAATTAGTAAATAAATAATTAATTACATAAGTAAATAAATGAAAAGTCTTCAAGAGAAAGACAGTCTTTCCAAGACCTGCTGTTCTGACAATCTGAGCTGCAAATTTGTGGAATTTTCCATTTCTGGCTCGCAGGGCTCAAAGGGTTAACCGAATCCAAGTCTCTTGAACCATAAAGTTACTGCATTTTAACTTTGCTGCATTACATTAACACAAAATTCCAAAATGTATTCCAATAGGACTTTGTAATTAAAAAAATAAAAATGTCCCCAGAGCACCAAATAAATCTCACTGAAATATTCAGCAAAAAAAAAATGTATACTGATCTGTGGAATGATTGTTGACTCTCCATAAGCCTCTGCTCCAGGGAGAACAATGGACCCCCAGTTTAAATGTTGCAGCAATAGTAACAATGCAGTGTCTATGGTCTGCAATATATTTAAAAGTTTTTATTGCTGCATAGAGAGATGAACTTCCTCCAGCATTTTTGGAATATATCACCTGCAAAAAATTAGCTGCAGTGTGAACATCAGCAGATAAGAAGGCAATTCAAAACAAATGGATGCAATGTGACAAAGAAATAAAACCATCTTAAAAGGCATCTTTGAATAAAATATACACCATAACCTTAAAGAGCGGAAAAGTGGGTTTAAGGAAGAAATTGGTCCGGAATGGAATTTTGATCTTTTGGGTGTTTTTATGTGCTATAAACCAGAAACAATATTTTGGGGATTCACGCGACGGAAAGAACAAGTTAGGCCTCCCTGTAGAAGGTAATGGAAGCCTTGTGTAATTGGCTAATCCACAGCAGGATCTCAGCAAATACAAGCCAGAGCCACAGGATGGCGAATGAGTGGAGGCGAGTGAAGTCTGCCCGGTGTGCCGCTCAGGTCAGCAGCAAAGGCAAATGCAGTGGATTGACTGGGGGGGGGGGGGGGGGGGGGGGGGGGGGGGCTTATCATACACTGGGGACGTGTCTTCCAGGGCTGGAACATTGTAAGGTTGCTGTACAAATTTCACATGGTTAACTTTCAAAGGTAAATCTTTGTCTGGGCCCCCTGCTTTTGTAGTAATAGTGCTGTTAATGGGGCAAAGCTTGACAGCCTCGCTTCTTGAGAAAATACGGCTGCCTTTCTGTGACTGGAGTGGATTAACAGCCGCTTGTTAGCACTTGTCAGTGTCAGGAGTTTGTCAGCTTCCCAAAACATAACTCATCTTCCAGTGTGAAGGAAAACAATATGACTATCTATCTATCTATCTATCTATCTATCTATCTATCTATCTATCTATCTATCTATCTATCTATCTATCTATCTATCTATCTATCTATCTATCTATCTATCTATCTATCTATCTATCTAAAGGTGACTGGGGTTAAGCAAGGGAACACATCCCAAACAGAAAGCCACCAGTAACCTCCCAAACAAGGGAAACCAGATGGAGATGTAGAAAAAACTGTCCCTTGAATTACTCAAAGGATGTTAATATAGTGGAAGGACACTGGGCGGTGCACAATTAAAGAAGGCCCATTACCTAGGCCTGTAACTGCTGCCAGGAGAAGCCTACTATTGAGGCCTCTGCAGACTTATCTGGCCCTTTGGTTAAAAATGGGCTAGCAGTCTGTTAAGGATACCTGGGGTCACCAGAGTGAGATCTGGGCAGACTATCTCAGGGGTTGCGTAGGGTAATGCCTCATCCAGAGCTACTTCCAAAGGTAGCCAGAGGTAACCTCAGAAGATGTCAGGGTTACGGTAAAAAAGAGGCCAGTGGCCATTGCCCTTGTGAACATAGAATTGGGAGCAGTGTGAATGAGAGTTCACTTGGCAGGAGGAAGGAGAAGAGAAGTGCCTGAAGAGAGGAAGGTAGAAGATGTAGATATGTGGAGGTGTAAAGAGTCCTTGTGATTTACCTCCAAAGCCTCGTAACCTTCTTAATTCTGTGGTAACAAAATCTTCTTTCTCTTATATTTTTAGCTTCTGTGGCTTTTTGTGGGTGTGGGGACTTGAAGAGCATCCCCATACAGGATATCTAGCTGTCTTATCCTGCCTACAATACTAAAATTAATATCTATCTATCTATCTATCTATCTATCTATCTATCTATCTATCTATCTATCTATCTATCTATCTATCTATCTATCTATCTATCTATCTATCTATCTATCTATCTATCTATCTATCTATCTATCTATCTATCTATCTATCTATCTATCTATCTATCTATCTATCTAATCATTTCCTCTAGCTCCATTATCCTACCACACAGCAATGATTATCTCTGTTACTGTTCCTGCCATGACCCTTTTAAAGACATATTGTGAGAAGTACTTCATAAAGAACTTATCTGTCTGCAAATTCATATAACAAAAAACATGAAACTACAACATCACGTTATATTTTGCCTGTCATTATTCAAATCTGAATTGCTTGTCTATGATTGGAGGGAAGGAAATGAGTTCACTCCCACCAGCAACTTCACTGTTCAGACTAAGTGATATATGGTGCCTTTCATAAAGAGTGCTGTCAAGGTGCTGCTGATTGCCTCCTGATGTGCAGTTTCTCTTTTATCTGCTCTTACACAAGGTTAAGCAATCATTCTTCTAACCTTCATGGACTGCACCTTGAATAACATGCCCTCCAGGGCTCTCTAAGGCTGAAATGAGACGTAGCATATGAGCCGATGGACCTAGAAGTTCCTTTGGGTTAGTCTTACACTATTAATCAGTGGTCTGCAATTCTGATATCAACACATCCCCATTTTGCTAATGTTTTGTTCCAACAATTCTCCTACAGCTCAACATAGCGTCACACTTTTCTTGCTTTCGCCCGACACATCAATCTTTACTTTATGTAGCACAATTCTTCATATTTCACTTTCCAAGACTATACTGCTAGAAGAGTGTTGACATGTTGCCTGCTGGCTTAACATTTCACTGTGCTCTGTTCACGTGACACAACTGCTGCTCCTGCAGTATGTGAGAGTAAACTGAAGCAGCAGAAGTCAGTTCACAAGTGGCCAGATTGATGTGGAGGACACTTAGCTGATAGTCCTCTCTAAGAAAGGCAACATATTAATTCAGACAAATTGTTTGGTTGGAATGAGAGAGTGGATCGTGTGCCTCCAAATCAAAATGTTCAGTTCAATTTGTCGTATTCTAGTGGCTCAGCGAATAGCCCCACAAGAGTGGGTTCCAGTACTCCTGTGCTTGTCAGTGTGGATTTTTCACATCTTCCTGATTTTTTTTTCTCATTGAGTATTCAAGATTTCCTTCCCCATTCCAAAACTATATGTGCTAGGATTTTTAAGGACTCAACATTTGCCGCAAAATCACTGAATGTGAGTGTGTGTGTGTATGTGTGTGTTACGCAATGTGTCTTGCAATGGAATGGTGGGTTTAGATACCAAATCAATTTTTCGGGCATTTTGGACTACTAGCTGAGACACCAGGGCTATTCAAAATGAAAGAGTAGATTTCAAAAATTAATTTCAAACAAACTGTATAAGATAGAAACACATTCCACACATCACTGGATAGAGGAAAGTTCAAAGTTTGGTCCTATGGTCCTTGAGGTTGCATGCACTCAACATGAGCACCACGTGTAGCACGACAAACCTCAAAACGGTAGACCATTTCTTGCCACACACGAGTCAACTGGTCCCTAGTTACTGAACTCACAGCTTCTTCAATTCAATGTCACAAATCTTGAAGATTAGTGGGTGTACCTAACAGTCTTTCTTTAATGTGCCCCCATAAATAAAAATTGCAGGGGGTAAGGTCTGGAGATCTGGGAGGCCATAGACAATGAGCAAGATCTTGTTGTCCACCTCTTCCAATCCATCGTCCCGGAATGGTGTCGTTCAGGTATCGCCGGACATCCAAGTGGAAATGAGGTGGATTACCATCTTGCATGAAAATTAAGTCATTCGAATGTTGTTGAAGTTGAATTTTTAAACTTTGAACTTTCCTCTATCCAGTGATGTGCAGAATGTGTTTCTGTCTTATACAGTTTGTTTGAAATACAAACAATTTAAGTATTAGATTAGTTTATTAATTCTAAGGGGAAATTGAAATGCACGCAGCAGCAGAAACATAAAAAACAAGAATACAGACCCACAGGACAAATACTACAGCCAATGAATCTATCAGTCTCTTATGCAAGGTTAAGCAATCATTCTTCTAACCTCCAATCGATAAATGAGTAAATAAATAAATAAAAATACACTTAACAAGTACATCAGGTTGATTTAATTGCATCATAGCAATGAGCAGAAAAGACCCCCAGAGGTGCTTCTTCACCACACCGTGGTGGCATGAGTCTCTGGCTAACAACTTCTCCAAGAGAGCCCCTCCTGGAAGGATGGAGGGGATTTTTCATCCAGTTTTGCCTACCACCCTCTTTTCCATAACAGCTTCCAGTGTGCCCAAGGTTCATCGTCCTGTGATGGTGTAGGCTTACCTGATTGGTTTGCTCAGATGTTGTCCTTCTTTTAAGCACAAGTGGCTTCCTCAGGAGACTGCTCATTGAATACCATCACCTGTCAGAACAACTTGATGCACACGCCAAAAGACCTGAGTCTCCTTAACAAGTCCATACCGCCCTGTCCCTTATCGTGTTGCCAGACCAGTTCAGTTTGCTATTTATGCGGACCCCCCATCAATGTTCCCTCTAAGGAGTAGCATATAGTGAGCAAAAAACATTGTTTATGAGCGACATTTTGTTTAAGCCAAAAATTTATGAGCACCAACTCCGACGGGCGGAGTGAACGATCGTGCGATAAGTACGAGCAACGCCGTCGGAATGAGCGATCGTGCGGGAAGTATGAGCGACGCTCTAAATTCGTGTGAGCGATTGCTCACGCGCTCAGCTTAGAGGGAACATTGCCCCCCATTACTTGTAGCTCTGCACCACTTCCACGTCTTCCCCCTGACATAGCATTATAAATGTGAAGTACCTTGGAATGGTCTTTAACTTGATTGGCAGGTTTGAGAATATATATAGGAGAAATTTGGTGGAGCAGAACAGAGTCAGACTGTAAGATATTTTACTTCCGGGAAATAATTATGAATGGAGGACAATGTGGAACCACACACTGTTGGTCTGGAGACGCTCAAACTGATAAGTAAGTTCTAATTCTTACCATAATGAATTAGAGTCCTGGAGGCAAAATATCAGTGTAAGGCAACGTTTAAAGTATTTGTGACCCGAGTTTTCATAACAGTTTTAATCGCGCCCAACTAATGTTTTTTTGAAAGGGGCCCACTAATACCAATTTGTTCTTTTTTAATTAATGATATATCATAGATGCATATTTTATTATACCTACTTAACTTTTATCGACATTTATCTAACTCTATATTTATTTTTCTAGTATCAGAATGTAGTTTAAGTTAATTTGTTTTGGTTTCAATAGATGTATTTTTCATATTTTCGATTCTTGTTTTCTTTTTTTCACATCTTCACGCTCCCCCCTTTTCATTACCTCACGCCCCCCTAGGGGGGCCCACCTCACAGTTTGAGAACCACTGGTGTAAGGGAATTGTAGAATTCAGGATTGCAGGGAAACCGTCAGCCACTAAGAAGCTTTCTACAAGGATGTTCCCAGGAGTTCCCTAAGCCATTCATAACCTTGTGTTATCATCTAGTGATTTAATAATAATTATTCTGAAGCTGTTTTGTTAAAAGTATACATCCAATTAGGGAGGTTACCTTCCCAGAGAATTTGATGCTAACATTCATTTTGCCCAAGAAGGCCTGTGTAAACACTTGATGTTTTATCATCACCATTTTGTTTTGTTATGGACACCGTCATTTTGCGCATTTTCACTCTGGTTGTTGTCATATCCACCTTTCCAAGAAGAACACGTGGATGTGTTGTGTGCGACGTCATTGGAGTGACCCTATAAAAGTTAGTGCATCTGAGATCATCCAAGACTTGCGTGAGGTTGGGTTAACAACTCTAGTTAAGATTTTTACTTTTCTTCGACATTTCATTCTGTCTTTACAACTTTTAGTTGGCATAGCCATAAGATCAATGAGTTCAGAGTTGAGAGTGGAGTCAAAATGAAGGGCTCAAGTGGCATGAGGACAAAAGATTAAAGGATAGAGAGAAGATAGAAAAGAATAGCATGAGGATACTAATCATGGCACTGCTTGGGTAGGTAAGTGGACCTTCCACCCAGCTCAACAGATGGAGCTTTAAACCTTTTTTTTATAAATTCCCCATTTATTGTTTTTGTACCACAGTCCCAATTACCTTGTTACTCTTCCTCTTCTTCTTCTTCTTCTTCTTCTTCTTCTTCTATTTGTTCTTCTTTTTCTTCTTGTTCTTATTCTTCTTATTATTATTAATAATAATATTATTAATAGTAGTAGTAGTAGTCATTTTTCATTTTTTCTCAGTTTTTGTTGCTTGTATTTTACCGGGAAACCATTGGGTTCCTTAGGTCTTATTGCCAGATGATCAGCACTTGATGAAGTATGTGAGCAGTTCTAAGGAGGGTGATCTTCTCCACCTGGGTGACACTTGATTACGAGGAAGTCCATCCATCCATCCATTATCCAACCCACTATATCCTAACCACAGGGTCACGGGGGTCTGCTGGAGCCAATTATGAGGAAGTTCTTCAAGAAACTTTTGGAGACCTAGCCAAAGCAGTGGCAAGTGCCAGGATCGCATGAGCCTTTGTTTTCCACTTGCCCGAAATCTCAATCTCAAGATCTTTGTATTTCTTTCACGTTTCACGGAGAAGTTTGCATCGTCTGGAAAGGCTATGTTGTTGAGTAGACATCGCCTCTTGTTTTGGTCTTGGAGACAAATATTCAGCCAGTTAGCTCCAATGGTATGGTTAATGATCATAACCATATGATATATAACAAGGTTGACCACCTTTTCAGGCTGGTGATGGTACCAATGATCAGGCACTGGGATGCCAAGCTCACGGGGCATTAACTATTGCAGGTAGACTTGCTGACTGGTTGTGTCGATGAGTGTATTCTTTTGGTGCTAGCACTGAGTATCCAGCAACAATATGAGTCATGTGGTCTTCTTGTTGCTGGCATATCCTGCACTTGCTGTCAACATCCATCTTGAGAATGTTCATCTGAAGATAGCTTGTGCAAAGTGCCTGATTCTGAGTTGTTATGAGGAGACTCTGTGTCTGGCTTTTCAGCCCAAAGCTTTGCAACTATCCGAAGGCTATTTTTTTTGTCAATATAGTTGTTCAATGTCTGTCTGTAAAATTGACCATGGAGTGGTTTTGACTAGAGGTTGTTGATATTTTCATCAGTTAGTGAAGCTTTCATCCTGTTCTTAATGAACTCGAGACTAGATGCTCTTGTCTGGGGAAGAGGATTGAACTTGAAGTATTGATACTCGATTTATTTGCTGATTTTGACAAGAAAGCACTTCCTCTTCTGTTTTTCGTGTTTCATTATAAGTCTGGTGTAGCTGTCACTTACAAACTTCATATATTCACTTAGGCCAACAATCTCACTGTTGTATACATTCTACAGCTCCTCATGTCCACAACCACCACTTTTTGTTGGAAGTCAATGTCAGGTTTTGGGTGCAGTGTACCATACTTAATTTGTAGCTTTCCCATCCATCTCCTGGATTTTCTTCTCCCTCCAGTCAATGATCCTGAAGCAGTACTGCAACACTGGAACTGCTAAGCTGTTGGATAGCTTGCATTTTGTTCTTTGAGTTAAGCTCAATGCCGAGGATGATTCTGATTCGGTAATAGTATTCATTTCAGATTTCTCCTTTGATTTTTCCATGCTGAATAGCTTCATTCTGATCTTTTCCTAGATATTTGTAAACCTTGTTTAACTTTGCGCTAAGTTCTAAGATAAGCTTGCCTTGCTTGATGGTTACTTTGGCACACTTGTCTAGCTCGAATTCCTTGTAGATGTCATCATTAAATGTCTTGACTATGTTGAGCTCTAGATCCAGTTGGCTACTGCAAATAGCCTCAGGTCATTCATGTACAACAGGTGGCTCACCCTGTACTCCTGCTGCAGGACGTTCCCTAGATTGTCGCTGTTGAGCATGTTGGTGGGTGGAATCAGCAACAAACAGAACAGCAGTAGTAACAAGGAGTCACCTTGGATTATTTCTTGTTTGATCGCAATTTCACCAGGATTGATACAACCTCTGGTCTAAACAGAGTTGCAGCTCAGTTTTCCACTCCCTTTGTGCAAACTATTATTATTATTGTTATTATTATTATTGTTGTCATTTAATAATTTAGTCTCTTTGGCTTTATTTCTTTTTCGATATTGCTCGCAACTTCTCTATCTATCTATCTATCTATCTATCTATCTATCTATCTATCTATCTATCTATCTATCTATCTATCTATCTATCTATCTATCTATCTATCTATCTATCTATCTATCTATCTAAAGGTGACTGGGGTTAAGCAAGGGAACACATCCTTAAACAGGAAGCCACCAGTAACCTCCCAAACAAGGGAAACAAGATGGAGATGTAGAAAAAACTGTCCATTGAATTACTCAAAGGATGTTAATATAGTGTTCTCCCCGTGTCTGTGTGGGTTTCCTCCGGGTGCTCCGGTTTCCTCCCACAGTCCAAAGACATGCTGGTTAGGTGGATTGGCGATTCTAAATTGTCCCTAGTGTGTGCTTGGTGTGTGTGTGTGTGTGCCCTGCGGTGGGCTGGCACCCTGCCCGGGATTGCTTCCTGCCTTGTGCCCTGTGTTGGCTGGGATTGGCTCCAGCAGACCCCCGTGACCCTGTGTTTGGATTCAGCGGGTTGGAAAATGGATGGAGGGATGTTAATATAGTGGAAGGACACTGGGCAGTGCACAGTGAAAGAGGGCCCTTACCTAGGCCTGTAACTGCTGCCAGGAGAAACCTGCTATCAAGGCCCCTATCTATCTATAAGGTGGATTTTAGGAGGCCCAGACCCCTCATGGACCCTGTGATCATCAGAGGTGACTGTGTGCAGATGGTGCAGACGTATAAATACCTGGGAGTGCAGCTGGATGATAAATTAGACTGAACTGCCAATACTGATGCTCTGTGTAAGAAAGGACAGAGCCGGTTATACTTCCTTAGAAGGCTGGCGTCCTTCAACATCTGCAATAAGATGCTGCAGATGTTCTATCAGGTGGTTGTGGCGAGCGCCCTCTTCTACGCAGTGGTGTGCTGGGGAGACAGCATTAAGAAGAAAGATGCCTCACGCCTGGACAAACTGGTGAGGAAGGCAGGCTCTATTGTAGGCACGGAGCTGAACAGCTTGACATCCGTGGCAGGGCGACGGGCGCTCAGCAGGCTCCTATCAATTATGGAAAATCCACTACATCCACTAAACAGGATCATCTCCAGACAGAGGAGCAGCTTCAGCGACAGACTGCTGTCACCGTCCTGCTCCACTGACAGACTGAGGAAATCGTTCCTCCCCCAAACTATGCGATTCTTCAATTCCACCCGGGGGGTAAACGTTAACATTATATAAAGTTATTGTGTGTTTTTACCTGCATTATTATCAATCTTTAATTTAATATTGTTTTTTGTATCAGTAAGGTGCTGCTGGAGTATGTGAATTTCCCCTTGGGATTAATAAAGTATCTATCTATCTATCTATCTATCTATCTATCTATCTATCTATCTATCTATCTATCTATCTATCTATCTATCTATCTATCTATCTATCTATCTATCTATCTATCTATCTATCTATCTGAATAATCTGTTTTGGATAAGTGACTTAGAAAACAGATGGCTTAATGGATAAAAGATGCATGTACTGTACAGTATAACAGTTCTATCAGTTTTATCATATAACAGAGGAATTCTATCCTGTCCATAACCAATCAGTCAATTACAGGTTAATCCTTAGCTTCAAGTGAATGCTGTTGTTAGTCTAAATTCTTCATTTCCTCTTCCTTAGCTCAATCTGTGAATGCAGAATTAGCCAGAGATATGAAACTCTGCAAAGCCATCTACTAATATTTTGACAAGCAGGCGCACATGGTTGCATTTGCTCTTAGGCAGATTCAATTGTATTTTGCTGATATTCATTTTCTAAACTGCAGGCAATTTGTAGTGAAAAGGCTGAGGTTTGAGTGTCAGTGAATATGTGGCTTGTTACATGCTGTCATATCCGTTTATTGAAACTGAACTCACCTGCCTTTATGAATCGTTCAGACAGCCAGCACAACAGGCACATCAAAGTGGCGATCACTTAAACTTAAACGTCAGGCGGGCACTCAGCTTCTCCACATTTCATAGGGAGAGAGGAATGCAACGAGTAAATAGTGATCTCATTTAAATTTCAGGTACTGAATACTAGAAATAGGAAAGCAAGAGGTCTAATTAAGCAAAACGTTCATCAAGTCATTGAAACGATCCTCTAGTTGGAGACTAATTGTGATGAAAAGCTCCAAGCCACTATAGCTCCCCATGAACTAAGATGACCAGCCAGCCATGTGTTAGGGTGTGTCCTACTAAGACATTGCAATAAATCTGTAAGACATGCAGAATTAAAATAAATAACCAATTTTGGTGATTTTGCTCCTTCTCATCCAAAAAGAATATTCATACCTTTCCGTAATCAGTGGTTATGTCCCATTTTCTGGCAACGTGAAGCGACGATCTAAAAGAGGATATCATTGCTCTGGTTTGCTGCTGAAGATCTCAGATTAAATCTTGCAGATTGCAGGAATCGAGATTTGGACTTTGACAGTTTGTTCCCAGCCTTCTAAGCAGTCTCATCATTCACATCCTAAAGAGTGAAGATCTACATCAATAATGAAATATAAACAAACTTTTTTTTTCCTGTTGAAATGATTTAAGGAAGAAAATAAGAAACAGAACCTGGCTTTAAATTATTGTCTGGCTCGGGAGGTCATGCATTTGAAGAAATGAAAAAAAAAAAAAAAGATTTTTTTTTTCCTTTCTGCTGGAAATTTCCGAAGTATGTCAACAGCATGTGTTACTAGTCAGACCGTGACGGGCTGATTGGGGACGTGTGCTTCTGATTTTGGGGAGAAGTAGACACAGGCGCTCAGGGAGACAGCCAAGCTTTTGTTCTCAGAGGGGAAGGAGGCCGTTGTTGATTCAAAATTAGAAGGGAAAAAAAAAAAAGTCACGAAGACCGCTGCAACAGTTTACTCCGACTGACAAACATAACCCCATGGTGTGGGTGTGCTCCTAAATCGCAGAGGTCATAGATCAGGCCAACCTGTCTTTCTGTCTATATGCTATGGGAGATGACCCCCCCTGTGTGAGTTTGGCTATTCCTGTGTCTCATTTTTGTGGTTGTGCTTTGTCACTAGCCCTCAAGAGCCAACACTACAGGGTTCAGGTTTCAGGGTAATGTTGTGACCATTGATGTGTGGAGACCCATAAGAAAATTTAACGTCTCAAAGGATGATCTTTGGTGGCTCACGAAACTTAAAAGAGATTCTCATTTATGTTTCATTTAAGAATATGCCGCAGATGTAGCTCCTAAAATTCCACAGGAGAAATAGTATTAGACAAAAAGAAGATGTGAGATACAACTGAGGTAAAAGGTCTCAAAATTGAGAAGTTGGTTTGAAAAGCATACTGTAGTATGATCTCTTTCGAGACTTTTGATTTATTATTGGAGTGATGCCCTTACCCCAGTGACTATTTGAGATACGTTTGGTTACATTTCTTTGGCTAATTGGAGCATAGGCAGGAGGAATGAGTTGATCATGATCACACAATGGTGTCAGTAGTGGGATTTGAACACACAACTTAAGGGTTTGAAGTCCAAAGTCTTAACCATTATGCCACACCACCTGCCATTTCTTAGAGAATGTATCCAATCTACCTGGAGCACAGCAATATAAATTAGAGCAACTAATAGTGTCATTCAGAAGCAAGGACAACAGCTTTGTAATCCTAGTAAAGTGTTTTATTACCACCATTTCACGGTATATTACTGAGCACCCAATACAAATACTTTCAAATTGCAAAGAAAAAAAAGATCTGAGTCCATCATGTGACTTTGCCAAAGTCTCCACCGAAACTCAACATGAGACCCTTGTGAGAATATTGGAGTATTTGGTTCTCAGAAGAAAAATCTGAGAAGCTGGAGACAAAAGGCCAAGTCTCCATTTTATTTCTGCCTGATCTCATTGTTGTCAAGGAGAAACCAAAAAGTCATTGAAGAGATCTCTTTTTTGATTTTCCAGTCCTATGGGGAACTTCTTCTTGAGGGATCATAAAGTGGCTGTTGAGGAAATGGAAGAGCAAAGGTTTCATAAGAGATCAGGGCTGAAATTTAAGGTTGAGGTCCGAGCTAGTATAAGGATATTGTCTACTTAAAACATAAAGAATAGTGTTGCAATTTTATAAATTACTAGCTAAACATGCAGAATAATGGTCCTAAAATAAAATTGTAAATTAAAACCAAGTGAAAGATAAGGAGCAGTTGGTTCTTTCAGTTCCTCTACAAGTCATAATGTGAGGCAGCTCTCTTACAGGAACTTTGAGAGCCATAATTCCATAAGCATTAGAAAGATTGATGTGGATGGAGTCAACTCATAGCTCATTCAGTTTCCACAAATCATGATGGAGATAGAAAATATCATAAACCCCTATTTTTGGTCACAAGATCATTAGCAGCACAGATGAGGACACCACTGAAATCACAACAATGAATTTGCTATAAATGGTATTGTAATGGAGCTCATTGGCAGTGTGAAGAAAGATCATTGTTGTGCTCACTCAATGGCTTTGATGACGGCGCAATTGACTTTTCCTGTTGATTTCCTCAACCAACAGTGTCCATCAGGCGCATCACCTCTCATCCTGCTGTGAAGAAATTTAGATTCAACTGCTCACAGCAAAGTGTGACGTGACTCGATTTCTTGCATCACCAAGCAAGTTGTCACTGCCATTTCCAAAGAGTTGTCATCAGTTTCCTATCATCCCTGAGTTCTCCCTGACTCTCAGAAATGGCTGAACCAGGAAGCCTTCTGTGTCCACCATCAAAAACGAACATGTTAATATTTTACCCAACCACCGTACCTTTACTGAAAATATTGTGATCTTTGAAATCCTAAACATCCTGCTAAAGTTATCCAAATTATTGTGTTGGCTAGTTAATTTTGATGGGTAGTTTACTTCTTGTAATAATTCAGCTCATCACCCACCTCTTTCAAGAATCATGCTTCTTCTCATCAGGTTCACCATTATCAGCCAATACACACTCAGTACACAGCCACTTTATTGGGTACACCTGTTCAACTGCTTGTTAACACAAAAATCTAATCAGCCATTCACATGGCAGCATCTCAATGCATTTAGGCACATAGACATTGTCAAGATGACCTGCTAAAGTTCAAACCAAGTAGCAGAATAGGGAAGAAACATGATTGAAGTGACTTTGAATGTGGCATTGTTGTTGGTGTCAGACGGGCTGGTCTGAGTATTTCAGAAATTTCTGATCTACAGGGATTTTCACGCACAACCATCTCTAATTTCTACAGAGAATGGTCCAAAAAAGGGAAAATATCCAGTAAGCAACGGTTGTCTGGGCAGAAACGCCTTGTTGAGGCCAGAGGTCAGAGAAGAATGGTCAGACTGGTTCAAGCTGATAGAAAGGAAACAGTAACTGAAATAAGCACTCGTTTCAACTGGGGTATGCAGAAGACCATCTCTGAATGCGCAGCACATCATATCTTGAAGCAGATGGGCTACAGCAGACCATGCAGGGTGCCACTCCTGTCATCTAAGGACAGACAACTGAGACTACATTTTGCAGGGTCTCACTAAAATTAGACAATAGAAGACTGGAAAATGTTGCCTGGTCTGATGAGTCTCAACTTCTACTGTGACCTTCAGATGGTAGGGTCAGAATTTTGCATCAACAATATGAAAGCTTGGATCCATCCTGTCTGATATCAACAGTTCAGACTGGTGGTGGTGGTGTAATGGTGTGGGGAATATTCAACAATTTTAATTCAAAATCTATAGTGGTTAAATTTAAAGTGGTGATCTGTCGTGGAACAAAGCCATTGAAGAACACAACAGTGTTTACCAGGACCATTTTGCTGGCTTGCGAAAAGGCCCCCATAACAGTTCAAGCTTCAGGGCATCAAAAATTTTCCACTGTGTTGAATCTGATGTTGAATCTGATGTTGAGTTGTAAATTAGCATTGGGCACCACTGTTCATTGCATACAACTATGAGCAGAGACAGAGTTTGGATATTTATATTACATGTTTCCTTTGTGAGCATTTCAGACTATTAATGTAATCTTTCTAGTTAGCCAATAAAAGGTGTCATTTTGCTTGGCTTTTCTCAGACTATTAATGATAAATGTTTACGAGACAATGGAGCGCAATGTTGTTGCCTTATTGCTTTCGTGGTGGTTTGTACATTATGAATCACAGCATAGATGCTTTGGAGGTTAACCCCTCTTTCAAGGGGTTCCTAGGCTGATATACCTCAGCGGCATTTATTTTCTTATCTCTTATCTCTCTAAACTCCTAAATAAGTTAATAATTAGCAATGTGATAGGAACCTTTGTTTTCTGAACCACTTTCACTTCTGTAAGAATTAGTGTCAGGTAATGTGGCCTATGCTGTTTCACTTTGTGCAGCTACTTGTTCCTTTCACCTTCATTCTCCTCCTCTTCCTCTGAGCTCTGTATAATTTCCACCCCACAATCTTCATGATCTAATGGCATCAGGAGTGTCACTCTACACTGTGTTACTCTCCGACTGGTAATCTGCTATCAGTGATGGGGCTTTCAAGTGCTTTCTGTGTTGATAAATGTCATGGCATTTTGTTTTCTTATTTCTTACCTTTCTAAACTCGTAAATGGCTACTGTAAAGTGGAGATAAAACAACATCAAAGAGTTGTGACACCACCCTAGTGACCCTATATATTTACAAAACTTATAAATATAAAATACATGCAACAAGTTGCAGATGTGTCTTCTCAGATGAGACCTCAAATAGAACTAATTCAAAATGACCTAACATC
The DNA here is from genome assembly GCF_900747795.2 of Erpetoichthys calabaricus. NCBI lineage: Eukaryota > Metazoa > Chordata > Cladistia > Polypteriformes > Polypteridae > Erpetoichthys > Erpetoichthys calabaricus. Next base: position 160,089,888 of record NC_041403.2, read on the forward strand.
TGGTCATATGAGTTCCAGGAAGGAAGGGGTGGGTCCAAGAAGGCGGACAACAAAAGTGACATCAGTGGTGGAATGGTCATCAGTCTTCCATCGTGCAGAGGGAGGAAGAGAGAAGACATTAGAACACAGTGACAACCCCTAGTTCAGCAAGTAATTGCCATCACCAAAGCCCTTAAGCGACCTCCCATGCATGCCCGTGTGACACTACATATAAAATAACAAGATGGAAACATACAACATTTAGAGTTGCAAAGAAATCCTGAAAACATAAAAACACAATTACTTCAAGTGTAATTTATAAACACAGCACTTAAAATGGGCATGTAAAAAAACTAACACTTTCCCGCAGTCTGGGTCACTAGCAACCCTATATATTTTAGGTAAATAAATGATTGTAATAAAATAATTTTAAAAATTTTTGGCATGTTTTTGGTAGTAAATTGTTGCAGATGAAATACATAAAGCATACCTGTGGAACTGAGTCCACACTGGCATCTAAAGACCCTGTTAGAGCTGTAAACATGACTACATGGTTGAGGTATGTATACAAGGGTTAAATGAAATGAACACATTTTCTTCATAATATATGATTTGCATATGTCTATGCTTTCAAACCATAAACTTTTAATATTAACATATTTGTACTCATTTACTTTGGTCTGGTGGGTCACATAACTGGGTGCAAGATAGAAACTATTTATGACCAGCATACCAGCCCCCTTAAGAGTAGAAATTAGAACATTAGAACACTCTAGACGAGAACAGGCCATTCAGCCCAACAAAGCTCGCCAGTCCTATCCACTTGTTTCTTTCAAAAAAACATCAACTCGAGTTTTAAAAGTCCCTAAAGTCCTGCTGTCTACCACACTGCTTGATAGCTTATTCCAAGTGTCTATCGTTCTTTGTGTAAAGAAAAACTTCCTAATGTTTGTGCGAAATTTACCCCAAACAAGTTTCCAACTGTGTCCCTGTGTTCTTGATGAATTCATTTTAAAATAACAGTCTCGATCCACTGTACCAGTTCCCTTCAGAATTTTAAACACATCAATCATGTCACCTCTTAATTTTCTTTTGCTTAAACTGTAAAGGCTCAGCTCTTTTAATCTTTCCTCATAATTCATCTCCTGTAGCCCTGGAATGAGCCTAGTCGCTCTTCTCTGGACCTTTTCTAGTGCTGCTATGTCCTTTTTGTAGCCTGGACACCAAAACTGCACACAGTACTCCAGCCGAAGCCTCACCAGTGTGTTATAAAGGTTGAGCAGAACCTCCTTGGCCTTGTACTCCACACATCAAGGCGCTATATAACCTGACATTCTGTTAGCCTTCTTAATGACTTCTGAACACTGTCGGGAAGCCGATAGCTTAGAGTGCACTATGACTCATAAATCCTTTTCATAAGGTGTACTCTCGATTTTCTGACAGCCCATTGTGTATTCAAACCTAACATTTTTACTTCGTATGTGTAATTAAATTAAATTAAATTAAATTTCATCTGCCACAAATCTGCCCAAGCCTGTATGCTATCCAAGTCCGTCTGTAATAATATAACGGATTCCAAATTATCTGCTAATCCACCTATCTTGGTATCATCTGCCAATTTTACCAGCTTGTTACTTATATTCCTATCTAAATCATTTATAGATATTAAAAAATAGCAGCTGCCCTATCACTGCCCCCTGCTGATCACCACTCTTAACATCGGCCAATTCTGATGAGGTTCCTCAGACCATCACCCTCTGCTTCCTGTGTCTGAGCCAATTCTGCACCCATCTACAAACATCACCCTGAACTCCCACTTCTTTTAATTTGATGCCCAACCTCTCATGTGGCACCTTATCAAATGCTTTCTGAAAGTCCAGATCAATAATCTCATCTGCTCCACTCTGGTCGTATCCTTTTGTTGCCTCCTCATAGAATTCCAGCATGTTAGTAAAACACGACCTCCCTCTTCTGACGCCATGCTGACTGTTCCTAATAACTCCTGTCCTTGCCAGGTGTTGCTCAATCTTATCCTTAATAATTCCTTCCATTAATTTTCCTGTGATTCATGTTAAGCTTACTGGCCTATAGTTGGTTGGATCTGCCCTGTCACCCTTTTAATGTAATGGGATGATATTTGCCATTTTCCAGTCCTTCAGAATCACTCCAGTGCAGAGAGACTTCCTAAAAATATGTGTCAAGGTTCCATTGATCAAATGATCAATGCAGATGGATCCCTCTTAGAACCTGACCTGACAGACCCTCTCAGCTGTTGTGCTGAGAAACATACATTTTAAAAGACTAGATTAGCATCCTGCTCTAAATAATGGAATCAAAGTCACAGCCATTTCTTCCCAGATGTGTCTCCCGATCCATATATAATCCATCTCAGAGCAGAATTATAAACACATCATCACAAAGCAAATCTATAAAACATCAGTGCAACCTGCATTAGGAAGGAGCAAGAAATTACACCAGGACACAGAAGATGTAAACTTCACACAGATGAGAAATTAAACTCAGGTATCAAAGCTGTGATTCAGCAGTGGTGGCCACGGTGCTGACCCCATGGAAGTGTAATGTTAAACTGCTTTCCTTTAGCTGATACCCTTATTAAACAATGTGACTTTGACCTGTAAATATGTCCGATGGCATTTCTGTCTTTATAGCTGAAGCACTGATGGCTTAACTGACTCGTTTAAGACTGTATGGTCAAGCAGCGTTGGCGAAAGAACCACCAACCTCAGCCATTAGGCCAACCTGTCCAAAGCATGTTGTAATGTGGACATTATTGGGTGACCCAGTGGCTTGGTGTTGGATAAAAACACTGAGTGCTTATAGGGTTTGTAAAAGCAGGACCAGGATATGAAAAGACCATGAGGATACTCAAAAGACAGGTGAAAGGATAAAGAACATCCAGGAAAGTAAAGTATGGATACCATGATGAGAATTGTCTTGGAATAGTTTCTTCTTGCTCTAAAGAAGAGATCTGAAAGAGGTTTTGGTTTTACTTTGATCCTAAGATAGGATGTTCAGATATTCATACCTTTCACGAAACACAGCACACCCCAGGTCACTCCGCCAAGCTTACAGTAATGTCGTTCTGTCACTGAAGCTCTTTTTCGTACCAGGAGTATGGTGTGATCGTCCAGCTATTGTGTTGACGATGCTCGCCACTGCTGTGTCACACGGTGCACGCTGCCACCAGAAAAGAAGAGTATGCCCATGCATTTCCTTTCATTTAATGGCATGGTCATACCTGTGGTTGCCATGAGAAGGAGTCAAAACCCAACCTTGCAGGAGTGTCCGCTACATGGTTGACTACCTTATGATGGTGGTGCTTATTTTATAATGTCCATTCCACATGTATTGTACAATTTCATACCTTCAGACCTGACATTGAATTTCACTGCACTGAGGTACTAGTACCAAGCACACTGGGCACTAGTATCTAATTATCCAATTAAGTTGGCAAGGGACAACTGTTGGAAGAGAAGGTGCATTGATGTATGATGTCCTCAAATATTGTGTCAATCTCAACATTTTCAGTCTTTACTTAATATAAACTCCTGATGCAATTTAGTTCCAAAAGATGGTTTTCAATAAAGTGGAGGTGGATAAATAGTTCAGTGGGAATTTATTTCTAATAAGTCTGGTTAGAAGATTTCTGTCAGAGTCTAAAAGATGCGGTTTCTTGTGTATAACAAACAAGTGTGCGCAGGGAAATTGATAAGTACGAAAGGTACTATATTAGATAGATTGATTGGAAATCAGATGGACCAGTTTTAGTATTTTGTACATACAGTTGTGCTTGCAAGTTTGTGAACCCTTTAGAATTTTCTATATTTCTGCATAAATATGACCTAAAACATCATCAGAGTTTCACTCAAGTCCTAAAAGTAGATAAAGAGAAACCAGTTAAACAAATGAGACAAAAATATTATACTTGGACATTTATTTATTAAGGAAAATGATTGAATATTACATATCTGTGAGTGGCAAAAGTATGCGAACCTTTGCTTTTAGTATCTGGTGTGACCCCCCCCCCCCCCCCCCCCCAAAATGCAGCAATAACTGCAACTAAACGTTCCCGGTAACTGTTGATCAGTCCTGCACACCAGCTTGGAGGAATCTGAGCCCATTCCTCCGTACAGAACAGCTTCAACTCTGGGATGTTGGTGGGTTTCCTCACATTAACTGCTCGCTTCAGGTCCTTCCACAACATTTCGATTGGATTAAGGTCAGGACTTTGACTTGGCCATTCCAAAACATTAACTTTATTCTTCTTTAACCATTCTTTGGTAGAAGGACTTGTGTGCTTAGTGTCATTGTCTTGCTGCATGACCCACCTTCTCTTGAGATTCAGTTCATGGACAGATGTCCTGACATTTTCCTTTAGAATTCTCTGATATAATTCATAATTCATTGTTCCATCAATGAAGGCAAGCCGTCCTGGCCCAGATGCAGCAAAACAGGCCCAAACCATGATACTACCACCACCATGTTTCACAGATGGGATAAGGTTCTTATGCTGGAATGCAGTGTTTTCCTTTCTCCAAACATAACGCTTTTCATTTAAACCAAAAAGTTCTATTTTGGTCTCATCTGTCCACAAAACATTCTTCAGATAGCCTTCTGGTTTGTCCATGTGATCTTTAGCAGCAATGTTTTTTTGGAGAGCAGTGGCTTTCTCCTTGCAACCCTGCCATGCACACCATTGTTGTTCAGTGTTCTCCTGATGGTGGACTCATGAACATGAACATTAGCCAATGTGAGAGAGGCCTTCAGTTGCTTAGAAGTTACCTTGGGGTCCTTTGTGACCTCGCCGACTATTACACGCCTTGCTCTTGGAGTGATCTTTGTGGGTTGACCACTCCTGGGGAGGGTAACAATGGTCTTGAATTTCCTCCATTTGTACACAATCTGTCTGACTGTGGATTGGTGGAGTCCAAACTCTTTAGAGATGGTTTTGTAACCTTTTCCAGCCTGATGAGCATCGACAACACTTTTTCTGATGTCCTCAGAAATCTCCTTTGTTCGTGCCATGATACACTTCCACAAACGTGTTGTGAAGAGCAGACTTTGATAGACCCCTGTTCTTTAAATAACACAGGGTGCCCACTCACACCTGATTGTCATCCCGTTGATTGAAAACACCGGACTCGAATTTCACCTTCAAACTAACTGCTAATCCTAGAGGTTCACATACTTTTGCCACTCACAAATATGTAATATTCGACCATTTTCCTCAATAAATAAATGACCAAGTATAATATTTTTGTCTCATTTGTTTAACTGGTTTCTCTTTATCTACTTTTAGGACTTGAGTGAAAATCTGATGATGTTTTAGGTCATATTTATGCAGAAATATAGAAAATTCTAAAGGGTTCACAAACTTTCAAGCACAACTGTATATATAGACTATCTGTGCTACCCATCTTAGATGAGCTGAAATAGAAGAAGTTACATAGACCCTTAGCATTACTGTTTTTAGTGCACCGTCTATTGGAGCGTATTTTGTAATGAATGAAGGAATATAATGCATTGCATTTTCCATTCTAACAGATGGCGCATCACAAATATTTCTTGTGATAAAATGCATTACTATATATGTGTATGATGTGTCATTTGTTGGAATGACAAATGCAGTGTATATGTCGCCATTATATGCTATTTGGAATAGCATTCAGAAAGGCAGGGTTAAAATTTATGATGCACCATCTGTTGGAATGACAAATACAATGCATATGTCTCAGCTCTATGCCATTTGGTATAGAATTTAGAAAAGCTATGGTAATGTTTATGATGTGCCATCTGTTGGAATGACAGTTACAATATGTGATATCATCTACTGTTAAATTCTGCCCCATACTTTTAATATTTTTATACCATATTGAGGTTTACTTGTGTTCTGTTCTGTGTATTGTTTTACACTCACCCCCTTCTTTTTGACACCCACTACATGCCCAACCTACCTGGAAAGGGGTCTCTCTTTGAACTGCCTTTCCCAAGGTTTCTTCCATTTTTTTCCCCTACTAGGGTTTTTTTTTGGGGGGGATCACAAATATTTGTCGTGATAAAATGCATTACTATACATGTGTATGATGCGTCATCTGTTGGAATGACAAATGCAGTGTATATGTCTCCATTGTATGCTATTTGGAATAGGATTCAAAAAGGCAGGGTTAAAATTTGTGATGCACCATCTGTTGGAATGACAAATGCAATTTATATGTCTCTTTTATATATCATTTGGTATGGAATTCGTAAAAGCAGAGGCAATGTTTATGATGTGCCATGTGTTGGAATGTATGCAATACATATGTATCGGTACTCTATATGTTATTTGGTATTGGATTATAAAAAGAGGGGTTAATGTTCATGATTTGCCATTTGTTGGAATGACAAATGCAATGCATTTAATTACAACAAATGTTTGTGATGCACCCTCTGATGAAATGATAGAGACATTTCAAATGGACAGACACACAGATACATAGACTCTTATCCTTTAATTACAGTGAATTCCCCAGAACTTTACCAGCATATGCCTTCCAGTACAATGTATGTTGTACTGGATTTTGTCTTGACAGATGCTATATTTTAGGTATATCAATTGTTTTAAATGACTTTATTACTGTAGTATTAATCATTCATTTTCTTTCCCGCTTTGTCCTGAACATGTTCTTGGGAGGGTGCTGGAGTAATTTACAGCTAGCATAGGGTGTAAACCAGGAACAAACCCGGGTGGGGGGCTTACCCGGTGGTCTGTGTGTAGATCCAAGTGCAGGGACAGGGAAACTGTGCTCTAAAAGTGCGGTCCTTCAGATGAGACATAAAAAGATAAAGTGGTCAAAAAAAAAAAAGATTCTTCGTAAAGAGCATGGTATACCTTGATGTTCTGGCTGAACTGCCCACCACAGCCTAGGCATTCTGGCCCCCTAATCATCCTCTGTCTCTAACTGGCTGTCTTTCTCACCACTTAACAGCGGGTATGTGCTGAGGGTAGTGGCGCAAAATGGCTGCCGTCACATCATCCAGGTGGATGCTACATAGATGGTTGAAGTGACTCCCCACTCACTATGTGGAGCACTTTGAGTAGTGAGAAAAGCACTATGGAAATGTAAAGATTTAGTTTGACTATTATTAACATGCAAACTCCATGCAGGGAGGACCTGAGATGCTATCTCTGGTCTCCTTGTTGCGAGGCAGCAGCACTGTATCACCATGCTGCCCTACTGTAGTATTAATGGCCTCATATTATCCAGAACTGTTATCTGTTTTACTGTATATTTATCCCAGCCTGTTTTCATGTAAGTATGCCTCACCAAATTTATACAATTTGTAAATTGCTCTGACGTGAAGAGCACTATACAGAATTAAACTGACTTGACTTTAGTTGAACGAGACTCCAATGGAGTAAACACGAGCAGACCCCCTTCTCTTATCTTGAGCCTATCAAGTAATGGGCTAATTTACCTAAAGTCCTTCAGGCAAACATAAACAGAAGGCTTTGCGATCCTTCATCTGCAGGTTGTCCCCTCTCCCTGATGTTGGTCTGCTGAAGTTTCACGCGAGGACGTCGTAGACAATGGTGACTCTCCTCGCTCCCGGGCGCTCGGTGCTCAATCAGCGCCTTTTATTCTCCAACAAGTTGTTAATTGAGATGTCATCTTCATTAGCTGTAAGCTGGTGAGCACTCGCGTGCTGCAGACAAGTAATTACAAATCGCTGCTGTCTTTATCTGTCAGTGTGGATAATGAGAGTGCTGACGTCAAGCGGGTGGAAATGTGGCTAAAACAAACAGAGAATTGTGCTCTGGGCAGAGCCCAGCCCTTGCACTTCTCTTTAACTGCTTTCTCGTTGAAGCGCTTGCCAAAACAGACAACATTACATCATGTGGGTTCGTCCTGAGCGCTGCAGCCTTTTCAGGTGTGTGCGTGTGTGGCCATTTGTTAGCAGCGACAAGGGGAAATGATGCTGGGGTAAAAAAAAAAAAAAATCCTAAAATTCAAGGAGGTGAAAGATATAAAAAAACTGACTAGTAAGAAACAAAATACATGATACATGTTGACAGTTTTCATTTATTGAGATGTTTTAGTGGTTTTGGATCTGGACTGGAAAGCGCACATTGACATCCTCATGGTGGCTTTATGAGCAGATCGAGTCCGAGAATTGTAACACTGTGTGCCTCGAGGGGGTTTGATTTTTGGCCACTAAAAAGTGATTAGAGAAAGGAGATTATTTGCCTTGATGGAAGTGTTCCCTCAAAAAAGTCCACCTTAACAAAAGGACAAGTTTATGTATATCTGTGTGTCTGGTTTGCTGTCTCTTTGTCATTCCAACAGATGGTGCATTACAGATATTTTTAGTAATTAAATTTTGTTGTATGTGTCATTGCAACAGATGGTACATCATAAGCATTAACCCTGCTTTTATGAATCCCATACTGAATAATATATAACAGAGATATATGCATTGTAAAAGTCATTCCAAGGTGGCACAAATCGCAAAATTTGTAGCAATGAAATTAATGGAATTTGTCATTCCAACTGATGGTGCTTCACAAATATTTGATGTAATTAAATGCATTGCATGTGTCATTCAGTGGCGTAGCGTAGTGAGAGCGGCAGGGGCGGCCCGCCCCGGGCGGCACTTTTAGGGGGCGGCAAAATTTCACAATAAATAATAATAATATCTTGTAAAAATTTGAACCATACCTAAATAAGGGGGCGGCGGAATTTTCCTCCGCCCCGGGCGGCTGACACCCACGCTACGCTACTGGTGTCATTCCAACTAATGGCACATCAGAAACATTTCTAGTAATAAAATCAATTGCATTTGTCATTCCACCAGATGGTGCATCACACATATTTGTAGTAATTAAATACACTGCATGTGTCATTGCAACAAAATCACATCATACACATTAACCCTGCTTTTATGAATCCCATACCAAATAGCATATAACAGAGACATATGCATTGCAATTGTCATTCAAACAAATGGCACATCACAAACATTCGTAGCAAAGACATTAATTGCATTTGTCATTCCAGCAAATAGCAAATCATGAACATTAATGCTGCTTTTTTTAATCCAAAACCAAATAACATTGAGAGTACCGATACATATGTATTGCATACATTCCAACACATGGTACATCATAAACATTTCCTCTGCTTTTATGAATTCCATACCAAATGGTATATAAAAGAGACATATGCATTGCATTTGTCATTCTAACAAATGGTGCATCACAAATATTTGTAGCAATTAAATGTATTGCATGTGTCATTCCAACAAATGGCACATCAGAAACATTTCTAGTAATAAAATCAATTGCATTTGTCATTCCACCAGATGGTGCATCACACATATTTGTAGTAATTAAATGCACTGCAAGTGTCATTGCAACAAAGACACATCATACACATTAACCCTGCTTTTATGAATCCCATACCAAACAGCATATAACAGAGACATATGCATTGCAATTGTCATTCAAACAGATAGCACATCATAAACATTTGTAGCAAAGACATTAACTGCATTTGTCATTCCAGCAAATAGCAAATCATGAACATTAATCCTGCTTTTTGTAATCCAATACCAAATAACAAATAGAGTACCGATACATAAGTATTGCACATATTCCAACGCATGGTACACATCATAAACATTGCCCCTGCTTTTATAAATTCCATATCCAAATGGTATATAAAAGAGGCATATGCATTGCATTTGTCATTCCAACAGATGGTGCATCATAAATTTTAACCCTGCCTTTTTGAATCCTATTCCAAATAGCATATAATGGAGACATATACACTGCATTTGTCATTCCAACAGATGACGCATCATACACATGTATAGTAATGCATTTTATCACAACAAGGAAAAACTCTTGTAGGGCAAAAAAATGGAAGAAACCTTGGGAAAGGCAGTTCAAAGAGAGACCTCTTTCCAGGTAGGTTGGGCGTGCAGTGGGTGTCAAAAAGAAGGGGGTCAATACAATACAGAGAACAGAACACAAATAAACTTCGATACGGTATAAAAATATTAAAAGTATGGGGCAGAATTTAGCAGTAGATGATATCACATAACATGATTTGGATTTGTTAAATAGCATATAACAGAAACATTCCAACAGATGGCACATCGCAAACATTTGTAGTTATGTATTTTATAAAATATTAGGCAGGTGGCTGACTGGTGTAAATCAAGTTGACAAACTGTGTAATACTCAGAAACACAATCTAAAAAACCAAAGCCTTCCCTCCTTCGATTTCTGACCAACATGCTTGTTTGTTGTTGTCCAGTAGCTTTATTACCTTTGGACAGACACTGCACCTGCGGTTTAAGGCCTAATAGTCCAATACCATTTTCCAGACTGAGAGAGAAAAGCAACAATGCAGGAAGGCTGATGTCTTGTAATTATAGTGTTCAGCTTTCTAAGACACCAACTTCAGAAGAGAAATGAAACTGAGGTCCTGACTCTCTGTGGTCATAAAAGACCCCTGGGCATCCTTTGTAAAGAGTAGGGGTTATCCCGACGTCCAGGCTAAATTGCCCATCATGGCCTGGCCGTTCTGGCCCCCTAATCATCCCTTCTCTCTAATTGTCTCTCTCTCTCTTCCTCACCACCGCACCATCTAACAGCTCATGTGTGGTGAGTGTACTGGAATAAAAATGGCATAAAAAATGGCTGTGGTCGCATCATCCAGGTGGATGCTGCACATCAGTGGTGGTTGACGTAGCTCGCCACTCACTAATAAAGTGCTGTAAGTAGCAAGATAAAGCACTATTTAAATGTAAAGAATTATTATTATTATTGTATGTCCTAAACAGAAGGCAGCTAGGTGCTGGTAATATTCTGTGCCATCTTCACCATCCTCTGCAGTGCTTTGTGATCTTGAACCAAGCAGCCGCCCTGTCATACACAAATACTTACAAATGGATGGTGCCCTCCAAAGATTCATTCTCCTTGATTTATTCCTCTGCTCCACAGTTTCAAATGACAAATCCGACAATTCAGACATCGTGATTGAAGGGCACATTGCAGACTTTCTCTGAGGACTGACTGAGGTCATTTATGTTAGGTAGAGTGCCTAGAAGGGTCTGGGTGGTCTCGTGTCCTCGGAACCCCTGCAGATTTTATTTTTTCTCCAGCCGTCTGGAGTTTTGTTGTTTTTTCTGTCCTCCCTGGCCATCGGACCTTACTTTTATTCTACGTTAATTAGTGTTCTCTTATTTTAATTCTTAATTTGTCTTTTTTTCTCTTTCTTCATCATGTAAAGCACTTTGAGCTACATTACTTGTATGAAAATATGCTATAGAAATACAGTTAGGTCCATAAATATTTGTACAGAGACAACTGTTTTCTCATTTTGGTTCTGTACATTACCACAATGAATTTTAAATGAAACAACTCCGATGCAGTTGAAGTGCAGACTTTCAGCTTTAATTCAGTGGGGTGAACAAAACGATTGCATAAAAATGTGAGGCAACTAAAGCATTTTTTTAACACAATCCCTTCATTTCAGGGGCTCAAAAGTAATTGGACAAATTAAAGAACTGGAAATAAAATGTTCATTTCTAATACTTGGTTGAAAACCCTTTGCTGGCAATGACAGCCTGAAGTCTTGAACTCCTGGACATCACCAGATGTTGGGTTTCCTCCTTTTTAATGCTCTGCCAGGCCTTTACCGCAGCGGCTTTCAGTTACTGTTTGTTTGTGGGCCTTTCTGTCTGAAGTTTAGTCTTCAACAAGTGAAATGCCTGCTCAGTTGGGTTAAGATCAGGTGACTGACTTGGCCATTCAAGAATTTTCCACTTCTTTGCTTTAATAAACTCCTGGGTTGCTTTGGCTGTATGTTTTGTGTCATTGTCCATCTGTATCATGAATCAATTTGACTGCTGTATTTAGCTGGATCTGAGCAGACAGTATGTCTCTGAACACCTCAAAATTCATTTGGCTGCTTCTGTCCTGTGTCACATCATCAATAAACACTAGTGTCCCAGTGCCATTGGCAGCCATGCACGCCCAAGCCATCACACTGCCTCCCTCCACCATGTTTTACAGATGATGTGCTATGCTTTGGATAATGAGCTGTTCTACGCCTTCTCCATACTTTTTTCTTGCCATCATTCTGGTAGAGGTTGATCTTGGTTTCATCTGTCCAAAGAATGTTTTTCCAGAACTGTGCTGGCTTTTTTAGATGTTCTTTAGCAAAGTGCAATCTAGCCTTTCTATTCTTGAGGCTTATGAGTGTCTTGCACCTTGCAGTGCGCCCTCTGTATTTACTTTCATGCCATCTTCTCTTTATGGTAGACTTGGATATCGATACGCCCGCCTACCCCCTGGAGAGTGTTGTTCACTTGCTTGGCTGTTGTGAAGGGGTTTCTCTTCACCATGGAAATGATTCTGCGATCATCCACCACTGTTGTCTTCCGTGGACGTCCAGGTCTTTTTGTGTTGCTGAGTTCACCAGTGCTTGCTTTCTTTCTCAGGATGTACCAAACTGTAGATTTTGCCACTTCATAATATTGTAGCAATTTCTCAGATGGGTTTTTCTGTTTTCGCAGCTTAAGGATGGCTTCTTTCACCAGCATGGAGAGCTCCTTTGACAGCATGTTGTCTGTTCACAGCAAAATCTTCCACATGCAAGCACCACACCTCAAATCAACTCCAGGTCTTTTATCTGCTTCATTGATAAGGACATAACGACGGACTTGTCTACACCTGCCCATGAAATAGTCTTTGAGTCAATTTGTCCAATTACTTTTGAGCCCCTGAAATGAAGGGATTGTGTTCAAAAAATGCTTTAGTTGCCTCACATTTTTATGCAATCGTTTTGTTCACCCCACTGAATTAAACCTGAAAGTCTGCACTTCAACTGCATCGGAGTTGTTTCATTTCAAATTCATTGTGGTAATGTACAGAACCAAAATGAGAAAAAAGTTGTCTCTGTCCAAATATTTATGGACCTAACTGTAAATGTTGTTGTTGTTGAAGGGGATTTGCATTCATTTTGGTCACTTTTTATACGCGGCCCCCCATTTCCAGCCACCGTAAAAAACGACACCCTGTTCCAGTGCGGTGCTGAGGAGTCACTTGCTGCACTCGGGTCCCAATCCTGGTGGTTCGTCGTGCGGCGGGTGCAGCAACACGCTCTCCGCTCATGATCTCCAACCTCTCCTTCCCCCATTTCAGGGCCTCATAATGTTTGGGACAATTGGCGTCCCAGGTGTTTGTGATTCCTCAGGTGGGTTTCAAGGCTTCATAAGAAACCTCCGCTTGCTTCTACCCTTTGGAGTCTGTAGTTGCCATTGTTTAACATGAGGACAAGAGCTGTGCCAATGAAAATCAAAGATGCCACACTCATAGGAAGGAGAGATTTTAGGTTTAGATTTTTAATAGCTTAGAAATCCTTTGTGAAGACATGTTTACACTGTCATTAAGATTACTGAGCGCAGATTGATGATCACAATGAAAACTACAACACAATAAAGTAGGGGTGCCCAACTCCAGCCCTGGAGGGCCGCAGAGGATGCAGGTTTTCATTCTAACCCTTTTCTTAATTAGTGATCTGTTTTTGCTGCTAATTAACTTCTTATGAATTAATTTTAATTGACTTGTTTTTTAAGAAATGTTCCTCTGAATTGCTTCACTTCTTTCCTTAAATGGTACCCAATGAAATGTGAAGTGAGTGAGCCATCAGAAGACCAACTAAGTCAGGGCCTCAAACTCCAACCAAATTCACTCCCACCAGTTGCTTCATTAGGTGCTGATTCTTGTCGTTAATTAAACTCGTTCTTTAATTCCATGGCTTGTTGCTGCTCTCACTGTGCATTAGCAGACATTTCTGAAATTGTTGATTTTCTCTTTTCTAAGAGCACTGCTAAAATGTTTTGCGGACCTGAGCAGATCAGCATTCCTGAGACCTTCACCTTTCTTTATTTTCAGATATTGTACGATGGACACCAGTTATTTTGGCTCATTTTGTATCTCATTATTGTTTGGCTGCTAATTAAGGAGAAAGAAACAATTAAGGGGTCTGAGTCTTCAAGAGCAAGTCAAATAAAATGAATGCAAAAGAAGTTAATTACCAGCAAAAACAGGACACTAATTAAGAAAAGGGTTAGAATGAAAACCTGCAGCCACTCCGGCCCACTAGGATTGGAGTTAGGCACCCTGCTATAAAGTGTGCAGAAAGTGAAGGGGTCTGAATCCACTGTGTAATGGCTGATTGATTACTTAGGAATGATATTTGCATGATGGTCCATAAACGATGTGAGATCTGGAGATAAACGAGCAGCACTGTATTCCAAAGACATGACAGATTTGGGCCAGTGCTCAATAGAACAAGCACTACACTATAAAAAATGTGGATGTGCGTGGACACACACACACACACACATTAGGTCTGGTCCTGAGGCTGGCACAGTGAGAGTGGCACTTTTACTCTGTCTGTTACCAAGCTAAATGCAGATTAACAGAAAGGAAGAAAACGAGGGATGATGGCAGATGGTATTATCTTGCTCTTTAGCAATTTTGCTCACCGCGGAAGGAAATGTACCTCCATTTCATGTCCTGCTCTTTGCACTTCTGTGCTTCCTTTCCAAACAGTAATTGGGATGCTTTTTCAGCTGGCAGTGGCAGTTTTATGAACTCCCGCCATGCCGTTGCTAAATGACACCTCAAGGCTTATTTTAGCAGAGTGGCGTTGCGGTGGGCCAGGAGCAGGTCCCTGGAGGGTCTGCAGGTGGAAGCGGGTGGAGGGCAGACCTCCTTGGGTTCTGTGCTGTTTACACACTCCAGGAATTTTGGGGTGGGGGTGTTGATCATTCAGCCAGAGAGACCTTCTCCCACTTCAGAACCCCATGTCTCCAAGGGAACCTTATAAATGAACTGTCCACATAGATTTGCTAAAACAATGTAGGATTATTCCAACGCATTACATTAGAAATGTACAGAAAAGCCAAACAAATAAAGGCACCTTTCTGTAGATCTTCTCAGTTATTCATCTTTTTGTTTCTTGTATATACAGGTAAAATTCTGCTACAATGAACTTCCAGGGACCTAAAACATATTTCGTTGTAATGAAAATTTCATAATAATGAGATTCTGTATTTGTCACTATAGTGCTTTCTTTAACTTGTGTTCAGGCGTCTGCAGTCATTTCAATAGCGTCTTTCGCGTTCATTTTAAGCTTCTCCTGTCTACAAGTTATGCTGACGAGAATTTTTCTCAGCATTTCCTTGCGATAACACACTTTCAGGGTGCGAATGATGAACAAATGCAATGCCTGAAGCACTGCTGTGCAATTGGGTGGAAGGAACTCAACGTGAACATTATATACAGTGCATCTGGAAAGTATTCCCAGCGCATCACATTTTGCACATTTTGTTATGTTACAGCCTTATTCCAAAATGGATTAAATTCATTTTTTTCCTCAGAATTCTACACACAACACCCCATAATGACAACGTGAAAAAAGTTTACTTGAGATTTTTGCAAATTCACTAAAAATAAAAAAACTGAGAAATCCCATGTACATAAGTATTCACAGCCTTTGCCATGAAGCTCGAAATTGAGCTCAGGTGCCTCCTGTTTCCCCGATCATCCTTGAGATGTTTCTGCAGCTTCATTGGAGTCCACCTGTGGTAAATTCAGTTGACTGGACGTGATTTGGAAAGGCACACACCTGTCTATAGAAGGTCCCACAGTTGACCGTTCATGTCAGAGCACAAACCAAGCATGAAGTCAAAGGAATTGTCTGTAGATGTCCAAGACAGGATTGTCTCGAGGCACAAATCTGGGGAAGGTTACAGAAAAATTTCTGCTGCTTTGAAGGTCCCAATGAGCACAGTGACCTCCATCATCTGTAAGTGGAAGAAGTTCGAAACCACCAGGACTCTTCTTAGAGCTGGCCGGCCATCTAAACTGAGCGATCGGGGGAGAAGGGCCTTATTCAGGGAGGTGACCAAGAACCCGATGGTCACTCTGTCAGAGCTCCAGAGGTCCTCTGTGGATAGAGGAGAACCTTCTATAAGGACAACCATCTCTGCAGCAATCCACCAATCAGGCCTGTATGGTAGAGTGGCCAGACGGAAGCCACTCCTTAGTAAAAGGCACATGGCAGCCCGCCTGGAGTTTGCCAAAAGGCACCTGAAGGACTCTCAGACCATGAGAAAGAAAATTCTCTGGTCTGATGAGACAAAGATTGAACTCTTTGGTGTGAATGCCAGGCGTCACGTTTGGAGGAAACCAGGCACCGCTCATCACCAGGCCAATACCATCCCTACAGTGAAGCATGGTGGTGACAGCATCATGCTGTGGGGATGTTTTTCAGTGGCAGGGGCTGGGAGACTAGTCAGGATAAAGTGAAAGATGACTGCAGCAATGTACAGAGACATCCTGGATGAAAACCTGCTCCAGAGCGCTCTTCACCTCAGACTGGGGTGACGGTTCATCTTTCAGCAGGACAACAACCCTAAGCACACAGCCAAGATATCAAAGGAGTGGCTTCAGGACAACTCTGTGAATGTCCCTGAGTGGCCCAACCAGAGCCCAGACTTGAATCCGATTGAACATCTCTAGAGAGATCTTAAAATGGCTGTGCACTGCGTTTCCCATCCAGCCTGATGGAGCTTGAGAGGTGCTGCAAAGAGGAATGGGCGAAACTGGCCAAGGATAGGTGTGCCAAGCTTGTGGCATCATATTCAAAAAGACTTGAGGCTGTAATTGCTGCCAAAGGGGCATCAACAAAGTATTGAGCAAAGGCTGTGAATACTTATGGACATGGGATTTCTCAGTTTTTTTATTTTTAATAAATTTGCAAAAACCTCAAGTAAACTTTTTTCACGTTGTCATTATGGGGTGTTGTGTGTAGAATTCTGAGGAAAAAAATGAATTTAATCCATTTTGGAATAAGGCTGTAACATAAGAAAATGTGGAAAAAGTGATGCACTGTGAATACTTTCTGGATGCACTGTAAATGTGAAAGCATGTTGTGGGCAGCACAGTTATCAATCAGAAGCCGAATCATCCTTTTCGTCTTCTTCATATTGTGAGGTTTCTGAACTCTTTTGGGACTGCACCAGACCATGACTCGGAGAGGAATTACCATCACACAGACCCTAAAGTTACCCCTCCCAGTGCCTGCGTGGGACAAAAGAAAGAGAAATTTAAAACACTTTGAGTACAGCTTGTGTTCATTCAGAATACAAATCAAGAAACTGTATTAGCTGGCTTGGATGCCATTTCCAGGAAATTTGATTTAATTGATTGTTACATAACACTCATCCCAACCAGTTTGCCCTACAGTTTTGCAAAATTTAATACACTTTATACTAAAATGGGAGTGAGTGAAGGTGTAGAGTCACAGCTGAAATATTAAGAGCATTTTTATAAAAATACCTACACTTCACAGAGGAATCCCTGCACTACACCATAGATAGATAGATAGATAGATAGATAGATAGATAGATAGATAGATAGATAGATAGATAGATAGATAGATAGATAGATAGATAGATAGATAGATAGATAGATAGATAGATAGATAGATAGATAGATAGATAGATAGATAGATAGATAGATAGATAGATAGATAGATAGATAGATAGATAGATAGATAGCCAGGAGAATAACTTGCCAGAGTTTGTTAAAGAAAACCCACAGGAAAATTGTACCTCTCAAATGACGATCTTTGATGGTTCACGAAACTTAAATGAGATTCTCATTTGTTTCATTTAAGAGTTAGCTTTGCCACAGATGTTGCTCCTAAAACCCCTTAAGAGAAACAACTTTAGACAAAAAGGAGACTCAAGATAGAGCTGAGGTAAAAGGACTCAAAACTGAGAATTCAGTTTGAAAGGCATAGTATGATTTGTGAGATCTCTTTCTTATCTTCTATAAATCTCTTTCAAGGCTTCATATTTTTTATTGCATTGATGCCTTTATGACACTGACCTACAACATTTGAGATATGTTTGGTTAGATTTCCTTTGCTTTTCTAATTAGAACACAGGCAGGTGAAATGGTCACACAGTGGTGTCAGCAGTGGGATTTGAACACACGATCTCAGGGTTTGAAGTCCAAAGTCTTACCCATTAGGCCACACTGCCTGCCTTTTTTTCCAGAATGTGTCTGATCTAACTGGAGCACAGCCATATAAATTATAGCAACTAATAGCATTATTCATAAGTAAGGACTACAGTTTTATAATCCTAGTAAAGTGTTTTATTACTACCATCCATACATTTCACCACATATTACTGAGCACACAATGCAAATACTTTCAAATTGCAAAAGAAATATATATTTCCTTCCAGTGGCACTCACATGTGTCATCATGAAGTGCTTTGAGAAACTGGTGCGGAGTCATATCATCGCCTGCCTGCCAGTAGACCTGGACCCATTTCAATTTGCTTACAAACCAAAGAGATCCCTGGAGGACACTGTGCCCACTGCCCTTCATGCTGCCCTGACCCACCTGGAGGAACAGGGGAGTTACGCCAGACTGCTCTTTGTAGACTTCAGCTTGGTGTTTAACACCATCCTCCCACAACGACTGGTGTCCAAACTGGCAGATCTGGGACTTCCATCACTCACCTGCAGTTTGATACTGGACTTCCTGACTGGTCACTCCCAGAGGGTCAGGCTGGGTCCCCACACATCCACTGCTCTCAGTCTCAACATCGGGACGCCGCAGGGTTGTGTGCTCAGCCCGCTTCTCTACACCCTCTATACATATGACTCTGTCCCCATTCACCATAGCAAGAAGATCATAAAATTCATGGATGACAAGATGGTGGTCAGACTCATCTCGGGCAAGGAGCGTGAGCTGGCATACAGGGACGAGGTGGAGTGGCTATCAGAGTGGTGCAGAGTCAATAACCTGCTCTTCATCACCACAACAACAAAGGAGCTTGTTATTGACTTTAGAAAAAACAAAACTGACATCCTGCCACTCATCATTGGCGGGGCCTGTGTGGAGAGGGTCCAGGTGTTCAGGTTTCTGGGCATTGAGCTGGAGGATGACCTGACCTGGAGCGCCAACACTAAGGAGCTGCTGAAAAAGGCGCAGCAGAGACTGTATTTTCTGAGAATCCTCAGAAAGAACCATCTCCCCAAAAATCTGCTCCTTGCCTTTTATCACTGTTCCATCGAGAGTGTGCTTACATACGGACTGTGTGTGGGGTACGGCAGCTGCACTTCCTCAGAAAGAAAAGCACTCCACAGTGTCGTCAGTACAGCAGAGAGAACAATTGGTTGTAGCCTCCCCACTCTGGAACAAATCTACACCTCCCGATGCCGCAAAAAAGCAATTGACATTTCACAGGATTCATCACATCCCGGTCATTGCCTCTGCCAGCTTTTGCCATCGAACAAGATAAACAGAGCAAAAGCAATCATGGCCATGAAGTCAGAATAACACTGCTCCATATCATTCTACCAATGTGCTATATAGACCTGAAGTCAACCAGTGCAATTTGTGCATTTAACCAGTGCAATTTTTGCATTTAACGAGTACAATTCATATATATAACCAGTGCAATTTGTATATTTTGTAAAGTACTTTTATTACTATTCGGTTTGTATTATTTTCTCTTTTCTTGTCTTTTTAACTCTTACGCCTCACACTGAATCGACTGCACCTTCAATTTCGGTGTTCCTTTGTAAAAGTGACAACGACAATAAAGATCTATCTATCTATCTATCTATCTATCTATCTATCTATCTATCTATCTATCTATCTATCTATCTATCTATCTATCTATCTATCTATCTATCTATCTATCTATCTATCTATCTATCTATCTATCTATCTATCTATCTATCTATCTATCTATCTATCTATACTAGGAGGTTCACCCCCTGCTCGCTTCGCTCACCAACCCCCCTGACCTGTGCTACATGCCAGCCACTTCGCGTCTCTGCTGCTCGCGTTGTGAAGAGGGGGGCTGAACACATCCCAAGGAGACGCGGTCGCTCCTCCAAAACCCTCTCTTAAATGGCGATACAATGGGAAACAACTACAGTTTTCTTTTTACCTCCTCTTTGCTCGATCAGCTGCTGGCTTGCTGCTGCCGTCGTGCCACGCGAGATGCTTCAAACATTTAAAAGCCTGTACAGCAGCTGTCCTACTCTTTGTCTTTTATTTCCAGCCCCAGGCACAGTTAAATCTCTTGGCACAAAGTCTCGTCTCGCGGGACGTGAATTCTTGATATTTTTTAGTTTATAATTTAAAAATGAAATAAGAATCTGAAAATCTAACAACATCACATTAAAGTTCGACAAATTCTGCAAAGAATGATACCGAATATATATATGTAGGTTTTAAAATAAGCCCGATTTAAAACGTGACAACAAACGTGACACATAAAATCATTGCACAAAATCAGTGCACTTTTAGACTTAGGATTTTATATATAGAGAGTAGATATAGGGGAAAGTGTAGCTTTTTACAAAGATCTTTGAATAAATAAATACATAAATAGGTAAATAAATAAAAAAATAAATATACACAAACACTATGATCTGAACACACGCCAAAATAACTAAAAAACAAGAAAATTAAAAAGAAAAGGAATTTTCTGACTTAGCTGTTCCAGTCCCAGTGAGACGCTATGCAGACGAGTTTCTGTTGACATGAAGGAGCCGCAGTCCGATTATTGTCACACTGTTACAGTGCCTATAATTAAAGACCTGTAAATTCAGTCCATTCTGGTTCAATTGAGCAAAATAATTAAAATGTAATTAAAACTTAATATAATCAATCTGCAGTTCAAAAAGTGAAGTAACCATTGTAGACATGAGCGTTAACACTGTCTCTGTTATATGCATGACGATGCCTGAATTTTGAGCAAACATTGAAGGAATCACCTGATTTCGTAAAGAGGTTAGAAGAGCCTCTGATACAGTTTGAGTTGAAGACGGTGATTTAGATATGATTTGTTTGTTTGTTTCTCTTTTTCTTATGCTTGGTTTGCTCTTAGCGAGTTTAAAGACTATTTTCCATGAAATTCCCTTTAAAAAGTCTTTAATTTCCTCCTCACAGAACTGACACCAACTGCCTGCATGTCTGAATGTTTCTGTTCTTCCAACCTCAAAAATGACGCACTTACCATGAATAAGCTCATCAGTTCCTTTTCCCCCTTAGTATGTCTGTTGAGAATTTGAAAACCCATTTTGATGGTTTGAATCATTATTTTTGTGCTTTAAATACAGGTTTTAAATTTGCAAGAATTTTATGCTCTGAACGTTAAATTTTTAGATCTTTATTTTCATGTATGTGCTTGACGTTGTGAAAAACGACACACTTAAAAAGGTCTGGGGAAGAATGTTCAAGCAAGTTCTAGAAAAAAAACCCAATCTAAATCCGTTAAGTAGTTCTCTCGTTCGCCAGCTAAGTGGATGTAAGATACGCCCTGAGGCTGACGCGTGAGTGAGGAGGGCCCCATCCTCCTCCCATCGACCCGCTACGTGTCTCTCTTTTTCGCACAAATAAATCGGTACCGCAAGCAAAGTATGATACATAGCACGATGAGAGAAGTTGCAAAATCAACTGTAATGTTAAAAAAAAAGATCTAAATCCGTTAAGTAGTTCTCCTGTGAAATGCAGACAGACAGACAGACAGACAGACAGACAGACAGACAGACAGACAGACAGACAGACAGACACTGGAATTTTTTCATATATATATATATATATATATATATATATATATATATATATATATATATATATATATATATATATATATATATATATATATATATTGTAGAACTTGACCCGAACACAGACAGGCAGACACGTTGTAATCACCCCACACACGTTTATTATATAAGTGCTCCATTATTTCAAGTGCTCGTAGGTCCCCAATTCCCCAAAGTCACAACACACAATGCCTTCTCTTCAGGCCACCTCCTTGCCTCCTCCAGAGACCTCGTCCTTCTTCACTCCCGACTCAAGTCCACGTATGAAGGGAGGCGGCCCTTTTCATCCTCACTTGGATGTGCTCCAGGTGCTTCCCAGCAATCTTCCACCGGCACTCCCCAGTGTGGCGGAAGTGCCGGCTGCGTACCCGGAAGCACTCTGGGTGTCCCTGCTTCTCTTCCCCCCAGCACTTCCGGGTCTGGCGGAAGTGCTGAGATCCAGGGCTCCCAAGGCATCAGGGTGCCCCCTGGCAGTGACCATGGGCCCCTACAGGGTTCAGCTTCAAAGCTCTGTACCCGTGGTCCCCATAGCAACCAGGGTGGTTGCCCCATGTGATCTGAGGTGGGCATAAGCCTTCTTCCGGTCCACCGGGACATCCCATCCGGGTCGCTCCCCCAGCCACCTGCAACAATATATACTGTATATAAAGATAAGATATCGAGCCTGCCTCTATTATTACTATTTTATTATTGCATGTATATATGTATGTAGATTTTTCATTAAATGTGGGAGCCCCTTTTTGAGGAGCCTGGTTCAGCTACACCATTTACAGTTTTTGCACTGGGAAATCCGGTAATGGAAAATTTCTGTGCTGCCCCCGTTGCCTTGATGCCCTAAGAACACATTAATTTTGCTTCACGTTTCATCATCCCTGAATGTGTTGCACTTTCTCATATCTTGCTGAGGAGACTAACCAAGTACATCCCAGAACTTAAGGACGTGCCCTAGTCTGATCGACTCAGAGAATTTAGTCTTAACTAAAGAGAAGAATACGTGGGGACCTAATCCCGGACTTTAAACTTCTCAAAAGTGCAAAAAAAAAGTAGATCCAGGAGAATTCGTTCAAGTTATCGGTGGATCACATAGTGGAAAGTGAAGCTAGGAAGCCAACTTCTTTAGACAGTGCAGGAATTGGAACAAATTACAGAGTCATGGGGTTGAAGCAGAAACCTTGACAACCTTTAAGATGAATCTAAATGGAACTATTAGCTAAACGAAGATCTGCTCTCGTGAATCAAATGTCTTCATTTCTTATGTTCTTCTGCTTCTTTTCATAAAGAAATGTCTCCTAACATATAATTACATTTTACGATTATCTCTTGTGAGAAGATGAAGAGCTCTACACCCATCCCCATACCCAAAAAGGCCCCATTGCAGCAATGAGTGCAAGACAGACAGCAACCCTGAATGAGTGACCAGTCCATTTCTGGGGACATTCACTGATATGGGAGCCCATTTAGACTCACCATTTACTGTCACATAGAAAGAAAACTGAAAACTCGTGGATATGGGCAGAGGGTGAACATTTCACACAGCAACCAGGTGGAGGACTCAAGCCAAGAATTCCAAAAGTGCAAGGGCAGTTTACAATACCCATCACACCACTTGTCTTATTTAATGGCATCTACGAATTTAGGTAACATATCTAAATTAAGTTCTTATAAACTTAAAAGAGCACTGTTCACAGCTTAGCAGAACTATATTGGGCCCTTAACCTGAAAATTGCTCCAGGGCTGCTTTACCAAGGCTGTCCCTGCGCTCTGACCTCCAAAGGTTATGCAAAAAGACAAATTTCCCCTCAGGGATTAATACAGCGTACTATCTAAATAACTTTTTTTTATGTTTTATTCAATTCTGAATACACACACACGCATACAATAACACCAGCAATCCTCATCTCTTGAAAGTATTACTGAAAATAAAAATCTCAAACAGTACAGAATTAAATTAGAGTGGCTAAACAGTGTTTTTGTTTCTTTAGGTCACTTTCCGTGCCATCATCTCCTGTGTATAATTTTCATGTTGCGCTAATGGACCTAATGAAGGTGTACCAATTTGTTCCCACGTTAGAGATACGTGACTATTCATTTACTTTGCAACTCCAAACTGTCTCGTTACATATGAGTGTACTTGGTGAACGACTGTCATTTCGGCCATTATTATTTCCCAATGCATCCACTCACAGTGACACTGTAATAAAAAAGCAGGTTCGGTTCACAAAATGGATGGATTGCAGCTTAAAGATAAAAAGCACAGAAGTTTCAGAATGACATGGATGTTCCTCAAAAGCAGGGTTTTTTTTTTTTTGTTACCGTCCCACCCTGTGAGACTGAATAAAACCTAACAACATCTCATCCTAGGAATGGAAAGATAGCCATCTGACTGAGAAAACGTTCATTAGGAGATTATCCGATTTCAAATTTTGTGCCATTTAGTTACATTTCCAAACACCGGTACCTTCACCCCCCACGGTATTAATGAAGTGTAATGTGGCAAAGAATAAGTAAAAAGAAAAGAAGGAGAGACAGAGACAGAGAGTGTGTGAGAAAGAGAGAGAAAACAAGCTGGAGACAACGAGCTCAAAGGAAGGCTTTCACAACACAATTATTATTACAGTGAGAGTGAAATAAGAGAGAAGGAGAGAAAGTCGACTCGAGAGGTGTTAAGAGCAAAGACTAGCGGCATCGTGAGATGGGGAGTGGAGGACAAGCAGCCACCCGCCTCCCAGAAAGTGAGGAAGTCAAAGTAACACAACACTTGACAATAGGGACGACCTGACTGTATCTATTAGTTAATCTTGGTTACGTAGTAAGATCTTAGCAAACACTTGGTTAGTAAGCAAAACCCTTAAGACCTCTCTTCCAAACTGTCACCAAAATGGCATTACCTCTAATGGAACTTGGGCTCTGTTATGATTCTGTTATGTTTCCTGGCTACAGTATCTCCTGTTCAGTATCAGTAGGTTCTCTCTACATTTGGCAGGATTTATTTTTGGATACTCCGATATCTTCCCAAGGACTGAAAGACCATAGATGTCCTATTACAGTAAATGCTGTTTCTAAGTTTACTCAAGAGTGGGTGCAAGTGGGAAGTGGTCTGATGGCATGTATGGAGTGGTTTGTCTCATTGAAACTGGAGTTTCAAATGGCACTAGAAAGGAAATAACCAGGAGAACAGAAAATTCTGTATAGATGTCTCAATACAATGAAAGGGATAGATAGATAGATAGATAGATAGATAGATAGATAGATAGATAGATAGATAGATAGATAGATAGATAGATAGATAGATAGATAGATAGATAGATAGATAGATAGATAGATAGATAGATAGATAGATAGATAGATAGATAGAACATAAGTGTATTGAACTGAATCAGTCCATCATAGATAGTTCATATGTTCCAGTTTATGTATTTGACCATAATGGATGTAGTGTTGGGATTTTTTATGTATCTTCCATTGTAAAGTGGGAATAAAGAACTGGCCTGACTAGCCTGTAGAAATTGAAATGAGGAATTAGATTTTTTTTCTTTGTTCCATTGTTGTTTACGTCTTGCTTTTCAAGTGTCTGCAGTAAAAATAAACTTTACAGAATCTCTAGGTATTTATTGTATGCACATATACAGTATATACATATTTCTAAGTGTATCTTATTTGGTGTTTAGTGCTCAGTATTTTGTTGATAGATAGATAGATAGATAGATAGATAGATAGATAGATAGATAGATAGATAGATAGATAGATAGATAGATAGATAGATAGATAGATAGATAGATAGATAGATAGATAGATAGATAGATAGATAGATAGATAGCCATTAATAAACATTTCATACGTGATGGACTAATGTTTATTCCCATTTATCTTTCTTTTTGTTCTTCTTCTCACTTCTATCCTTTGCCCTTTTCCCCTGCCTCCCATGTCTCTCTGCCTGTTCCTGTTTTTCTCGCTCTTTATTTTGTCAGGACATTACGGCCCCCTTGCTGTTTTATTAGCTACCCTGCTGCACACCCTGAGAGTCTCTGCCTTCAACGTGACTGACGCCTCCTCTGCTACCGCCATCCAGAGAACATACGAACTGACTAAATATCTGGAGCATCAGCTTAGCACACTGACTGTCAGTTATGTGAGTTCACCATCGCTCTGTGATGTTCCATGTACAGCTGCTGTCTTTTCTCTTTCTGTTTGCTACTTGACACCAGTTCTCATTTTATTTTAATAAAGTTGATGTAGTGTATTGTCTGCTAATTCACGTATTTTCCATTTATAAAACACCTTTCAGAGAGAGCTGGTTGTGCAGTGATTAGCACTGCTGCCTTGTGGGTGCTGTTCCTGAGTCTCAATCACTGACTTGGGTGTGGTGTTGCATGTTCCCCCCACTGTCAGTTCACTTTTTTCCCCAGGTACTCTACTTTACCTTTCATATCCCATAGATATGTTTTAGGTTGGCTGGCATGTGTGGGTGTCCCATGCAAGTTCCGTTTTTGGAATGTGTGTTGCACATTTATTAAGAATGAAAATACAGAAATATCACTTTGATACAAGTACTCCGACCCTCTACTATAACACTTGAAATGTGGCTCAGGTGCATCCCATTCTACTGACCATCATTGAGATGTTTCCACACTTTGTTGTGGTCTGTGGAGTTGCATGTAAAACTTAGAGACAGGATTGTGTGAAGGTGCAGATATGAGGAGGGCTGCAAAAAAATTATAGTAACATTGCAGGTCCTCAAGGGTAGAACAACCTCATAATTCTTAAACCGTTACAAGTTTACTAGAGCTGACTGCTTGACCAAATTGAGCAATCATGGGAGAAAGGCCTGAGTGAAGAGGTGAACAAGAACCAAATGGTTAGTTACTCTAACCTAGTTTGAGAGAAACTGTATGGAGATGGGAGAAACTTCCAGAAGAATTACCACCACTGTAAATCTCCACTAATCAGGGCATTATACATTCTGACCTGGTGGTGCTCGAGCCCTGAGGAAGAAAGTTATTTTGCAAGGTAAATGTTTACTAAAGTAACATTCAGTGCCCATGGCAATGAAAAATCAATAAAGGGATCTCCTTAATGTCTTTTTGGTTTCTCCTCGACAACAATGAGATCAGAAAGAAATAAATGGAGATTTTGCCTTTTTGTCTCCTGCTTCTCAGATTCTTTGTGTTCACCATGTACGACAGCATGAATAATTCTCTTTTGAAGTACTTCATATTTTCACTGACCCATTCTGTTTTATTCACATCAGACTCATTAAAAAGAGTATCCACAAATACTGACACATTTGAATCTCCTAAGCTCCTTGCAAAGGTCCATTAACCATAGCAAAGCTCAAAGGCTGATCTTTGATGGCCCATGAGACTTCACAGAGATTCTCATTTATGTTTCATTTAAGAATCAGCTTTGTCTCAGATGCTGCTCCTAGAATCCCTTAGAAGAAACAGCTTTAGACAAAAAGGAGACAAAATTGAGAATTTAGTTTGAAAAGCATGGTATATTTTCTGAAGTTGTTGTAATCTCTTTCAAGACTTCATAGTGTTTACTTACTATAAGACTAATTCCTTTATCCAAGGGGATTTACATCATCTGGGATATGATTGGTTACATTTCTTTTGTTTTTCAAATTGGAGCACAGGCAGGTGAAGGGACTTGCTCATAGATACATGGTGTCAGCAGTGGGATTTAAAAACATAGCCTCAGGACTTGAAGTCCAAAGTCTTAAACCACTATGTCGTATTGTCTGCCTTATCTTCCAGAATGAGTCTGATCTAACTGGAGCACAGTAATAGATAGATAGATAGATAGATAGATAGATAGATAGATAGATAGATAGATAGATAGATAGATAGATAGATAGATAGATAGATAGATAGATAGATAGATAGATAGATAGATAGATAGATAGATAGATAGATAGATAGATAGATAGATACTTTATTAATCCCAAGGGGAAATTCACATTCTCCAGCAGCAGCATACTGATATAAAAAAAACAATATTAAATTAAAGATTGATAACAATGCAGGTAAAAACAGACAATAACTTTTTATAATGTTAACGTTTATCCCCCCGGGTGGAATTGAAGAGTCGCATAGTTTGGGGGAGGAACGATCTCCTCAGTCTGTCAGTGGAGCAGGACAGTGACAGCAGTCTGTCGCTGAAGCTGCTCCTCTGTCTGGAGATGATCCTGTTCAGTGGATGCAGTGGATTCTCCATAATTGATAGGAGCCTGCTGAGCGCCCGTCGCTCTGCCACAGATGTTAAACTGTCCAGCTCCATGCCAACAATAGAGCCTGCCTTCCTCACCAGTTTGTCCAGGCATGAGGCGTCTTCTTAATGCTGCCTCCCCAGCACACCACCGCGTAGAAGAGGGCGCTCGCCACAACTGTCTGATAGAACATCTGCAGCATCTTATTGCAGATGTTGAAGGACGCCAGCCTTCTAAGGAAGTATAACCAGCTCTGTCCTTTCTTACACAGAGCATCAGTATTGGCAGTCCAGTCTAATTTATCATCCAGCTGCACTCCCAGGTATTTATAGGTCTGCACCATCTGCACACAGTCACCTTTGATGATCTAATATAATATCTAATATAAATTAGGCCAACTAATAGTATTATTCAGAAGACACACAGAGAGAGAGGGGTGGGATCGTGCACTGATCACAGTGCATTGCAGCATTCCACCACATGGCAAACCGCCCAGATTGAGATCTGAGTGCAGCTGTGCAGCGGGTGACACCTCAGCACACACTGGAACAGTGTGAGGTTTTTTTTAACAGTGGCTGGAGTGCCAATCCTGCCACCAACCCACAGGTGTTCCCTGCAAGTTGGAGGACCTGCTTGCAGGGCTGGATGCAGATTTAACGTCATACCCAGGACAGAGCAATTGAAGGTGAAGGCTCAAGAGCAAGGACTACAATTTTGTAATCATAGTGTTTCTTACCACAAACAACTGGCCATACATTTCACCATATACTACTGACCACACTATGGAAAAACTTTCTTCTTCTTCTTCTTCTTCTTCTTCTTCTTCTTCTTCTTCTTCTTCTTCTTCTTCTTCTTCTTCTTCTTCTTCTTCTTCTTCTTCTTCTTCTTCTTCTTCCTCTTCTTCTTCTTCTTCCAGCTGCTCCCATTAAGGGTTGCCACAGCAGATCATCTAGTTCCATGTCCTCTGCATCTTGCTCGGTCACACCCGTCACCTGCATGCCCTCTCTCACCACATCCATAAACCTCCTCTTACGCCTTCCTCTTGTCCTCTGCACAAGACCAAACCAACGCAATCTCACCTCTCTGACTTTGTCTCGCAACCATCCATCCTGAGCCGACCCTCTAATGTACTCAAAAGTCCATCCTCATCAAACTTTCAAATTGCAGAATGATATATGAAGATGCTACTTGGAAAATCCAAGCCCCTTCTGTGACGTTGCTGAGCTCTCTGTGGAAGCTCCAAGAGATTTCTGGGTATTTTTTTTTTTCTAGCTGAAACATTGGAGAAGCAGGAGACATAAGACAATGTCTGCATTTTCTTTCTTTCTGATCTCACTGTCATTGAGGAGAGACCAAAAAGATATTATGGAGATCCCTTTTTTGATTCTTCATTTCAATGGGTAGCTCTAAGGACAACTTTTTAGATGGTAAGAAATTACAAATTTCTATTACAGTTGAGAATATTTAGACAATAAGCATCTAAACTGAAGCACACATTTTAATTTTTCAATTATATGATTCAAATATTGTTGTTTACTGTAAATCCTTACATTTCTTATGAAGACCCTGAATTACGGCGACTTACCCTAATTTAGACTTTTTTGGTGAGCTGCTTCTGTTTAGGGCAAAGTGGTGGCTCTGAGGCTGGGGATTGGAAGGTTGTCAGTTCAGATCCCATAAACGCCAACAGTGATTCTGCTGCGTTGGGCCCTTGAGCAAGACCCTTAACCTGCAATTGCTTCTTCCTGGCTACGGCGTTAATCTGCATCCAGCCCAGCATGTAGGCAGGGAAAAACCTGGGGGTTGGTGGCAGAATTGGCACTCCAACCATCATAAAAAACTTCACACTGTTCCATTTCATCTGAACTAGTGTGGTGCTGAGGTGTCACCCGTCGCATGGCTGGTCCTAATCTGGGATCCTGAGGTGGTTTGTCATGTGGTGGTTGCTGCAATGCACTATATCTGCTTCTCTTTCAAGTAGTTGTATGGGTGACCCAAAGCAACTGTAGTAATATTTTTTAATAGTGTAAGAGGACCTGGCATGGGCAGCGGAATGTTGTTTTTGCCTCCCAGCTTGTTTTTCTACACTTTGTTCGGAGTCCTCCTGTGGTCTGTGGAGTTGCATGTAGAGCTTAGAGACAGAATTGTGTGAAGGCACAGATATGAGGAAGGCTACAAAAAAAGTATAGTAACGTTGAAGGTCCTCAAGGGTAGAACAGCCTCCATAAATAAGGTTCACCTTATTACACTGTATTTAGGTGCACATTGAAACAAATATTCTGACCCCTGTTCTCCGTCCTATCTCTTTAGCTAACCTACTTGGGGCCACCATTCAATGATCCTGACTTCACTCCACCCCGCCCCAACAATTCAGCTTCTCTTCCCAGTGCTGCCACACGTCTGGATCTTTGGAAAGGACTGGATAACCGTCTGCGACTGTCTGAGAACCACCGAGCCTACAGTATTCTTCTGGGCGCTCTGAAAGGACTGGCAGCAGGGACCCTTTGCCCATCCCTTCAAAGGTCCCTTCAGCACTTCTGCACGGGTTTGCACGGCCTACTGGTAAGCATTGCTGGGGTCATGACCTCACTGGGGTATCCACCACCTTTGCCAAGTGGAGAAGACATCCCCAACTATTTTACCCCCAAGCCTGGAAGTTTGTATCGAGGAGGAGGACACCCATCTGGCTTTGGAAGGGCTTTTCTCACGACACCAAGTCTTGCCCTAGCAGATTTTCACAGCAGAGATTCATCTTTCTTAAATGAGAAACCGGCACGATTTTCGGAAAGAGATGCTAGGTACCTAAGCCTTGGAGCTGGTGTTTCCCAGCGAGATTATCCCCGGGAATACTTCCCCGGAAAATTCCTTAGCAGAATTCCAGTCACCACAGGTTCTGCTCCACCCGTGGAAAAGCCTCTCACGAGAAACTTGACACAGTTTGAGGGCAGTTCTTCTCCCGCCAGAAGGCGGCAGACTTTATGGGGCGAAGGTAGCGGACCTTACTCTTCTTACCTTGTCCCCGAAACACACACTCTGAGTGACTTCTCCAGAAAAATGGGAGGCTTTTGGGTGCTGAAGGAACTCCAAACGTGGCTCTGGCGATCAGCCAAAGACTTCAATCGACTCAAGAAGAAGCTGCCCATCCCACGGAGGCGAAGCTAGTACTGAAAGTCAGGGTTCAATTCGGCTAATTGGGGTTCTCGAGAGGTTAGTAGGGACCAGGTCAGGGGTTGATTAAAAATGGGGATGGGGTTAATGGGGATTGGCAGGTTGGGTCTTGGGGGCTGGTTGTGATTGGAGGAGGGGTAGATGGAGATTGGAGGGAGGTTGGTTAGAAATTGGGATATGTCAATTTGGGGGGGGGGGGGGGGGTTGCAGGGTGGGATTTCAGAACTTTGAAAGCTGTAGAAGAAAATTCTTTCAGATTGAAGGCAAAGAAAAGGTTCACGAAATGTCATTGCCAGGCATGCCTCAGAAAGTCGGAGTGGTTTTACTGATTTTTTTTTTTTTTTTCCCCTTAATCAGATTTGAACTGCCGCTTAAAATCGTGCCATTGGTTTTCCCAGTCTGTTTACATTCCACTTCGCTAGCGATTTCCTGGTGCTGACCTCCCTGGGATTATTTTTTTTTTTTAGCTTACGTCGGCTGCTTCAAGACTATCTCTCCTTTTTAACCTTTCCCTATTTTTCCACCTTGTTCCAATTACATATTGACAAATTTTAACGGGCTTTTTTTGACTACTTGCACATTTTGAAAATGCTTTTAAACTTTTCGGGCGGGTTGCAGCTCCACAGTCTGTTCTAATTTTGCCCCACTGGGTTTTATTAGAATTTCTTTGTTCCGCTGGAGGTAAAGTTCAACATATCCTCTTCGTTTTTTTTTTTTTGTCTGTTCTCGTTCTGCGTGCGATGTTTTACGGGCCATTCCTCTGGGAAGCGCACATGTTCATAGCCTGCCCTGGAATCCCTTTTCATTGGTAATCGCTCCATGCTGGTCGGAAACTGGACTTTTATAGCTGTGCAACCACAGACGCATCAAGTTGCTGGGTTATGGCATTTAAACTCATCCTCGTTTTATATTCATTCATATAATTAAAAAAAAAACATCCGTGGTGTGACTGTTAAATTAGAAATAGGGCTCACTGAAGTCGGCTAGGAAAACGTCTTGCAGCATTGCTTATATGTCTGCACAGGGAATTAGCAAGCATTTTACAATGAAACCCTTGATCCTGCCATAACTGATGAAAAGTACAGTATGTGCAGATGAATCGCGACGTGACAAAGTCCACTCAGCACTGTGGCTTTACGTTGCTAAGTACAGGCAAGCAAAGTCCCACTAAGAAGAAATGCAATGCAATTTCTATGCCGTCTACCATCAAGAGTGCCAAAAACGCATTGTGGCCTTGTGAACGGCGCTATATAGCGCCCGACCTGGCACAGACTGAGACAGAGGCACGTATTTAAATAAAACACACTTTATTTCTTCTTCATCCGTGGGGCATGCCTTCCCCGTGTCCCACAGGCCCAACACAGTCCCAAATAAACTCACAATTACTCTCTCTTCTCCCTTTTACCACCACTCCTCCTCAGGCTTAGTCCTCCTCCTCCCGACTCTGGCTCTCTTGAGTGATGGTGGCTGGCCCTTTTTATACCCCACCCAGAAGCGTTCCAGGTGCTTGGCCACCTGGTCCTAATTGCCCTTCCGGGTGGGGCTGAAGATATGACCAGCCAGGCTGCTGACTCCATGCAGCTCCCCCTGGCGGCCATCCAAGCCCCCAACCAGGCTGTGGAGGACTCCATGTCCCATGGAGCCATGCGCCAAGCTGGGAAATCATCATCCGCCAGGGAGGCGTCCCGGGGGAGGTATTGAGCTGCCCGTGGTGGCTCCCCCGGAACAGATGCAGCAGAGGCGTCCCTGCCGGGCATGGAACCCGGTTGTCCTTTACAGCCTGTAGGGGGCCCCAGACCCAGTTACACCGCAACAGTCCCAGTTCAAATAAAGTCCATTTTTAGTTTAAACACAACCTTCATGTATGCTTTTTCATTCAAAATACTGCACCAGTCTTCTTCGTTTTCTCCACATTCACTCTTTCCTTCATGCCCGACTCCGAGGTGAGTGGAGGACTCTCTTTTAACTCTGGACCAGGGAGTACTTTCGGTGCTTAATCTATTGCTGGGAAGGACTTCTGGGTCAGGGAGGACCACCACTGTCTTTGTATCATCACTATCCAAATCCTCCCCCTGGCGGTCCTCACCGAACCCAACAAGGAAGTCCCGTGGGCCCACAACCCCAAATCTGCCCTCTTGGTGTCCATACTGGATCTTTCCAGACAGGATGCTGCCACCCAGTGTACGGCGCAGGGGGTTCGGTCGCTCTGCCTATAGCAGGATGTCAGCCACTGTGCTGATCTTCCCAGTTCCAGAGTCCATCCCACTGTAGCCACTGTGACATCCTTCCTCCTCCATGTGCTGGCATGGAGACAGGGCTGGATTAACCATTAAGTAAAATAAGCACATGCTTGGGGAATCAAGGGAAGGGGGGGCACCTCAGAAATTTTAAATTACTGGATTTCCCATGGACCATATAGTGGAAAACTGCAAATGGTGCAACTGAACCAGGTTCTACAAAAAGGGGCTCCCACATTAAATAAAAAAATACATGCATATATATACAGGGTACAATAATAATAAAATAGTAATAACAGAGGTTAATGATGTATTTTAATCTTAGGAATACAACAAATTTAGAACCTAGTAACTACTACATGGTCCACCAAGCCTCACGTGATTGGTCTTGTTTTGTTCATGGTAGCGGTCCCATTCAGTTGTCTACTGAGAGTGAGTGCAGCACATATATATGGGGGCACCAACAATCTTTTAAGAACATCTTTAGATCCTCTAAAGGTCTTAATCCTGCCCTACATGGTGAGGAGATATTACCGCTAGCTCCCTCGCTTTCTATTATCATGGCCTCCTGGCCAGGTAAATCAGCAGTGTCCATACCAGCTTGGTCGCCAGTTTGATTTCACAGTCAAAGAGGAGGCAATAAGGTCACATCCAAGATAATACGAGCTCAGGCTGGACTAGAAGAGCACAAGAGTGTGCAGATGAGGTACTTTCACGTACGGCCATCTTGTCTGGTTGCACGTACCTTTGTGTACTGATTCACTTCTTACATAATTGCCATTTTTTAATGAATATGGATATATTTTCCTTACTCCTAAACTGTACATTGGCTCTTTGTCAGCTTTATTATTTTACCATTAAATTCAACCGACCAAGATCAGCTGGGGGTGCCGTCTAAAATGCTTTACCGATCTTCTGACACTGCTGACTCCCATGTAGAAACCTCCACAATTCTGTGCAAGAACGTGGGTATTTCAAACATTGTACATCGTGTAAACAACATGTCCTGCCAGTCATTCTCTCATTTCCTTATTCTGATCACACACCATAAAATAACGATGGCGACATTCATCGTTCACGTGTGAGATGACACAAGCGACCTACTGGTTACGATTAGTGATGAGTGATCAATCAACCCCAGCGCCGCCATGCACCCGTTCTGATCCTGCACCCTCCTGAGATGAGATTATTTATTTAAAACCTGCACAACACCATGGACCACTCTTCACGGAAACACCTACCTACTTGCAACTTACCTAAAAACCGCCACATCGCAGTTAAGGATACGCAGATTTCCACTAATTTTAATGAGAAATCTTTATTTAAATCCTTAACGGCTGGCAGATACATGTTAAATTAATGCATGAAAACCCTTTTCTTCCTGTGTGAAGGTCATGAACTTTGTTGGAAGGAAAACGCAATTTTCCTTTGTGCCTCAAAACATGGAGTTTCACTGCGAATTCAATTTCATGCGAATCGTCTCGAGTTATGATGCTACACATCCGAACACTGTTGGTCATTTCTTGGTAATTCCAGTGTTCTTCCCTTCTTTTGGTAGAGCCCATGTACCTGGTAATCGTGTGAACTGTTTGTTTGACAATACAATGTGTTTCTGTGGGAAATTACAAATTGAACAATGATTTCAGTGGAAAGAAATTCTTTAATCTCCTGGAGCATCTGTGATGTATCCTTGTATTATCGTTGTTATTGTTGTTTCTGTATGCATATATATAGAGATATATATATATTTATATTGAACTCGTAGAAGACATAATAATGCAGATGCTGTATTTTTGTGTTGGTTTCATCAAAACTGGGTGCACAAGTGATTGTTGCTGGTTTGCAGTTTGATTAAGCAAAAGAAAAAACAGTTCTGGTAAATTTGTCGTTAGAACGTTGTGAAAGATTTTGCAAACCTATAGCCTGCTTATGTGTGTGTGTGTGTGTGTGTACGTGTGTGTGTGTGTGTGTGTGTGTGTGAGAGTGAAAGTGAGTGCGACTTTAACAAACAATTGGGCTGGAAAGAAAGAAGACTGCAAGTACCTAAACCGTTTCTAACATCATTCTGCCACATCCATACTTAGAGAAGGTTTAAAAATTTCAAGAGATCGTTAATCGATCAATGCTATCTACTTCTAATGTTAAATGCTGAATGGAGGTTTCTCTCAGGCTACATCCAAAGTATTACGTTTTAGTTTGAAAATGCAGACATTAGTCTCCATCTTTCAGCCACCAACAAAACTGAGACTTTTGAAAATGTTCTCCAGGGTGTTATACTTCTGAAAACGCCAGCTCGGTATTTCAATGTCGTTGGGTAAAAACATCAAGTTTTGAAAATGCGGACTATTATAGCGCATGATTTTTTTTTTTTGTGCTTATTATATGGTCCTTCTCTGATTGGATTAGGCTCATTACAACATCTCATTCCCTGATTGGTCACCCTTCACAGAAGAAAGCTATAGTCCAGGGAAGCGGATACAGAGGAGTTGCTCTCCATGGCCATACCTGTTAATAATACCAATTCACTTTATTTGCCATGTGCAATTTCTTGCACTTTCGCATATCCCATCTTACTTACCAGAAAGGGAGAGAGAAGCGTGGGGTCAGGGGCAGCTATTTGTAGAGCACCGCTAGGAGCAATTGCAGGTTAAGGTCTTTGCTCAAGGGCCCAACCAGGCAACCTTCCAGTTACCCACATGGGCCCTTTAGCCAGTGAGTCTGTATGCTGTTGCGTTTTCTACAATTTGAATGTTGCCTACGTGTGCAAAAGGCAAATAATCTACCGGCCGCTTCAGTTTTGCAGCAAATCCCATGGTTGACGTTACCAAGCCTTCAAGTATTTTTCCAAACATCTATGTCATATGCATTTTTTGGTTTCAGTGATAATTCCGTAAATGATGTGAAAGTGCTACTGTGGACAGACATCGTCTCCATTGAAATGAAAACGTTAGCAGTGTGGACAGTTGAGTGACTTGAAATCCATGACCTTCACTCTCAATTTACTGGGTTGACGCAGGTCCCCGTCATTTTTTTTCCCCCACAAGATGTTGATACGACGGAGCCTACAGACATGCATTTAACAGGCCGAACTGCATTTTAATGCTATCGACAGTCTGATTTGTAAAAACTACCGTTGAGTTCATCTCTAACTTATACTGTTTGGGACGACACAGAGGTTGATTATAATCACTGGTTGTTACACTTATGGGTCGGCAGCCAAGCGATACTAAACTGGAATGTTATTCAGTGAAGGAAAAAATATTTCATCTGTACACCGTTGTAGAGATTTGTGCTAAGGTGCATCCTCGAGAAAGAACCTCCACTTGTCTTTATGACGCTATTGTTGCTACCAGTCGTCCAAGAGGCAGATCGGAAACGATTCCCTGTAGTAAAACAGCTGGGTATTCTACTTGTGGGTATGAAATCTCTCTTGTCCAGTAGGCTCATAGCGGTTCAGGCAGCCTCCAGAAAGTCAGGGCCCTGTGGAGCAAAAGGAAACGTGGCGATGCACAAGGCCGTATCATGTAGCTACAGCAAATGAGGAATTCATTTCAAAAGAAGTGTCTTATTTTCTATTCTGTTCAAAAAAACATTAAAGTGTCCCCACATACAGACTGTGTGGGGTGAAACCCAGTGCTTCTTTTGAAATATATATATATATATGTGTATTTTATTTTATTTTTTTGTCATTTGTATGTTTTGTGCGTTGGTTTACTTGTCTATTTTCATTAAGGTTTATTGTCATTAATATTTCAATATTTATTTATTTCACCATTTATTTATTAAATCTTTGTATTTATTTTGAAAGTCTCTGTTGGTTTGTTTAATTAACAATAAACATTTTCAGATTAAAAATAATATTGACTTTATTTTTTGGGATGGGAGGGGAAAAGTGGGTCAAACCTAACACCTATCAACTTAGCTCTATTTTGGACCCGGTTTGGGCGCTGCCATCCATCATAGCAGTCAGCCTCTTCATCGGAGGAACTTCTTGCTTTAAGATTTCACATTTTACCGTTCCTGAGTACATACAGGTGCTGGTCATAAAATTATAATATCATGACAAAGTTGATTTATTTCAGTAATTCCATTCAAAAAGTGAAACTTGTATATTAGATTCATTCATTACACACAGACTGATGTATTTCAAATGTTTATTTCTGTTAATGTTGATGATTATAGCTGACAACTAATGAAAGTCCCAAATTCAGTATCTCGGAAAATTAGAATATCAATTAAGACCAATGCAAAAAAAGGATTTTTAGAAATGTTGGCCAACTGAAAGGTATGAACATGAAAAGTATGAGCATGTACAGCACTCAATATTTAGTTGGGGCTCCTTTGGCCTGGATTACTGCAGCAATGTGGCGTGGCATGGAGTCGATCAGTCTGTGGCACTGCTCAGGTGTTATGAGAGCCCATGTTGCTCTGATAGTGGCCTTCAGCTCTTCTGAATTGTTGGGTCTGGCGTATTGCAATCTCCTCTTCACAATACCCCATAGATTTTCTATGGGGTTAAGGTCAGGCGAGTTTGCTGGCCAATCAAGAACAGGGATACCATGGTCCTTAAACCAGGTACTGGTAGCTTTGGCACTGTGTGCAGGTGCCAGGTCCTGTTGGAAAATGAAATCTGCATCTCCATAAAGTTCGTCAGCAGCAGGAAGCATGAAGTGCTCTAAAACTTCCTGGTAGACGGCCGCGTTGACCTTGGACCTCAGAAAACACAATGGACCAACACCAGCAGATGACATGTCACCCCAAACCATCACTGACTGTGGAAACTTTACACTGGACCTCACGCAACGTGGATTCTATGCCTCTCCTCTCTTCCTCCAGACTCTGGGACCTTGATTTCCAAAGAAAATGCAAAATTTACTTTCATCAGAAAGCAGCAGTTCAGTCCTTTTTGTCTTTAGCCCAGGCGAGACGCTTCTGACGCTGTCTCTTGTTCAAGAGTGGCTTGACACAAGGAACGTGACAGCTGAAGCCCATGTCTTGCATACGTCTGTGCCTGGTGGTTCTTGAAGCACTGACTCCAGCTGCAGTCCACTCTTTGTGAATCTCCCCCACATTTTTGAATGGGTTTTGTTTCACAATCCTCTCCAGGGTGCGGTTATCCCTATTGCTTGTACACTTTTTTCTACCACATCTTGTCCTTCCCTTCGCCTCTCTATTAATGTGCTTGGACACAGAGCTCTGTGAACAGCCAGCCTCTTTAGCAATGACTTTTTGTGTCTTGCCCTCCTTGTGCGAGGTGTCAATGGTCGTCTTTTGGACAACTGTCAAGTCAGCAGTCTTCCCCATGATTGTGTAGCCTACAGAACTCGACTGAGAGACCATTTAAAGGCTTTTGAGTTAATTAGCTGATTAGAGTGTGGCACCAGGTGTCTTCAATATTGAACCTTTTCACAATATTCTAATTTTCCGAGATACTGAATTTGGGACTTTCATTAGTTGTCAGTTATAATCATCAACATTAAAAGAAATAAACATTTGATTAAACATCAGTCTGTGTGTAATGAATGAATCTAATATACAAGTTTCACTTTTTGAATGGAATTACTGAAATAAATCAACTTTGTCATGATATTCTAATTTTATGACCAGCACCTGTACAACCGATTCAGTCAGAATCCGGACTCCTGTACTTTTGTTATGCTACGGTCTTGTGCCATAATAGCAGCCCTACCACCTGCACTTCAGAACAAGTCGTCCAACCTGAAGCTATGCGTGGTCAGGCCCGGCCACTACTAGGAAAAGCTTGGCTTGCTGATAGAAGAGGTGTTGGCAAGACCAACAGGGGGCACTTACTCCGTGGTCTGAATGTGGATCCCAATGCCCCAGTGCAGTGACAGGGACACGGTGCTGTAGAAATGACGAAAAACTGAGGTCCCGACTGCCCGTCATCATTAAAGATTCCTGGGCATCCCTCATAAAGAACAGCATATATCCCGATGTCCTGGCTAAATTGCTTACCATGGCATGGTCTTTCAGGGCCCCCCTCTGTCTCTAATTGGCTAACTATCTCTCACCCCTTCACCACCTAACAGATAATATGTGGTGACTGTACTGGTGCAAAAATGCCTGCCGTCACATCATCCAGGTGGGAGCTGCACATTAGTGGTGGTTGAATTGGCTCCCCACTCAATACAAAAAGAACTACATAAAGAAGTATTATTAAAATCATTTGAATTCATTTTCTCCATAATCAAGTAACTCGAAATGCCATGTAACCAGTAGGTGGCGCCACTGAGCCCTGAACCCCAGACCAAATAACGCCCAACACAGTCACAGTTCAAATAATGGATTTTTATCCACTACGCTCCTCACACAATAAAGCACAAAACAACAAACCTTTTTCTTCTCCTTATGCCACCCGTTGAGTGTCACCCGCCTTCTCCTAACTCTGACTCCTCAACGTAAGGCAGCGGGCTCCTTTTATGCTGGACCCAGCATGGGCAATTCCAGTTTATTTGGGGTCTTTCCTCCGACAGCGCTCTCTTGCGGCTCCCAGGGACCCTGACAGGATTGCATTTCCTGACTCCAGTTCCCATGAACCCCTGCTGGTGTCCCAGCTGAGATACTTCGAGTGGACCACTGCCACCTAATGTATGAGGGATGGAACTGCTCCTGGTCTCTGGCTTCTGCTCTTTCCATTCAATGGCACCTTCCAGCTTGGCAAGAGGTCATGCCGTCATCCAGCTGGGATGCCCATTTGTCCTCCAAGGCACTCACCCCCCAAAATGACCAGGTGAAAACAACATTTTTTATATATCTGGCAAATAGAAAACTGAAATATAATGGACCTGGAGTCTTTACTTAGTTAGCTGAAGCCCCTTTGGCAGTAATTACAGTCTGCTTGGCTTTGATGCAGCAAGCCTTGTGTTAAAAGCAGTGTTAATGTCCGTGATGCACCATCTGTTAGAGTGACAAATGTAATGCTTTTTATTACTACAAGTGTTTGTGATGTGCTGTCTGTTTTTAATGACAGAGATATAGAAAATGGATGGACACACAGACACTTTCCTTGATATGTTTGTGAACCAGGGAAGACCTCCCCTGACAGCACCCCTTTGCAGCATCCAGAGACCCCAACAGAGTTGCATTTCTGGATTCCACTTCCCATGAACCCCTGCAGGTTTCCAGTCTGGGGTTGTCTCTAGCAGACCACTGCCACCACTGTATAGAGCAGCGTTTCTCAATCTTTAAGTATTTGCAACCTGAGTTTTCGTAACAGTTTTAATCGTGCCCCCCTATCGTTTTTTTGAAACCCTAATAAAATGTATTCCTATATTTTTTGCTGCCGATACACCACTACAAGTTTAAAATGTTCTTACGAATAGTGAAATTACGCCACATATGGCAACAATCGTGCCTCCTTTTTTGTTACTTTGTGCCCCCCGCCGCACAGTTTGAGAACCACTGGTATAGGGGATGGAACTGCTCCTGGCCTCTGGCTTCTGGTTGTCCATCTCCGGGACTCCTTCTAACTTGGCAAGAGGTCATGACTGTCATCTAGCTGAGATTCCCGTCTGTCCTCCATGGCATTCACAACCCCAAAATGACCAAGTGAAAGCAGGATTTTTTTAAGTTTTGCAAATTAATTAAAAATAAAAAATAGAAATTTGACATTGATGCAAGTATTCTGAGCCTTGACTCAAGCCACTTTCGCAGTAATTACAGCCTGCTTGGCTTTGATGCCACAAGCCTTGTGTTAAATTTTAAGATGCACCATCTGTTGGAATGCCAATAGCAGTGCATTTTATTGTTACAAGTGTTTGTGATGTGCCATCTGTTGGAATGACGAGGACAGAGAAAATGGATGGACACGCAGATGCTTATCCTTTGATCAAGGTGAATTTAATTACTTTTTTCATTTATTTATTTCAGTGAGAATAATGTGGCCAGAGTTGCCAGATCTTGCTCTTTTTTGAAAGCGATCTGGCAGTGTATGGTTTATTCGGCTATTTGTAATGTGCAGTAGGCAACCCGTCCCGTCACCTTTCATTCATCCACCGGTCTTGTAGCGTGCTTTAAACACTGAGAAGGACCCCCCACTCCCACCTACTTTTTGACTTTATATTGTGTATTATGTTTCAAAGGGATCTGAATATGGAGTGGGGTGTCACAGGCCTCACAATAAGGAGAAGAGGATTTGCCTGCGTGGAGTTTCCATTTTCTCCCTGTGCACGTGTTTCCTTCAAAGATATGCAGTTTGGGTGAACTGCCATTGCTTAATTGGCCCATGTGTGTGCACCATATGAGGGGCTGGCACCCAGTCCAGGTGTCATTCATGCCTTGAGCCCCTTGATTGCTGGGATAGGCTTTAGCGACCTCTCAACCCGGCTCTGAATAAAAAGGTTAGGAAGATGGATGGATGGGTAAACATTGTTTGTTTAAATGACTTGTTCAGGGTCACACAGTGCTCCGAGTGCAAGGGCTGAGTTGACAACCTTGGTGTTTAAAGACCCAAGCAATGGCCACATCTGCCTGCCAGGTGCAAATGGTTCACTTGAGAAAAAAACGTTCATTTACACAATAAGGCAATGATTGGCGTCGTTAAAGAAATAAAATAAAAATCAGACGGTAGTTTTATGTAGGCAAGCAGGGATTCTTTTATCTAATCCCACCTATTTAGGTGTTTTGCTAACTTTTTTTTTTTTCTTTTTCAATTAAACAATTCCGGGTAAGAGGTGCGATTTATTTTGTCAGCGGCACGTCTTTTACACACGATGGTTCATTTACTAAGTTCAACTTGCACCTCAGACAGTTTGATAGTTCTTTGTATTCTTCCCTAGCCTGGGGGAGCAATCTTAAAATGTAGATGTGAAAGTAAGCCGTGAAATTACTGGCCAATTTGAGCTCATCTCGCTGGCAGCCACACACCTGCACTCCCTCCGAGACACCTGGCGGCATCACAAACGAAGGGGGGAGTGGGAGAAGGGGGGGGGGGGGGAGAGAGGAATGGAGAAAAAACTACCAACCCCGCACGGAAACGCACACTGGCTGGGCATCAGCCTGCCTCAAACGGAGACCCAACTGGATCTAAATCCAGAGTCAAGGGCGTGACCGTGCGGGAGTGCGCGCCCCGGTGAGCGGCTGACAGCGCTCGCGCCCGCGCCCGCGGAGTCCCGTACTGGTAGTGAATGTGACGTCACAACGCCTTAGTGTTCATCCCTGGCGCGGCGAGCTGCAGGCAGAGGGACCTGAAGCGAAGTTTTAATTGTGCGCTGTCATCTCGGCAATGAAAGATTATCTGATGGTTCAAGAACCAGAACTTTGAGTACTGACAGAGATATTCAAAGGAAAGTTTGAACGGGTAGGTCAAAAATCATACACACAGTTTTAGGAAACGCAGTTCGTTTGCTCAAGCCATGGGCCAATAGAAAAAAAGTACAGAAAACTTTAGTTTAACTCACTTTGTTTTTAATTTCAAATTAATTCGTAATAGTACGCCAATGTTTACAGTGAACGCTGCTAAACACTCCTAAACGTACTTCGTTAATGTATGTCGTAAAATTTAATCTTTAATTAGTGTCTTATTTTGCAAACAAATCGTTCAGACTCCCAAATCCTTATGAACATGTGCATTTATGATACTGTCAATCCATTTTCCCGTGCACAAATAAGACAAAATTACATTCACCAAAAGCAATAAAATAGCACACAAGATCGATGTTGAAATTTGCCTATAACTTTTAATTAATCCGGGGTTTGTAAAGCAATTTCTGGTTTTCAAAAATGCAAAATGTATATTGAAAAAGTACAACGCAAATATGATAATAACTTGTTAATTAAAGTCAAATGTTATGTTGTAAGAAAACCAGTATATCTAATTAATTTTTTTCTTATAAAAACATTTGTGTAAACCTCACATCAAAGTAATTTAACGGCTTTCTAGTGCTTTAAATATCCATTACCAATTTTGTCTTCAGATAAGAAAACAATGCAGGATAGTATGTATGTGTGTGTATATATATATATATATATATATATATATATATATATCGTTATTCAGGCAATAGTCGGTCTAGTAGTCCTCCATTGAGTGAGCCTCGGAACTGTTCGTGACAAAGGAGAAATGGTTAACAACAGCGCCTCCTCTCTACTGTACCATGTCAAAAGTGCATCTGAAAAATCATTGCATTTTTTGGCTTAAAAATTATATTTGTAATAAATCTAAATGTGCAAAATACTAAAAGTACAAAGTTGGAAATTAAAAATGATATAAATAATGATAATAATCATATGAACAGCACACTGCACATGTGCAAGTAACACGAGCATCACTTTCAGATTCACGGACCGTTTTAATTTCACTAACTGAAGACAGATTCACTTCTTCGTCATCACGGTTGATGACAGGTGTTTCTTACGAGATGCTATTATGAGGCTAGGACAAGATGGCCTACACTGTTACCCGGGTAACGCTCACGTCTGACGCTTATGTAAGACACGCCAATACCGTTGTCCAAGTAACACTTGGCATTAACGCTTTTGGTGCTTTAACAGCCCAAGTAAACCTCCGGTCTGTCTTATGCAAGTTGTCTGAGTAACATTCGGGACTAACACTTTTAGCACTGTTTTTACAGCCAGAGTGAGACTCAGGTCTAACGCTAAGGAGTATCCCCAAAAGACACCTGTGAGACACAATATTTATTTGTGTATTTTATATGTGCTAGGGGGTTCCCCCAAGCTCGCTTTGCTCACCAACCCCACTGGCCTGTGTCACTTCGTGTTTTCTGCCTCGTGTTGTGAAGAGGGGGGCTGAACGCATCCCAAGGAGACGCGGTCGC
Organism: Erpetoichthys calabaricus; assembly: GCF_900747795.2. Classification (NCBI taxonomy): domain Eukaryota; kingdom Metazoa; phylum Chordata; class Cladistia; order Polypteriformes; family Polypteridae; genus Erpetoichthys; species Erpetoichthys calabaricus. The sequence continues at coordinate 160,134,006 of NC_041403.2, forward strand.
TCCTCTGAAACCCCCTCTTAAACGGTGATACAATGGGAAACAACTACAGATTTTTTTTTTAAGTATGTGTGTATATTAATTTATTTACTTATTTATGTACCTACTAGGGGGTTCACCCCCTGCCTGCTTCGCTCACCAACCCCTCTGGCCTGCGCTACATGCCAGCTACTTTGCATCTCTGCCGCTTGCGTTGTGAAGAGGGGGGCTGAACGCACCCCAAGGAGATGTGGTCGCTCCTCCGAAACCCCCTCTTAAACGGCGATACAATGGGAAGCAAATACGGTTTTGTTTTTACCTCCTCTTTGCTCGATCAGCTGGCTGGGTTGCTGCTACTGCCGTGCTGTTTGATCTGCATCTCGCATGGCGCTTCGAACATTTAAAAGCCTGTACAGCAGCTGTCCTACTCTTTGACATTTATTTCCGGCCCCAGGCGTGGTTAAATCTCTTGGCACAATGTCTCATCTCGCGGGACGGGAGTTCTTGATATTTTTTAAGTTTATAATTTAAAAAAGGAAAAAGAATCTGAAAATCTACCAACATCACATTAAAGTTTGATTAATTCTGAAAAGAATGATACCAAACATATATATGTAGGTTTTAAAATAAGCCAGATTTAAAGAGTGACAAAAAACGTGGCAAAAAATCGTTGCACTTTTAGGCTTTGGATTTTATATATAGAGGGTAGATTATATATGTGTATACGGTGAATTTGGTTTCTCTGTGTGCTAAGAGATCCATTTAAAATGAAAAACCAACGCATGGTGTCTGGGTATAAAAATGCAAACTCCTCTGAGGGAAGGAATGCACTGAAAGGTAATCATTTAAACTGAAAATGGAGGAGCAGGGGCAAATAAAGAAAGTAACACAGAGCTCACTCATAACTCTTTCATTAATTGAGCTTTAAACAAAACTAAGGTTTGAATCATGACAGTAACTACTTTGTTCAATTATTATTGATTTTTTTTATCATAAACTGCATTTTCTTGATGTTTACAGGTAATGAACATTTATTTTTTAATATGACTTTGATACATGCAAGCGCCTAGAAAATGCAGTTTATTATTATTATTATTATTACTCATTTACCGTATATACCCACGTATAAGTTACGTCTTGAAACCCGAAAAATCAATCATAAAATCAGATCCCGACTTATACGCCCGTTCAAAAATGTGACACTTAATTTTACTTTACATCTTCTTCCCTCCTCCAATCTCACACCAGTTTCTCAGACACATCGAATTTTGTTGCAGCAGTGCAGTTACCAATTTCTTTTGCCACTTCAACGACTTTTAATTTAAACCAGCTTCATATTTTCTTCTGATCGAACGCTCCATCGTAGATAAGGGATGCTCTTATGATAAAGGTGTATGAGGGTACGAGGTACAAAAAACACAAATCAGTGCAAATGTTGCTTCAGAATAGTTCAGGTATCACCGTGTAGTCACGTAGGCACAATAGAGAGAGAGAGAGAGAGGTTAGGAGCACATGTTGATACAGCGCATTGCCACACCCACGTAGTTAAATAAGGCCGTGTGCTCCGTGGTGACTCTCTCAGGTGGGCGTTAGCATATCATATTCTCTTGGGCCAATAGCGTGAGTTTTCCGCATTCGACTTATACGACCGACATTATAAAATACCAGAAATTATACGATAAAATCAAGTCCCGACTTATCCACAGGAGAACTTATCCATGAGTATATACGGTATTCAAGGTCACATTAAAAATGAATGTTCATTACATGCAAGCATCTAGAAAATGCAGTTTATTATTATTACTAGACATTAAGCCCGTTACAATAACGGGCACTAGAACAGTAGTCCATAAACATTAGTAGGAACAGCGTATATTAAATGGCAAGGGTCCTTTTACCTCAGTAAATTTTTTACGTAAAATGCCTGTAATTTTTCTCTGACAGTAATACTGGCTTTGCTGTCTGTAATATGCGTTTAATTTTCTGTCACAACAGTGGGCAATCAGCAGATTCTCCCCTGCAACTGATGTAATGTGCGTGAAAATAAATCTACTTTTAAAAGTCATCGTATTATAATATCATGAAAATTCGTATATTTACGAAAACCCCTTCAACGACTGACACTTTACACTTTCCCAGGCCAAGCTTCTTAATCGCAAATCTGACATCCTCAGAGTGAACACTTGCACAACAATGGGGAAGCTGGTCTCCGCGTCTCAGTACCCGATTGGATTTTTCGTGTTTTCTGTTTTAGGTCTTACCTCATTTACCGAAATCTGATTGGATCTGCCGCGCGATATTTTATAGGTCCCGCCCTCTCTGTCTTGTGTGACGCGTCAGGCGGCCTTTGAAGCATCGCACCGTGATCCGCGCATGCGCACTTCACCAGAAGACACACACACACGGACACTGGACGCACACAGGGGTTTTATTAAAGAGGATTACTCATTTACCGTATATACTTGCGTATAAGTCGGATCTTGAAACCTGAAAATCTATCATAAAGTCAGACCCCGATTTATACGCCCGTTCAAAAATGTGACACTTAATTTTACTTTACATCTTCTTCCCTCCTCCAATCTCGCACCAGTTTCTCAGACACATCGAATTTTGTTGCAGCAGCGCAGTTACCAATTTCTTTCGCCACTTCAACGACTTTTAATTTAAAACCAGCTTCATATTTTCATCTGATCGAACGCTCCATCGTAGATAAGGGATGCTCTTACGATAAAGGTGTATGAGATACAAAAAACACAAATCAGTGGAAACGTCGCTTTGGAATAGTTTAGGTATTACTGTGTGGTCACGAGAGCGAGGTTAGGAGCACATGTTGATACGGCGCATTGCCGCACCCACGTAGAAAAATAAGGCTGTGTGCTCCATGGTGACTTTCTTAGGTGGGTGTTAGCATATCATAATCTCTTGGACCAATAATGTGAGTCTTCCACATTCGACTTATACGACTGACATTATAAAATACCAGAAATTATACGATAAAATCAAGTCCCAACTTATCCACAGGAGAACTTATCCATGAGTATATACAGTATTCAAGATGACATTAAAAATAAATATACATTGCATGCAAGCATCTGGAAAATGCAGTTTATAATAATAACAGCAACAACAATAATACTATTAATGAATATTATCATTATTACACCCTCCTGTCATCACACTAAGGTACACTGGTGCGGTCGCCAGATGTCAGGTCACCCCGACCTCTTAGGCTTTGAGTTCAGTTTATTGTTCAGCTGAGGACTCATCTAAGATTGCAGGCCGTGCCGAGGAGTGCGATCTTCTGGGTGTCTTTCCACGCTGACTCTGCACAGGACTTTGTCCAGCTGCTCTTAGAACTCAGTCTTGATGGTTCCCACTGCACCTACGACTACTGGAGCCACTCTTGTCGTTGCATCTGAATTCATTCCCTACGTCTTTATACTTATTCAAGATAAGATCAAAAAGTAAATGTTCAACACATCTGCGCACCTAAAAAAATGTAGTTAATTAGGTTTGAAATAACTAGTCACGTTGAAAATATTTCAAATAAAAACGTTACTTTAGAGCTAAGTTTTTGAAGCTGTTTCTGGCTTTGAAGAGAAAGTTGATTCCACTTGAGCACAGTTGCTCAATTAAGCATTTAAATGATCTGGAAATTCTCCATAACATAACACAATATTCTCAAGGCTGCTTAATCCAATCCAGGATTTGGGGGATTCTGAGATTTTCCCTTAAACAGTTTATAACTTGCAGGTAATTCCTTTAAGAAGAGCTTTGTGTTCTGGAGAGACGCTCGCCTTGCCATTAATTTATCTGAAACGGCCGGGCTCGGGTGAAGTGAGTGCTTGTTTGATAATTTCCTTCAGTCTCTTTTGAGAGCCCGGGGATTGTGAAAGGGCTTCATAAAATCAATGGAAAGTGACAGCTGGGGGTCCACATCAGTGCACGGCCTGAGGCACACATAAGTGCACATGCGTACCTGTATTATATAATGCTCTAATTTACACAAAACAATGAATAACATAACTCCTTAATGGCTATTTAAAACTCTTAAAGAATGGATTCATTGTTTAGGCAATATAGAAAATTCTCTACAAAGCCAATCAGTCTGCAAACCAGTCAGATTACAGCCTCTGGGCAACTCAAAGGGTACTTTTTGATGAATTCATTTGTGTGTGCCATGCCACCCTCAGCCTGCATTATTAATTCGTACCCTGCATTTTTAGCTATCTCTTAGCCCCCTATTATTAAACCCAGCAGGTGATTTATGGCTTTTCAGTTCATTCTCTTCCAGACCTTCTTCTGCTCCCGACAGATGCACGTCAGCTTGGATCACACATGAAAAAGTGTGTTGAGGTGGGCATTCTGATATGCCACTCTTGGCACCAGTGTAGTGCTCAGCTGTTAGTTCACCTGAATGAAGCCCAAAGTTATGTGGGCCACTGTCGGCCATTTTCATGAGCTGTCTGTTGCAGAATGCAGGATCTGCTGTTCGCCTCATTCTTCTTGGGATGCACTCATCCCATGTTGACACATCAGGAGTTGAAGGCCGCTTCAACCCTAATTCTTGCCCACTCCCTTTATGCATGGCATGCACACACAACTTGTTGCCACCTACCTGCCTGCATTAAACAACTCTTGACTGCGTTGTCAGTTGTGAGAGATGGGCAGGTGGACCTCTCTCATTTCTGTAGTAACACACATGGTCAACACCTCATTCAGCTCAGGCACTTTTCCTACATTGTTCTAACAGGCCCTAATAACTTCCTTTGTCAAGAAGCCCACACTTGGCCTTTCCCAAATAGGTAAGTAACTGCAGACCAGGCGCTATCGTCTCCTCTCCTTTGTATCCAACAGTCTGTCACCAAGTCAAATTCTTCTACAGAATGCACTGCTTGATCCTAATCAGTCAGGCTTCAAGAGGGGTCATTGTACTGAGATGGCTCTACTTACTGTTGTTGACTACCAACATGTCATCTGTCCTCATTCTGCTAGATCTCTAGGCCCTGTCATCATGTTCCATGATTTCTCCTATCAGATCAATTCCAATGAAACGTCATTGTCCTCACCATCAGAGTACACAGTATCAACTGGACTCTCTGCACATCTCATTAATGTCAAAACCTGGTTGAAGGAACACCATCCCCAGCTCAATCTGGCAAAGATGAATGTTCTTGTTATCACAGCTCATCTGTCTACTTAACACCCCATCACTGTTGAGCCCAGATCACTATGACTAACACCTGCCAAGTCTGTATGCCACATTGGGGTGTTGATCCATGCACCAGCTGTCCTCCATTAATGATGTTCCAACAGTCTCTCTGTCTTGTAGATTCACTCTATACAATGTCTGCAAGATCAGATCAGAGTGTGCAGTACAGCAGCTGGTCCAGGCTTTGGTTTTGATATGTTTGGTCTGCTGCGACTCTCTGCTGACAGGAGTACTGGCATGTGTCCCAAAGAGACTGGAGAAGATTCACACTGCAGCAGCATGTTTGGTGTTCAACCAGCCAGGATGGGCACATGCCACTCCTCTTTTCAGATGATTACCGTATATACTCGAGTATAAGCCGACCCGAATATAAGCCGAGGTACCTAATTTTACCTACAAAATCTGGAAAAACCTATTGACTCGAGTATAAGTCTAGGGTGGGAAATGCAGCAGCTACTGGTAAGTTTCAATAATCAAAATAAATACCAATGAAATTACCGTACATGAATTGAGGCGTCAGTAGGTTAAATGTTTTTGAGTATTTATTTCAAAGAAAAACAGTAAACTAGCTCTGTAAGTGGAGAATAGGGTCAACAAAAACAATATGGTATCTCTCTCGCTCGTGTGTGTGTGTCTCTCTCTCGTGCATGTGTGTCTCTCTCTCGCGCTCGCGTGAGTCTATCTGTCTGTCTCTCTCTCGTGCATGTGTCTCTCTTGCGTGTATGTCTGTCTGTCTGTCTCTCTCGGCGCGTGTCTCTCTCGCGTGTGTGTGTTTCTCTCTCGCGCGCACACGTGTGTCTCTCTCTCTCGCTCGCTGCACAGGGAATGCACAGGGAGAGACTGAACACAAGACCTGACTCGAATATAAGCTGAGGGTGACGTTTTTCAGCACATTATATTCAAGTATATACGGTACATAGATTCCTTATAGTGGAAAGTACTAAATTTCCATCCTTGATGCTTGTCTACAGTGTAGTCAATGGGTCAGCCCATATGTATATGGAAACTCGGATGAAGCCCTATGCTCCTTCTTGACCACTCATGTCTGCTGAACAGTATCAATTGAGGCCACCTCAATCCAGACTCTCTTCATGTGTAGTTCCTAGTAGGTGGAACGAGCTGCCCACCTCCAACCAAAATTCAGAATTTGAAGACTATCCAGTTAGATGAATTTCTGTCTTATGTTAACTGTTAGTAACCTCAGAATTGTAACTCGTTTGTTATTTACTCTGAGCCCTTCACTCAATTTTGTCACTTTGCCAGTCACACTTGTTCCAAATCAGTGATCCCAGATTGATGTTTACACCATCATTTTCACTCCATTTTGATGTTGCTTTGCATAATAGTGTATACCAAGCAAATACATTGTAAAACCGGAGACAAGACAAGATAAAATGTTGGGGCACCTCAAAGGGAAACTCTAGTATAATTGGTGGAAAAAACAGCAAAAGATATCAGAGTCACAAAGAGGTCTTTTCAGACAAGAGTCAAAAATTATTCAAAATGGCGGTGGTGCCCCTTACAAAAAGACAGATCGGAAGGGGTGGGGCCAGGAACGCGTGACCCGGAAGTGATGTTGTTTGATCTTTAGGGGAGAAGGAGGAGAAGCATTAGGCAACAGCGCCAACCCTCGACTAGGGGTGGAATAATCAATAGATAAGCCTTCAAATTGTCTCCCAAGTGCATGTGTGTGACAAAATGCTAATGTAAATGATGAGGCAATCTGGGAACGGCCATCCATCAAGGAATCGGCTTAATCTTCATTAACCCAATGTCACATTTCATCATTTCTAATTGGAGAGGATCTCAAGTGGTGATTTCATCGCCTGGGTATGTCAATTTACATGTCTAGAAATCGCTGGAGATGTTAAATTACTTGACATGGTGGTGATTTTCCAGAGCAGTTTCACATATTTTTAAAGTATTGCATGCTCGTACCTTTTCCTAACAGCCAACAATGTGCCGCCTGATGGTGCCAGTGCTGTAAGGAGGGCTTCCAGGTACAGCAAATGAAGCTGGCTATTTTTTTTTTCTTTTCTCCATTCTATCGTGGTACATAAAACATGAGACATCAGACAGACGAGCCTGTTTTCTGTTTGTGAGGTCCAAAATGCTTATTCCTCATCGCTTCCTTATATACATTGTACTTTCAGGCTGTCAGCTCTCATGCACACAAACCCCCCATACAAAAATAAACCTGTTGGACTGAGCAGTGGTGTCATAATGTGGGACTTCAAGGGCTTTTGGTCCCTGATCTGAGGCATGTAGCTCTTGATCTTCAAGAGCACGCCACCAAACCTGTTCATTGCACTTATGCCTATAGACCCTGATCTTCTACTGGCCAGCCCTGATGTTGAATGGCCTGGTAATGGTGGGTGACAAGCACAAAAACTCCAAAGGGGACCAAAGGACGTCAACAATGCGATAATTCCAAGGTGAAACCGGTTGTCAGGGACTTTGGAGTGAGTCACTGGTCATGTCACACTATGCGACTTGGGAGCGTGTCTTGACTTCCCCTCAATTCACCAAGATTATATAAATGAAGTCCACAATTGAAAATCGCTAGAAAAGTTGGGTGTAGTGATATGGCTGTAAATTAAATCTGTGACTGAAAATCGCTCAAAGGTCATGCAATGTGACATGGCCCTTAGAACAGTGGGGGCCAAAGCTATCCCAGTATTATTAAGTGCGAGGCAGGAGCCAATCTGGGGCGTGGCGCGACGTTAGCCCTTTCTAAGGCACGTTCACATCCAACCCATTTAAACTTGCTGGTTAATTTAACTTATATGTTTTGGGAAATGGAGTTTAAAATGAAGTAGCCAGAGAAAATCCCAGGCTAGCCAGGCAAACTCTGCAAAAACATTACTAGTGCTAGAATTCCTTAAAAGGTAGCTTCTGTAAAATAATGTGTGCCCCCTTTTACTTTTATTCCACGCCAACTCACAACAAATTTGGACAAAACAGCTCCTCATTGTGTGGGAGTATCGTGGGAAAAAATGGGCCTACGACGGTTTTCCTATATATTGATTCTACTGTACTACGTCAGCCCCCGTAACCCCCCCCCCCCCCGCCCCAAAATTAAGAGCGATCATCATTAGACAGGAGCAGCAAGCCCTGCACCTTTAAGTGGCTCGTCTCCATTTAGCAGCGCTCAGTACCTTGGGGCGCCAGCGAAGGGAACTCACCAGCCTGAGAAAGTTTTGACTTCTCTCTTCTCCCGTGATGTAAGCACTCAGTGATTAACCACGCAGACTGGCTTCCCTGGTGTTTTTCATTTAATTGTGGTTTTCCACCCCAATGAGACTCGTTAGTCACTGCAGTTCAACGAGCCGAAGTGCTGGCTTCGCAAAGCCTGTCCTCTCGGTCCGTCAGCCCGTCCCTCAGCCTCGTGCATTGCCCTCACTCTCCTCTCCTAATTTAAGGCTTAACCCAAAATGTGAATCTCCTCTTTTCTAATTATTATTTTTTTATTTTTTGCAATCTTTACCTGCCTTATTTGTTGCCCCCTGTGGCGTGAGAGTGCAACCCTGTGATTCAGAGCTTGTTAGCAAAGTCACATAAAGGGCAGCGTGTGGAATTCCCTTTCAATTAAATGACTGCAATTCCAGCAGCCTTTCCCAAAGCCACAGATCGTAACTTCTAGGAAAGGATCGTTTTCGGATGTTGTTTATTCCAAGCCTATTTTCCCCTTTCGCTCGCTCTCTCTCACACTCCGCAGGAGCCAAGCTGTTAACCCTTTCGTTTTCGAAACAGCTGGCATCCTTCCAAATGGGACCGTTTCCATTGTAATAAGGGGCAATTCTTCCTAGGCATAACACGCAGTCACCACCCCCTGCCCCCTAACCATCAACCTCACGCCATAAAGCTGACGTCAGCTCCATGAAGGAAAATGCGACAATCCGTCCTGATTAGGGTCATAGGGTGCCTACAAGTCCATCCGTGGCCATTTTAGTCACTTCGCTTACAGCCAGATTCTCCCAGGGGCTCCTTCAGCTCTCATTGCCATCAACAAGACAAAAGGTCAGTCATCCCAATAAGATGAAGGGTCAGGTTTATGTCCTGAACTCGGAAATGGGTCTGGCATTTTAACCTGAGCATTACAGTAGATAGAGTGTTAGTCATTTTGTCCGAGAAGGCTTGGCATTTTGATGCAGCATTAGTCACCTTGGCCAGGACTGAATACATTTATTTGTTATGTTGCCATGTTTTGAGTTCAGTTTTTGTCATTTTTTGCCAACTTTGTCTGCAAGTTTAGTCAGCATAACCAGTCTAAAAGGAGATTTAGCCAGTCTGACCACATTACAATCCGGTTTTTGTGGGGCTGACCAGGTCCACATGGAGTTTTGGTCACTTTGCTCAAATTTAGATAGGGATATAAAGAGAAAGCTGTTTAAGTTTGCAGATGATACCAAGTTGGTGGATTGGCAGAGCATCTTAAATCCATTGAATCATTACAAAGGGTCATTATAGCACTGGAAAAAGTCCAGAGAAGAGCGACTAGGCTGATTCCAGGGCTACAGGGGATGAGTCATGAGGAAAGATTAAAAGAGATGAGCTTTTTCAGTTTAAGCAAAAGAAGATGAAGAGGAGACCTGACTGAAGAGCTTACAATTATGAAGGTTGTTAGTCCAGTGGATCAAGACAATGATTTTAAAATGAGTTCATCTAGAACATATGAACACAATTGAAAACAAGTTAAGAGTAAATTTCACACAATCATTAAGATGTTTTTCTTCAAAGAGAAAACCACAGACACATGGAATAAGTGACCAAGTAGTGTGGTAGACCGTAGGACTTTAAGGACCTTCAAAACTCGACTTGATGTTATGTTGGAAGATAAAACTGGATAGGACTGGTGAGCTTTGTCAGGCTGAAAGGCCTGTTCTTGTCCAGATTGTTCTAATGTTTTAATGTATTCTCTTTACAGTCTGTCTGGCTGGATGTCATTTTAGTTGAAATGCAATGAAATGCATGCAGGGTTTTGAATCACCTAGCATTAAATTGGAAGCTGTTTTAGTCAGACTGACTAGGAGCAATAAATGTCATTTTGGTGTATATTGTCTAAAACAGGACCCAGTTTTTATCATACTGCCCATGCATGGGTTTAGTTTTAATCTAAAATATCGAAGCATCCTGACTGGATGCATCATGATGTGGTTTGGTAACTGACCAAACTCATAGTCATCTATCTATCTATCTATCTATCTATCTATCTATCTATCTATCTATCTATCTATCTATCTATCTATCTATCTATCTATCTATCTATCTATCTATCTATCTATCTATCTATCTATCTATCTATCTATCTATCTATCTATGGGAGCCTCATAGTCTCCTAGCTTATATATGTACAATAGACACCCTGGATTGTCCTTCCTAAAATTGCTGTGTCTCTCAGCTTTATGTATGAACAAGGGGGACCCCAAACACCATTACCCTCAGGGACCACAATGTGGTCTGCACCAGTCTCTAATATCTCTCTGTCTCTTGCTTTTATATCTACTTGGGCGGGAAAAACAACCCACTCCTCTCGTCTCCCACCTGAAATCTTTCTTTCGACTTAGCATACATATGTACGAGAGGAATCCCCTAATTGTGGTTGTGACAATTATAAAAGAGGCAAAACAGACAATAAAGAGTTAGGCTTCCAGTGGACACAATGTTTAATGTCAGATAACAATCAGTAGACACAAGCCCTAGAATGCTAATCCAGCTGTCTGCTGTCAAAAAGCTTCTGCCCGACATGGACGATGTGAAGATCCATATTCTCAAGAAACTGGTTCCAAAATCAACAGAGAATTCCTGGCACATGTTGATGTAAGTATAGGAGGAAGCTGCTGAGATGGAGTTAGCAAGGTCAGGATTGGAAGTGATGTCAGTTATCTACCAAGTTGTTCACCTCCATTTTAAAAGAACCAGAAAGTGGATTAGTGGTTGTGTCACATTCTTAACCCCACCCCCCCATCAATCAATATCTATGAGACACTCCTGATCATTGCATGCATACTTACCTGGCAGGGGAGATACCATGATCACTAAGGTGGTTCTCCCAGGGCGAGGCTCATCCATTACACTCTGGGTGTGCTGACCCCTGCAATTTCCCCAAATGCGGGAAACTCGACTGCATAATTTATGGTAGTGGGGGACTGCATTTGCGCTCTCCCCTGATTTTTTATTGTGAATTTCCCCTTGGGATTAATAAAGTATCTATCTATCTATCTATCTATCTATCTATCTATCTATCTATCTATCTATCTATCTATCTATCTATCTATCTATCTATCTATCTATCTATCTATCTATCTATCTATCATATAGTGAATTTATAAATAATGTGAATTTCCCCTTGGGATTAATAAAGTATCTATCTATCTATCTATCTATCTATCTATCTATCTATCTATCTATCTATCTATCTATCTATCTATCTATCTGCTCCTATATTTATTAATATATTTATATTTATTATTTAATATATTTATAACTCCCAGATATGTAAGTTGTTTAATCCAAGATGACCAGATGCATTTTGTAGTGTATTACTTTAAACTTGATGTCATGTCAGTTGTCTTCCACATAGACCTTTGTAATTTCAGGTTTTGTATACAGGCCTAAATATGTAGTCCATGGGCAGTTTCTGTCGCAGGTCCAGATTCAGTTCAGTGCTGTAGGATAACACCTCTCCCCGACCTCAGCCCAACCCCACCGGCCAGCAGTTAAATTCCCGTATATGATGTTTCCGGTTTTAGTTTACAGGGCATCAATTCAGGAATCTGTCAGAATTTGTTCAAAAATAGTTTGAAATTTGAAATCTCATAAATTCTTTCAGATAGAGAAGCGCGGAACTAGGAATACACCCAGAGGCTCGATTGCATGTCCTTGGCTGTAGAGCATAAATCATAGGTTGTAAATGACATTATATTGCTGACATTTTCTGATTAGGTATAGGGATGTGGTTAACTGACTTTATTATAAAAATGCTTAAAAAGGGGGAATCTCATATAACAGGAAACAATGGCTTAAGCTAAAATGATAATTTGCAGAAGATATCCCTGCTGTCAGATGAATGTTTGAGGTAGAATTCTGAACAGAATGGTAGCTTAAAGATCTGAAAAAAGAGGTGGCAAAAGGACAATTGCTCTGCATTCCAGTGTGAGGAGGTACAGGTTAGCAAACAGTCTCCTCTAGAAGACAGAGCTTGAAAAGACAGGGGGCAATTTTATGGTGGCGCAACAACAATTGCTCTGCACTCCACTGTAGGGGGCTCATGATGGTCAACAGACTTCAAGATGGAATCGCCCGAGTGTCACACTAGTGTCAAAAACACCTCAACAACTGACCCTTTTTCAAGCTTGCAGAGGTCACATCTTCCAGGTAGATGTCTACAGTGCCTTCAGAAAGTAGGAAGACCCCTTCACTTTTGACAGATTTTGTGATGTTGCAGCCTAAAATTATTTAAATTCATCCTTCCCTTATCAAACAAACTCAATAACCCTGAATGAAAAATTGAAAACAGGATTTTAGAATTATTTGCAAATGTATTAAATATAAAAAAAACTGAAATATCCCATTGTCAAAAATATTCAGACTCTTTACTTGGAACTTGGTTGCATGTCCTTCATGGTAGAGCATATATCATAGGTAGTAAATGGCAGAGATTCCAGCCTGGAGTCTGAAGTCAGCCTGGAGTCTTCATGGTTATGATGTGACACCTGGATTTGAGGATTTTCTGCCATTCTTCTCTGCAGATCCTCACAGGGTCTGTCAGGTTGGATGGAGACCATTGGTGGACAGCAGAGATGTTCAATTGGGTTTAAGTGTGGGCTATGGCTAGACAACTCAAGAATATTCAGAGTTGATCCTACTCCAGTCATGTAATATAATGTAAAAATGGAGACAAAACACTGGAATAGGTTTGTGGGTACCACCTTGGTAACTGTGTATACTTGAAGTTTTGCCAAGGGAAAAATCAAACGCATCTTTACAGACATGAGTTCAGAACAGAACTGAGGAACGGAAGTTGAGTCCTGGCTTATATGGTGCCTAGACAGGAAGGGGCAGGTCTAGAAGAGAAACCGAAAATTACATCAGTGGTGGTAGAGTCGTTAGTAAGCTGGTCTGTAGAAGGAGAAAGAGAGAGAGGATTAGAGCTCAGTGCCAACCCCTGGTTCGGTGGGTCATCACACTTACTCAAGCCCGTAAGCTGTCTCCCATGCACATGCGCGTGACAATATCTAATACTGGACAGCACATTTTTGCTTCCTGAAATTCTTTTGGTGATTTTGAGAGGCTGCTTCAAGCTACACACAAAAATAATTTCAAATTAACTGTATGGCATAAGAATTTGAAGAAGCTTACAATGAACTTTTATTGAATTTATTGTGTTTAGTCACTTAATGATACTAACACATTGCATTAGTTCAATTGAGCTCAAAATGCTTTTCCACTTATTTGTATTTATACTAAGCATCTGATGCTTCTTGTTTCATTGTCCCTCAATAGTCGACCTGCCTTGATTGGTTCCACTTCCTGCATAAGAACATAAGAAGTCTGACAAATGAGAGGAGACCATTCAGTCCATCAAGCCCGTTTGTTTCGCTAACAGCTAAGCTGTCCCAACATCTCATCCAGATTCTTATAAAAGGTTGTCAAGGCTTCTGCGTCAACTACGTTTATGGTACTTCCCTTAAAGCAGGATGAAGGTTCCACCAAGATTTGAACTTGGATTGCTGGATTCAGAGTCCAGGGAGCTATCCGTTACACCATGGAACCTCACTCGTTGAAATGTCCTGGTGAAACCTTTCACCGTGGTAATCGCCGACAGCACTAAGATCACCAGGGAAGATGTCTGAGTGTGAACGCAGAAAATAAATCTTTTAGCGACATGCTGCAGTTTGTGCTTTTGTGCAGTTAATTCATGTTGTCAACCAGCTGGGCAAAGTTTGGTGCTCCATAGTTGCCAAGAGAATTCTCAACAACATTTTTGCATGCCTTCCATGTGATTTCCTCCAAATCCCATTAGCAGATCTTCGATCCGCAGATGTGTCTGATTTGCTGGCTAACTAAGATGCATTCCTTAATCTTGGCATCAGTTATTTGTGGAAATGAAATTCTGCATCCTTGACCTTCATTGTTCATCGCTTGCGCAACATGCATAATCAGTCTGTGTTTTTTATGAAGAAGGGGCAAAGTATCTTTGTTGGGTCAACAAGTGGTTTAGGTGTCACACTTTTCTACTCTAAAGCTAAAAGATTATGGAGCAGCCAGTATGTGATGAGAGTCTTTAGCATGGCTGTCCCATTTGTAGGACTTGGTGTATCCGAGCTGCATTCCTAGTTATAGTGTCACTACTTTTACAGACACAAAGAAAATTTGTTGGTGCCCTCATTAAAAAAGTGCCACATGCCCCCTGAAAAATTATGGCATGAAAAGCAGTTATCTCTTTTGTACCTGCATGCCTTTGAGATGTCACAGAGTAAAGCAAAGCAAGTGTAGTAAAAGATCAAGTGCTTGGTTATTCTATAAAGATCTTCTAAAATGGCAAAGACACATTTGTTCGGACCGCTTAGAAAAAAAATGATCAGTAATTGAAATTGAGTGATTTTTCAAACCAGCTGTTTTCTTGAATTCACATCACACACGCCTACAAATGTGCATTCAGTCATTCAGCCAATTTAAATGGAGAAAAGCTGTCACCCTGCTGTTTGGTGATATCATGTGTCCCACACTGAACATGGACCAGAGAAAGCAAAGGAGAGAGTTGTCTGAGGAGATCAGAAAGAAGATTGCAGACATTCATGTTAAAGGCAAAGGCTAGAAGACCATCCCCAAGCAGGTTTCATATTCCTGTAACAACAGTTGCAAATATTATTAAGAAATTTAAGGTCTATGGGACTTTAGCCAACATCCCTGGACATGGCCAAAAGAGGAAAATCAACCCCAGAATGGACAGAAAGATAATGAGAATGGTAGACAAAAACCAAAGGACAACTTCCACAGAGATACAAGCTGAACTCCAAGGTGAAGGTTCATCAGAGTCTGATGACACCATCCGTTGCTTTTTGAGTGACAGTGGCTTGTCATTGTGCATTTAAGCATATTCCAGTGTCTCTCTCTTGTATATGGAGTCCTCCTGAGTCTTCTTCCATTAAAAGCAAACGGATGAGCCCTGATTTGAATCCGATCAAACATCTATGGAAAGAAGCTGACGCATGTGGTCTTCAAACCTGACACAGCTGGTGCAGTTTGCTCAGGATGAGAGGGCCAAAAGATGTGTGGACAGGTGCAGAAGTCTCATGGAGAGCTTCCAAGTTTCAAAAACATGGCACTGTAGCAAGCCAGGAGGGCTTCCCTCTGTCACCCCAGGTAGATATTGCCCCGTGCAAGCTCCCTTTGCTTAAGAAGGAGTCCTGGCCAGGTAAGAGCCCCAGCTGTCCATCACAACTCCTAGTAACATTTGCAATAAAATGATACATAATAGGAAAGCTTACAGGTAATTTTTGTGATCAGCAGCCCAAAAGAGTTCAAGAAGCAATAATGATAGACAAATCAATAGAACGGGATGATTCAGTATGGAGTGATGTGCTTTGCGTGCAGCCTCTTGACTCCTTTTCAGGCTTGATTTAATGTCCCTCCCACACAGAAAGCAGGTGGGGAAAAAAAAGCAGATTTCCAAACATTTCCTGTGGAAATTTTCTTTACTGATTCTGACGTATGAAACCTCTTCTTGTTTAACAGTTGAATGAATATGGTTGGGTGGGGCAGGAGCTAGCAAGTACCCACAGTGCCAGTGAAGCCCTCTGTTATGTGTGTGTGGTGTGCACTTGATTCATGGCAGACAATGAAAGCCCACCCAGTGTTCATTTTATGTCAAGTTTTTCTTTCTTGATTGTATTATTATGGGGGGCGGGGGGGGGGGACATTTGATTGTAAACTTTATTCCATTGGAAATAGAAAATAGAGTGGTGGCTCTAAGTCGAGGGTCTGTGCTGATGTCTGGAAGGCCGCCCACTCAAATTCTATTACTGCCAAAAGGATCCTACTCTATGGGGCACCACGAGGAAGGCCCTTAACCTGAAAATTGCTCCAGGGGTGCTATACAATGGCCGGCCCTGTGCTCAGACCCTCAAAGATCATGCAAAAAAAAAAAAACAAAATCAAATCAAATCAAAACTCCTTAATTCCTGAGAAAATGTATCTTTACTATGTGTGTGCTAAAACTATGTGAGTGCTTTGTGTTCACAACCCTTAAAGCCTGCAGGTTAACTGATGAGCCCACATTGCCCTCAGTTTGTGTGTGTGTGTGTGTGTGTGTGTGTGTGTGTGTGTGTGTGTGTGTGTGTGTGTGTGTATGCGCGCATATGTGCATGAAAGGGCCCTTCCAGGTCTGTCTCCTGCCTTGCAGTGCTGCCAAAACAGGCTGCAGTTCCCTGTGGTCACAAATGACACATTTAGCCAGGAGACACTTAACAAGATTAAATGTGGACAGTCCATCTAATGGTGTGATGCCTTACATAAGAAATCAGACAAAAGAGAAGACACCATTCAGTCTGTCAAGCTTGTCTCAACTGAGGAAGCTGTACACAGGAAGAGCTTCAGGACCAGATGGAGTCGCTCCTCAAGTTCTTAAGGCCTGTGCTGATCAACTTTGTCACCCTCAGGCCTCAGAAAGTGCCATTGCAATCCAGTATTGTCCCTGTTTCAAAGAAGGCAGGTGCCTCTTCGCTTAATGACTACAGAAGAGTGGCACTTGCATCTGACATTATGAAGACCTTTGAGAGGCAGGTCATGGATTATGTGAGTCCTCTTGTGGTAGACCACCTGAACCCACTGTAGTTTGTCTATTGGAAAAAGACTGGAGTGGTGGATGCAATGATCTAGATAGATAGATAGATAGATAGATAGATAGATAGATAGATAGATAGATAGATAGATAGATAGATAGATAGATAGATAGATAGATAGATAGATAGATAGATAGATAGATAGATAGATAGATAGATAGATAGATAGATAGATACTTTATTAATCCCAAGGGGAAATTCACATTCTCCAGCAGCAGCATACTAATAAAGAACAATATTAAATTAAAGAGTGATAACAATGCAGGTATACAGACAGACAATAACTTTGTATAATGTTAACGTTTACCCCCCCCCCCCCCCCCCCCCCGGGTGGAATTGAAGAGTCGCATAATGTGGGGGAGGAGCGATCTCCTCAGTCTGTCAGTGGAGCAGGATGGTGACAGCAGTCTGTCGCTGAAGCTGCTCCTCTGTCTGGAGATGATACTGTTCTGTCTGATCCATAAGGTTTATTCTTACCTGGACAAAGCTGGCGGCACCGTGAAGATAATTTCTCCAGTGCCTTTAGTACCATCCAGCCATCCCTATTAAGAGGTCAACACACAGAGATCTGCAGGCGGATGAGCCTGAGGTGTCCTGGATGATGAACTATCTGTCTGTCAGACCACAGTTTCTGAGACTCGAGGACTGTGTGAGCAACACTGGAGCACCACAAGGAGCAGGCCTGTCTGCTTTACTCTTCACTCTGTACACCTCAGACTAGAAATAAAACAGCAACTCGGGTCACTGGCAGACATTCTCAGATGATTCTGCACTTATGGGGTGTATTGACAAAGGAGATGAGACAGAGGAGAGGAGTCAGGGGGAGAGCTTTGTTTCTTGTTGCAAAGAAAATTGTCTGCATCTTAACATCAGCAAAACCAAGGAAGTGGTCATTGACTTTTGCCACATCGAAGAGCTTCTAAGTCCGGTCACTATTCAAGGAGTGGATGCAGAGGTGGTCCACTCCTACAAGTACTTGGGGGTCCACATTAATGACATGTTGGACTGGCCTTAGCAAACAGAGGCTCTTCTTCCTTAGGAGACTGCGCTCCTTTAATGTGGAAAGTGATATCTTTCACATCTTCTACAATTCTGTGATGGCCAGTGTGGTGTGCTGGGCTGGTCACATCATTTCACGAGAGGCCCACCGAATCAACAGGCTAATAAAAAGGACAAGCTCAGTTATGGGATGCACTCAGGATGCCCTGGAGGAAAGGATTAAAACACAAATGAGTACAATTATGAGTAATGCTGCACACCCTCTCTGTGACAGCACTGAGGACTTACAACCAACAAATCATTCAGCGTCTCTGCCTCTCGCGTTGTGAAGAGGGGGGCTGAATGCACCACAAGGAGACGTGGTCGCCCCCCTCAAAACCCCCTCTTAAACGGCGATACAATGGGAAACAAATATGGTTTTGTTTTTACCTCCTCTTTGCTCGATCAACTGCTGGATTGCTGCTGCTGCCATGCCACGTGATCTGCATCTCGCACGGCACTTTAAACATTTAAAAGCCTGTACAGCAGCTGTCCTACTCTTTGTCTTTTATTACCGGACCTGGGCATGGCTAAATCTCTTAGCACAAAGTCTCGTCTCACAGGACGTGAGTTCTTGATATTTGTTTAGTTTATAATTTAAAAACGGAATAAGAATCTGAAAATCTAACAACATCACATTAAAGTTCTATAAATTCTGAAAAGAACGATACCAAAACATATATAAAGGTTTTAAAAAAAGCCTGATTTAAAGTGTGACAAAAAAGTCACATAAAACATCACATAAAATCGTTACACTTATAGGCTTAGGATTTTATATATAGAGAGTAGACAAATTCTATCTATCTATCTATCTATCTATCTATCTATCTATCTATCTATCTATCTATCTATCTATCTATCTATCTATCTATCTATCTATCTATCTATCTATCTATCTATCTATCTATCTATCTATCGATGGGAACCTCACAGTCTCCTAGCTTATATATGTACAATAGACACCCCGGATTGTCCTTCCTGAAATTGCTGTGTCTCTCAGCTTTATGTATGAACAAGGGAGACCCCAAACACCATTATCCTCAGGGACCACAATGTGTCCCAACCGACAAACCAAACCCCTAAAAGACAGCAAGCACCAGTCTCTAATATCTCTCTGTCTCTTGCTTTTATATCTAATTGGGGGGGGAAAACAACCCACTCCTCTGGCCTCCCACCTGAAATCTTTCTTTCGACTTAGCATACATATGTACGAGAGGAATCCCCTAATTGTGGTTGTGACAATTATAAAAGAGGCAAAACAGACAATAAAGAGTTAGGGTTCCAGTGGACACACTGTTTAATGTCAGATAGTGATCAGTAGACGTGAGTCCTAGAATGCTAATCCAGCTGTCTGCTGTCAAAAAGCTTCTGCCCGACATGGACGATGTGAAGATCCATATTCTCAAGAAACTGTTCTATTATATACTGCCTTTCACATCTATCTATTTATCTATAGTGTTCACCTCACTAATTTTCCTGTCAGACAGATCATCTTTTTCACACTCAGGTTTGCTCACATTACTGAAGACGTCAGACTGTGCACATGGATAACTGCTGGAAATGCAAAAGAATTTAAAATGTATGCTTTTCTTGGCGTGATCACACGCACCCACATTTATATACCTTCTTTATTCTTATATGCCTGCATAACCCATCAGCCTTCCAAAATTAGGGAAAGTCATTTTAAAAATTTGGTTTGGTTTCCTGTGTTCTTCCCACCGACACTCCACACCAATGACTCTTACTTTTTGGAAATAAAAATGAAGTTCAAACCTTTTGCATCAATTGCAGTCCAATTCTGGAATTCAAATTGTTATCCACATTCATATACAGTTATTTATCTCGGTTGCAATACAATGCTAAACTGTATGTTGATAATCAGAATTTATTTTTGAAGATATTTTTTTTCCACATCATTCTGTTTGTGATGCACAGGGTTTGTATCATCGGCATTCAACTTGAGCAACAATGAATGAAAAGTGATTGAGAATACGAGTCGATGGAGCATTGGAGCTGGAGAATGGCATGTTTCATTTCTTTTCCTTTTTTTGGGATGTCTCTACACCAGCAGTACTCAAGGGATGCTACAGAGATAAATAAGTGTCTACCAGGAAGGGCAAACCTGTAGTACGAATGAAAATGTTATACCCCTTTGATCTGACATACACTGTGTGTTCAAAAGTATGTAGACACCCCTCCAAATGACTGAGTTTAGATGTCTCGTTGTTAGCAGGTGCAGCAAATGAAGCACTTGGCCATGCAGTCTCCATTCACAAACATTAATGGCCTCCTTGCCTGTGAGGTTTTGTGCGCGGCCCTTCTTGTCAAGTTTGTAGTGGGGCCATATTCTTTACGTTTTGTTGTAATATATACTGCTCAAAAAAATGAAAGGAACACTTTTTAAAGAGAGTATAGCATCACGTCAATGTTGCTTCTGGGCTATTGATCTGGTCAGTTAAGTAGCAGAGGGGGTTGTTCATCAATTTCAGGTGCTTAAGTGCAATAGAGGGGCATCAATAAGACGACCCCCAAAACAGGAATGAATGGTTTAACAGGTGGAGGCCACTGACATTTCTCCCTCCTCATATGTTTTGTCACTCGTTTTGCATTTGGCTACGGTCAGTGTCACTACTGGTAGCATGAGGTCATACCTGGACCCTACAGAGCTGGCACAGGTAGTCCAACTCCTCCAGGATGGCACATCAATACGTGTCATTGCCAGAAGGTTTGCTGTGTCTCCCAGCATAGTCTCAAGGGCATGGAGGAGATTCCAGGAGACAGGCAGGCAGTTACTCTTGGAGAGCTGGACAGGGCCCTCGTAGAAGGTCCTTAACCCATCAGCAGGACCAGTATCTGCTCCTTTGGGCAAAGAGGAACAGGATGAGCACTGCCAGAGCCTACAAAATGACCTCCAACAGGCAGCCCACTGGTGTGAATGTCTCTGACCAAATAATCAGAAACAGACTTCATGAGGGTGGCCTGAGGGCCCAACATCCTCTAGTGGGCCCTGTGCTCCCTGTCCACCCAGCACCATGGAGCTCGATTGGCATTTTGCATAAAATTCCAGAATTGGCAGGTCCACCACTGGCGCCGTGTGCTTTTCACAGATGAGAGCAAGTTCACCCTGAGCACATGTGACAGACGTGAAAAGGTTCTGGAGATGCCGTGGACAACGTTATGCTGCCTGTAACATCATTCAGCATGACCAGTTTGGTGGTGGGTCAGTGATGGTCTGGAGAGGCATATCCATGGAGGGATACACAGACCTCTACAAGCTAGACAACGGCACCTTGACTGCCATTAGGTATTGGGATGAAATCCTTGGACCCATTGTCAGACCCTATGCTGGTGCAATGCCTCCTGGGTTCCTTCTGGTGCACGACAATGCCCAGCCTTATGTTGGTGAGAGTATGCAGGCAGTTCCTGGAGAATGAAGGAATTGATTTCATTGACTGGCCTCCACGCTGACCTGACCTCAATCCAATAGAACACCTCTGGGTGGGACATTATGTTTCGGTTCATCTGATGCTACCAGGTTACACCTTAGACTGTTCAGGAACTCAGTGATGCCCTGGTCCAAATCTGGGAGGAGATCCGCCAGGACACCATCCGTCATCTCATTAGGACATTATCAGCCATGCATACAAGGACGTGGGGGCCATACAAACTACTGAGTATGATTTGGAGTTACTGCAATGAAATTTCAGCAAAATGGACTCGCCTGCCTGCCACTGCATCATTTGTTCACTTTAATTTTTGGGTTGTCTTTGAATTCAGCTCTCTGTAGGTTGATCATTTTCGTTTCAATCAAATGAAGTGTCATCCTTTCGTTCCTAACACATTACCACATCAGTCATATCAGTTGAGATCTGATGTGTTTTCACAGTGTTCCTTTAATTTTTTTGAGCAGTTCATTTAATAGTGCTATATTTTGTTTTTATAACCCAACCCTGATCTCTACTTCTCCACCACTTTATCTCAGACCTGTTCGGAGTGCTGCTTGACCTTCATGTTGCTTGCTTAGTGGTGTTGCAGAGACAGGGGCCATTTCAGAACAGACATCATGTGACACATCATGTGACACTTTGTCAAAGCCACTCCTTGAGGGCCGTGGTGGCTGCAGATTTTTGTCCCAACCCAGTTGCTTAATTAGAAAACAATCCTTGCCAATAATTTAATTTTTTGGCTTGTTGGTGCTTTAACTCTGCCATGTTGGGCCAGTCTCTGATTTTTTTTTCTTTCTAAGAATATCATCCAAATGATTTGAAGTCTAAAACAGATGTTTAATTCTCAGTCCTTCACTTTTTTCTCTTCACTTTCCTTCCAAGTTTTTAAAGTGCACAAAAAATACCCACAGGTGTAAATGGAAACAAGCTAAATGGAGAACTGCTGGTTTATTTTGTCATTTGCATCTTATTGCTAATAATTAGCAAATAAATAACAAGAATACAGCAGTTTAAGACAAAAATAAGCAATAAGGGTTCAAAATCTTAACGAACGAGACAACTAAAGTGAAGCAGAAGTGTTATTTGAGCAATAAGCGCTTCTTATTAAGCAATTGGAACAAAAACCTGCAGCCACTGCAGCCCTCCAGGAACGACTTTGCCCACCCCTGAGGTAGACCCTAATCAACTAATGATGGTCTCTTTTAAGTTTAATTGGTTGGAATAGATTGGATATTAGAGATATCATTGCAAAGAGGATGAATACATATGCACTCACCACTTTTCAGTTTTTTCTTGTTTTTTTATATATATTGTCAATGAGTGGACGCTAGGGGTCGCTGTTGCCCCGTGAAACCCAACAGACAGACGTTCAGGACACACTTGTAAAAGCACTAAGAAGAATTTTAATTTCTTAACTAAAGTGCACAAAAGCACCACACACGCCACAATCCACCAATAAAAATCTTCTTCTTTCGGCTGCTCCCGTTAGGAGTTGCCACAGCGGATCATCTCCTTCCATATCTTCCTGTCCTCCCCATCTTGTTCTGTTACGCCCATCACCTGCATGTCCTCTCTCACCACATCCATAAACCTTCTCTTAGGCCTTCCTCTTTTCCTCTTTCCTGACAGCTCTATCCTTAGCACCCTTCTCCCAATATACCCAGCATCTCTCCTCTGCATATGTCCAAACCAATGCAATCTCGCCTCTCTGACTTTGTCTCCCAACCGTCCAACTTGAGCTGACCCTCTAATGTCCTCCTTTCTAATCCTATCCATCCTCGTCACACCCAATGCCAATCTTAGCATCTTTAACTCTGACACCTCCAGCTAATTAATAATAATGCAATAATCAATCCTCCTCTCCCAGCAGCTCCATCACTCTCCCTCCCAACTCCGTCTCAGCTTGCTGGGTCTCTCATGGTCCTTTATATAGTCCTTGACCCGGAGGTGCTCCTGTCCTTCAGTCCATGTGATTCAATAGCACGTCCGGGTCAGATGAAGACTTATATTTTTCTTCAGCCTGGAAGTACTTGTGTTCTTCCGTCCTCATGACTTGGGAGTACTTCTGGGCTATATGGGAAAATAAAAATCCCTGCGTCTCCCTGCAACGTCACACAGTGACAGCCACGGTCCCCAGCAGGGTTGTGAATCCAAACTCCATCTCCCATGATGCCCTTCGGGAATCCGAGGCACCTCTATGCTGCAGGGACGACTCCATCTAGCAGTCTGGATGTGTCGGCCTGGATAAGCTGCCGGCCGTCCATCACAATATACAGGGTGTTTTATTGTCATTCAACAATTTGGACTATACTGGTAAGTCCATGACAAAAAATCCAAAATTGAATTCCAGATTGTGACAAAACACTACAAACTGTGCATACTTTCACAAAGCACTGTATATTGTCACATTTAGGCTTCAGAGTTGGTCTGAGAGAGATGCTTGTAAACAAACTTTATTCTTGATCTGGAGGAGACTCGTTTAGAGTCTTTATTAATCACACAGCAAGCGTGTCCTCTCTGTATTTAATAATCTAAAATTAGATAGACTTTAGATAGATTGTATAATGTTAACGTCAATTGGATTCAAATCTGGGCTCTGACTGGGCCACTCAAGGACATTCACAGAGTTGTCCTGAAGCCACTCCTTTGATATCTTGGCTGTGTGCTTAGGGTCGTTGTCCTGCTGAAAGATGAACCGTCGCCCCAGTCTGAGGTCAAGAGCGCTCTGGAGCAGGTTTTCATCCAGGATGTCTCTGTACATTGCTGCAGTCATCTTTCCCTTTATCCTGACTAGTCTCCCAGTTCCTGCCGCTGAAAAACATCCCCACAGCATGATGCTTCCACCACCATGCTTCACTGTAGGGATGGTGCCAGGTTTCCCCCAAATGTGACGCCTGACATTCACATCAAAGAGTTCAATCTTTGCCTCATCAGACCAGAGAATTTTCTTTCTCATGGTCTGAGAGTCCTTCAGGTGCCTTTTGGCAAACTCCAGGCGGGCTGCCATGTGCCTTTTACTAAGGAGTGGCTTCCGTCTGGCCACTCTACCATATAGGCCTGATTTGGTGGATTGCTGCAGAGATGGTTGTCCTTCTGGAAGGTTCTCCTCTCTCCACAGAGGACCTCTGGAGCTCTGACAGAATGACCATTGGGTTCTTGGTCACCTCCCTGACTAAGGCCCTTCTCCCCCGATTGCTCAGTTTAGATGGCCGGCCAGCTCTAGGAAGAGTCCTGGTGGTTTCGAACTTCTTCCACTTACGGATGATGGAGGCCACTGTGCTCGTTGGGACCTTCAAAGCAGCAGAAATTTTTCTGTAACCTTCCCCAGATTTGTACCTTGAGACAATCCTGTCTCGGAGGTCTATAGACAATTCCTTTGACTTCATGCTTGGTTTGTGCTCTGACATGAACTGTCAACTATGGGACCTTATATAGACAGGTGTGTGCCTTTCCAAATCATGTCCAGTCAACTGAATTTACCACAGGTGGACTCCAATTAAGCTGCAGAAACATCTCAAGGATGATCAGGGGAAACAGGATGCACCTGAGCTCAATTTCGAGTTGCTGTGAATATTTATGTACATGTGCTTTCTCAATTTTTTTATTTTTAATACTTTTGCAAAAACCTCAAGTAAACTTTTTTCACGTTGTCATTATGGGATGTTGTGTGTAGAATTCTGAGGAAAAAAATGAATTTAATCCTTTTTGGAATAAGGCTGTAACATAACAAAATGTGGAAAAAGTGATGTGCTGTGAATACTTTCCGGATGCACTCTATCTATTTATCTATCTATCTATCTATCTATCTATCTATCTATCTATCTATCTATCTATCTATCTATCTATCTATCTATCTATCTATCTATCTATCTATCTATCTATCTATCTATCTATCTATCTATCTATCTATCTATATATATATATATATATATATATATATATATATATATATATATATATATACTAGCTGTTCCCTGCAGCTCCACCCATGAAGTAGTGAAACAGGACAAACTTTAAAAAGGTGAGACAAGGTAAGCTCCAAAACATAGAGGTAGACCAACTCCTGCAAGCGATCTATGATTCATAGCGCGATGAGAGAAGTTGTTAAATCAACCGGAATGTTCAAGCAAATTATAGGAAAAACCCGACCTAAATCCATTAAGTAGTTCTCTTGTGAGAAATGGACGGACGGACGGACGGACAGACAGACAGACAGACTTTATATATGTATAAGTACCCCGGGTATGGGTAACTGTAAGTACAATTTAAACAGATTGTTATTTTCATGGGAATTGTAACATATGCATAATAGAACTAACTATTTTACATTACAGCGAGTAATTAACCATAGTAAAAATAGTAAAATGTAATAAATTGAAAGAAATTTATGTTTCATGTGGCGTAACAGGTACTCGCTGAGTTACACGTTTTGTTCTGTTTGGCTTTGAAATTAACACGCAAATACTTTTTATACTTACACTTTTATTGTAACACTTTAGTAAAAACAACATTTGGAATTAACTTTTCGTCAGTATTGCATTGAATATTGATTCCGTGCTTGAACTTACATCGTGACAACGCAACATATAGCTGCCCGTAAGTGAATATCGTTTCTTTTTCTCTAAAAAATAAACCGACTTTTTACATTACAGCAAGTAATTAACCATAGTAAAAAATAGTAAAACGTAATAATTGAAAGAACATTATGCTTCATGTTGTGTTCGAGTTATTCGTTGAGTTATACATTTTTGTTCTGTTTGGCTTTGAAATTAACGCATAAATACTTTTGAAACTTACACTTTTACTGTAACGCTTCAGTAAAAACATACACCAAACAACAAATCTTTTAATTCTCGCGGATACGAATCTTCATTGGGAAGAAACACAACTTTTCACTGATGGTAACACAAATTAGACGATCTACAAGTTTCCTACTTAAACTTTAAAGCCAAACAATATCTACATACTTCTGTCATATCACCTATATCCATATATTCGATCTCTTTTCGCCGTTCTATTATTTCACCGAGTAATAATTTCCATTTGTTAACGCTAATGCGATGTTTACTATCAGTTTTTCGTGCCTTTCGAATTTTACTACTTTCATAATCTTTAACCTGCTCTGTATGTGTATCGCCCCAACGTTTTTGAACCTCTTTATGACGTTCTACTTTGTCATCTACTCTTTGCCTTTTATTTCCGACCCCGTTTGGACCCGATAGGTTTTCAATTCCACTTGGTCCGAGCTGATTATTACTTTCCTTATTTTCCGAATTTGCACTTTGATTATTATTGTTCTTTTTTATATTCTTTTCTCTCCATCGCTTTTGGGCCTCTTTTCGACACACTGCCTTTTCTTCTTCGCTTAGTCATTGACGTATCATCTAGAACGTACAGAATTATTGTCCAGAAATGGACTATTACGAATGAAACCAATAGATTGTATGTATAACAATACTGTCCAGATGGAGGACTTTTCATAAATGAAATAAAATAAGGTAAACGTAAATATTTATAACAGCTGAGAGTGCAGGAAGTGTGTCTGACAAAAGCATTCACAAGAATGAGAGGTGATTGGACCATGTGCGTGGTTGAACATGGTTGAGAGGAGTGCGGGACTTGAAAAAATCTCTTTGAAAAAGTCTTGTCTCAAGATTTCCTTTTATAATAAAAATTTGTTCAATTGAGCTCAAAATGTTTTTCTGCTTGTTTTCATTTACACTCAGCATCTGATGCTTCTCGTTTCATTGTCCCTCAGTAGTTGGCCTACCATTTGCTGCATTGAAACAGAAGAGTTTTGACACACAAGAGTAGGCCAGTCAGTCCATCAAGCCCGTCTTGATAGCTCATGGCTATGCTGTCTCAGTATCTTATCCAGATTCTTCTTAAAGGCTGTCAAAGTTTCTGCTTCAACGACATGTCTCTTTCCTGTCCGCAAGTCGCCATTTCTGTGGGTGAAAGAAAAGAAAAGGTAAATGACAGCGCCCCCACTCTGTCTGGAGGAGAGTTACACGTCCTGAAGCTGCTCCTTGGTAAAATACTGTAAGTGTTAATATAAAACTGCCAATTCTGTTGCTCTGAACGCAGGAACTTTTTGGCTTGTTGTGTACCCCACACTCAAAACGTACTGCAGAATTAATTATAGACCACCTCACGCTGTATTGAGTTTGCATCATATTTTCGACTTCTTGTAAAAACAGAGTATAAGCATTGCCCGTTCTTCTCACACAATATTGGTTTGTAACAAATGTCTGGTCTTCTTAGAGAATGTGGCGCATACGTAATTGTAGCTCTTGTCACACGCTGCAGAGTGTAACTAATTCCACCTCTCATTACAAAATGTGCTGTGTGACGAATTTTGAGTCTTCTCACACAATCTCGAGTGTAACTAATTTCTTGTCTGCTCACAAAATATAACCTGTAAATAATTCCAGGTCACCTCATGTAAAGCAGCATGTAACTAATTTCAGATGTTCACTAGAAATGGTGTGTAACTAATTTCTTTTTTTTTTTCCTCCACAACATACTTTTCTTGAAATAATACTGCAAAAGGCAGCGTGTAACAATTTCTTGTCACTTTAAGTGGCATGAAACCAATATCATTTCTAGGTACATAGTTATTATTACTTGGCTGACACCTTTTCGTAGGGCAATTTATAATATTTCAGATACAACTAGTTGCATTCTTTTTGATTTTATATTGAGTGCCCCGGCAGGTGAAGTGGTCTGCTCAGGGTCACACAATGGTGTCAGTAGTGGGATTTGAACTCACCACTTCAGGATTTGAGGCCCAAAGCCTTAACCACTATGCCATTAAGCTCAGATTTTGGTTTCTGCTCTCCTACCCAATGTGGTGTGGATTTCATTTCCCTCCTCCTTACACAGTATGACGTGTAACTAAATTTAATTTCTACTCACAAAACTTCTTACGCAAGTTTCTAATGCAGAGTGCAGTGTGAAACAAATGGTTTTTTTTTTCTCACACAGAAATGGTCCTATTTTATTGTATTCCATGTTTTGCCAAGTTGACTGCAATGCTCGTCTTGAGCTAATTTCTCATAAACTGTGTAGCCAAACCAATTTAATTTTGTCTCCTGTAGAGACGCTCATAACTGATTTCAGCTTTCACATAATGTTGTGCTGTAGTTGTTTCCAACAGGGAGGTCGCGGAGAGGACCAGATTCAATGCCGGGAAATAAACTGTGGAAAGTAGTTCACCTCTTACATCTCAAAGCCACAATGGTGGCAAAATAATCACAACACAACAAAAATAATGTTATACTTAGCTTGTATCAAAATGACATTCAGTGTATAATTTACATCAAGCTATGCTGGGAAACTCTTTTTCGGAAAGTCCACTGCTGTTAGTTGAGGTGCTCTTGATGCTCCATCCGATGTCTTCTTCATGTGCTGTCAGAGCGCGCAAAAATATGTTAAATGGAAGTGTACAGAAGGAAGAGTTTAGGCTATGTCCACACTTGTACCTTTTTCTTTAAAAAAATGTAGACATTTATCTTTGCTTTCACCTTATGTTAGCCTTTTTAACCTCCAAATACAGAAACTTGTGAAAGCACTTTCCAGAGTCGTATAATTCTGGAAATGTTACATCAGCGTTGCAATGTGGACGGGTGAAAACATCGCCTTTTGAAATTGCAGGCTCTAATCTCGCTCTGATTGGTTTGTGCTTTTTATTTAGCTCTTCCCTGATTGGATGCTGCTCATTAGAACATGACATTCCCTGATTGGTCACCCTTCGCAGAAGAAAACCATACTGCATCACAGCATAACAAAAAGAGGTTGCTTTCCATGGCACTGGTTGTGTTGCTTAACTGCATACATCTAAATTGTGTTTTATGTGGTGTAAATGGCAAATCATTTACCGGTTGCGGTAGTTTTGTGATAAATCACATGGCTGCTGGCATCACCAGTCCTTCAAAGATATTTTTTGCTGATCCATGCATGCCCACTGGGGTCAAATGTCTGCATTTGAATTTCACCATGAGATTAATATACTTAATCTAATCTAATCTAATCTAATCTAATCTAACCCTAATCTAATCTAATCTAATCTAACCCTAATCTAATCTAATATAATCTAATTTTATCTAACCCTGATCTAAACTAATCTAATCTAATATGCATTTAAGGTTGTTTATGTGTGGAAGGAGATAATTTTGTAAACAATGTGAGACAAACATCTGCATCATTTGTATTTTCGATTGTTTAAGTGAAGCTGGAATTTTTTTCGTAAAAGAAGTGAGGAGTCATATCCATTTTCAATCGTTTAAGTGTGGATGGAAATATTTTTGTAAACGATATAAAATCGCAAGTGTGGAAGGAGATTGTTTTCATTTTTTTTTTAAATGAAGTTTTTAAATGAAATGCAGTAACTTGGACAAAGCCTTCGTTCACAGGGCATCATTTCAGGAATCTGTCAGAATTTCTTCAAAACAGTTTGATATTTGAAATCCTATAAATTCCTTCCCCAAGAGCAGTGCAGTGCTAGGAATACACCCAGAGGCTTGGTTGCATGTCCTTGGCTGTAGAGTATAAATCACAGGTAGTAACTGACATTATATTGCTGACATTTTCCGGTTAGTTATAAAAATGTGGTTAACTTACAGTACTTTATTATTAAAATATGAAACATTGTTAAAAAAAAGAAAAAAAAAGTTGTGTGTCTCATGTGTCAAAAATGAAAGGAAACAATGGTTAAAGCAGTAATTTGTGGAAGATTTCCCTGCTGTTGGGAGAATGTTTGTGGGAGAAGTTGCAACAGGATGGAAGCAGAAAAAAACAGTGTTTGTGATACGCCATCTGTTGAAATGACAAATGCAATACACTTATCTATTACTATACAGTATATGACACTTGGTATAGGAGTTGTAAAAGCTGTGTTAATGTTTGTGATGCATCATCTGTTGAAATGAAAACTGCAATACACTTCTCTGTTACATGCCATTTGCTATGGGATTTGTTAAAGCTGTGTTGATGTTTGTGATGCACCATCTGTTGGAATGACCAATGTAATACACTTATCTGTTACTATACAGTATATGACACTTGGTATAGGAGTTGCAAAAGCAGTGTTAATGTTTCTGATGCACCATCTGTTGAAATGAAAAATACAATACACTTGTCTGTTATATGCCATTTGCTATGGGATTTGTTAAAGCTGTGTTGATGTTTGTGATGCACCATCTGTTGGAATGACCAATGTAATACACTTATCTGTTACTATACAGTATATGACACTTGGTATAGGAGTTGAAAAAGCAGTGTTAATGTTTCTGATGCACCATCTGTTGAAATGAAAAATACAATACACTTGTCTGTTGTATGCCATTTGTTACAGGATTTGTAAAAGCTGTGTTAATGTTTTGTGATACACCATCTGTTGGAATGACCAATGCAATACACTTATCTGTTACTGTATATGCCACTTGATATAGGAGTTGTAAAGGCAGTGTTAATGTTTGTGATGCACTGTCTGTTCAAATGAAAACTATAATACACTTGTCTGTTATATGCCATTTGATATGGGATTTGTAAGAGCAGTGATAATGTTTGTGATGCACTATCTGCTGGAATGAAAAATGCAGTGCATTTTAAAACTCCAAATGTTTGTGATGTTCCATCTGTTGGAGTTGAAGAGATATAGCAACTAGACATACACATAAATACACAGACACTTATCCTTTAATTAAGATGGATTACTGACTGTTCCTAAATTTAGTATTCCCATGGTATGTTGTGTATAGTATCTTACTTCAGGTTTCTCATTCAGTTTCATTTGTAACTAACCAGAAATTTCTCACAAAATCCATGTAGTGAGAAGTTAAGCAAAATAAAACCTTTAATTAGCTTACTAGAAAGATTACAATATGCCAGCTTTCGAGGCAAACTTGGGCCCCTTCTTCAGGCAAGATGTACTCATTTTGCTTAACTTCTCACTACAGTACATCCATAATGGCTGACATGGTACGGCACCCTATAGTACTCACGAAATCCAGCATTTAATTAACCTCAGGTTACCCTTGCCTACCATGCAATGCTTTGTGTAACTAATTTCAGAATTCTCAAACAATTTTAGTGTTTTTTCCTCAGACGGGGTATATCAGACAATATGATCTAAACCTCATTTCAGGTTTCTCATTACCATGAGGCGTGTAAATAATTTCAGGTCTTCTTGCACACTCTGCTTGATCCGTTTCTTCCACTACGTCACCAATCTCAACCACAATGCATTGTGTAACAGAATTACAGTAAATGTCCGGCACATTGTGTCACTCGGGCGCAGGTGTTTGATTTGACCCCCGATTAGCTGTCGTGCACTTCCTTGCCAGGCTCGTGTGCAGCACTTGTCCATCTTCCAATGCTAACAGAAAGACAAGGATGGAGGGAACGGGTGGGTCAGTGAAAGTCACAGAACAGAAATTGTTGTTGGTCAAAGTCAATATTTTTCACACCAACGGGTTCTGTTAATCTCCGGGTTCCAGTAAGTGAGAGTGCGACGATACAGGAAACAGCTCTCTGACTCAGCAGCCTCTCATTGTCAAACGACCTCTAATTAAAGTGAATGAGCACGTTCAGGCCACAAGGACAAAGGCAACCTTTCTTCCTGCGCCAGCGGACCCTGCCAGTAGACGAGGCGAGGGGGCCGCCGGCTGGCGTGGGCGGGAGCGGCAGGCCTGCCTGACTAAGCACGTCACTGCACTTCTTTGTCTTGGGTCTGGCTCGCAAGCGTCTAGT
The DNA here is from genome assembly GCF_900747795.2 of Erpetoichthys calabaricus. Taxonomy (NCBI): domain Eukaryota; kingdom Metazoa; phylum Chordata; class Cladistia; order Polypteriformes; family Polypteridae; genus Erpetoichthys; species Erpetoichthys calabaricus. The sequence continues at coordinate 160,166,276 of NC_041403.2, forward strand.
TTGTCTTACAAGGTGTTGCTGGCTTCCGAAGGCCGAAGCGGGATGCGTGAGCATGTGTCATTGGGTGACTGCATCCAACGAAAGCTGCCTTACTAATATTAGACTCACGCGCTGCTCAAAAACACTTTTGTGTTTTCTTTTTTTTTGGAGAATGACCCTCCATTCTCAAGCAGGACTCTTGGGTTGACGGCTGGAGCCCATCTTCCTTGGAAAAAGGCGCAGGTCAGCCACACACCGAGACACTTGTAGAAAACGACGTTGACAGGATCCGCATTCAGAAAACCAGACTGTGGTATGATGAGTCAGTGATGGGATCTAAACCTGAACTCTTGCGGTTTGAATATTATAGTGTTGTCAACTCAAATCATCCTCAGTGACTGAAGAGCGCTTGGGTGGCTTACTCACTAATTACACAAAGCTCTCAGTAATGTCCTCTGCCCCAACCACAACCTCAATGGTCCTCATTGCTTATTTCAATATCAGCCCATGGGTGCTGGATATCTCGGGGACTGAGTCACCTCTCATACTTCCTGTAGGCCCCTGCTAACCTTTGACCCCCCGACCTGCACCCACACTATTTAATTGCGTCTGCACTTCCCAGCATCTCATTCTGAATGGACTCAGAGCTGTATGAATAATCGGTTGGGGTTGGGCAGTCAGCTGAGAACACCTTGTCGTCTTTTTTTTAATCCTCTTCCTGCTTTCCTGCAAGGCCTGCAACAATTGTGCAGGACCCCTTACACCCCTTACATGGACTTTTCACACTTCTGCCATCCAAGAAAAGATACTGCAGCATCAGAGCCAGATCTGCCAGGATGCAGGAGAGTTTTTACCCCCAAGCTGTCAGACTCCTTAACACCAGGCTGCCCCCTGGGACCTTCCACACGGCCTCAACCACCTCAAAAACCAGAACTTTTATACATGCGAGCCACTGTCCTGCAAAGATGAGTGTGCAGGGAGAAAAGAACTGAAAATCTCATACTGACCTTTAAGGATTTTGCACACTGCACTTTGACATTCTTTGATATCCTTCTGCTATGAAGCATTCTGATCTGTTATTGTTTACACATCTTAAACAACTATTATCATACACTGAGTCATACCGCCATTTCTGTACTACCTCACACTGTGCTTTATTAGCTACTAGCAAAATACCCGCGCTTCGCAGCGGCGAAGTACTGCTTTAAAATTTTAAATAATAAACTGAGGGAAATTATACCAATAATTATTTGTTAAGGAGCTCTTTGTATACCATGTTGTCAGTTCGCCCCTCCGGTTGTAATATGACCAAGTTGTGCGCTGAGCTTACTCTTGAGCATGCAACGTATACTTGGCCATGTGAAAAGCAAATCAAGAACAGCAAGACCGCGCCAGCTGCGGAGCTCAGCTCGGAGCGAAATGAAGTGAATGAAATGAGGTGAATGGGAGGGGAGATGATCACGTGACTCCAACACCCGCCTTAACTCTCCATCCCTCCACAAACACACAAACACAGTCTCTCGGATCCCAACTTTCCTTTATATATATAGATAAATGTGTGTATGTATGTATGTTTATGTGTATATATATATATATATATATATGTATGTGTATGTATGTATGTGTATATGTATATATGTATGTGTGTGTGTATGTATGTGTTTATATGTATGTGTATATATATGTGGATATGTGTATATATATATATATGTATATATATATGTGGATGTGTATATGTATATATATATATATATGTATATATATATATGTATATGTAGATATGTGTATATGTAGATATATATGTATATGTAGATATGTCTATATGTAGATATGTATATATATTTATATATGTTTATGTATATATATATATATGTTTACATAACCTCTTTAACACACTACTTCTCCGCTGCGAAGCGCGGGTATTTTGCTAGTATAGATATATATCTCTATCTATCTATCTATCTATCTATCTATCTATCTATCTATCTATCTATCTATCTATCTATCTATCTATCTATCTATCTATCTATCTATCTATCTATCTATCTATCTATCTATCTATCTATCTATCTATATATATATATATATATATATATAATCTCTATCTATCTATCTATCTATCTATCTATCTATCTATCTATCTATCTATCTATCTATCTATCTATCTATCTATCTATCTATCTATCTATCTATCTATCTATCTATATATATCTGTATCTATCTATTGTCAGTTCAGCACTCCGGTTGGAATATGACCAAGCCGTGCAAGCTTACTGTTAAGAATGCAACGTATAGTTGTACAGGAGAAAAGCAATCTTGCCTCAAATCAATGGCAACCTTTTGTAGGTCTATGAACTTAATTTAAACTTTAGGTTTATACGGTGCTCTGTTTCCATAGTACCTGCACTCATGAATATATCTGTATGTGTCAGTCGCTGAAATCCCCGCGCTTGGCACCGGCGAAGTACTGCTTTTAAATTTTTATTAAGAAGAAAAGAAAACCTTTTTAAATTGAGGTAAAATATACCACTAACAATTTGTTAAGGATCTGTTTTTTTGTGTAGCTGACTTCACACAGCCTCTCCACTGTTTTATAAACGAACGTCATATAAGGTCTTCCTTTTTCGTTGCTTCGCCAACGGAAGCAGCCTTTTTATTTAATCCTGTTTTTACGATTGTTCTGTTTGTATACCAGTTTGTCAGTTCAGCACTCCGGTTGTAATATGACCAAGCTGTGCAAGCACACTCTTGAGAATGCAACGTATAGTTGTACAGGAGAAAAGCAATCTTGCCTGAAATCAATGGCAACCTTTTGTAGGTCTATGAACTTAATTTAAACTTTAGGTTTACACGGTGCTTTGTTTCCGAAGTACCTGCACTCATGAATATGTCTGTATGCGTCAGTCGCTCAAATCCCCGCGGTTCGCACCGGCAAAGTTCTGCTTTTAAATTTTTATTAAGAAGAAAAGAAAACCTTTTAAAATTGAGGTAAAATATACCAATAACAGTTTGTTAAGGATCTGTTTTTTTTGTGAAGCTGCCTTCACTCGAGTGATCACTTCGAGCTTTAAGCCTGAGAAATCACCCCATAAATGCACACATTTAATTGCACATCTGTTAATATGTATGCTTACACAGTATTAAAAGACACTCAACAATTACACAGTATTAAAAGACACTCAACAATTAACGTCATTTACCTTCGTTCCCGCGTTTGACTCGTGCTGTAAATCTCTTCCTTGTTTTCACTTCACGTGATTACGTAGGAGGCGTAATACATGATGACGCGATACGTGACTCCGCCTCCTCCATTAGAGTATATGGACAAAAATCAGGTTCCAGTTATGACCATTACGCGTAGAATTTCGAAATGAAACCTGCCTAACTTTTGTAAGTAAGCTGTAAGGAATGAGCCTGCCAAATTTCAGCCTTCCACCTACACGGGAAGTTGGAGAATTAGTGATGAGTGAGTGAGTCAGTCAGTCAGTCAGTCAGTCAGTCAGTGAGTCAGTGAGGGCTTTGCCTTTTATTAATTAGTATAGATATCTATTATTTATTTATTATACTACATGTTTATTGACTATACTTATGTATCTGGATTGCATAATACCATACAGTTTGGTGGCAACTGAGCGACAGTCAACTCGGCTAAAGATAATTTGTCGAAAAGACAACTTGGTGAAAAACAACACAGTAAAAAGACAACTTGGCGAAAGACAACTCAGCGAAAAGACAACCCAGTGAAAAGAAAACTTGGCGAAAGACAACTCGGCAAAAGACAACTCAGCGAAAAGACAACCCAGTAAAAAGACAACTCCGCGAAAAGACAACTTGGTGAAAGACAACTCGGCGAAAAGACAACTCGGCAAAAGACTACTCGGCGAAAAGACAACTCGGCAAAAGACAACTCAGTGAAAAGACATCTCAGTGAAAGACAACACAGTAAAAAGACAACTCGGCGAAAGACAACTCTGCGAAAGGACAACTCGGCAAAAGGCAAACCCAGTGAAAAGACAACTCGGTGAAAGACAACTCTGCGAAAAGACAACTCGGCAAAAGACAACCCAGTGAAAAGACAACTCGGCGAAAGACAACTCTGCGAAAAGACAACTTGGCAAAAGACAACCCAGTGAAAAGACAACTCGGCGAAAGACAACTATGCGAAAAGACAACTCGGCAAAAGACAACACAGTGAAAAGACAACTCGGCGAAAGACAACTATGCGAAAAGACAACTCGGCAAAAGACAACACAGTGAAAAGACAACTCGGCAAAAGACAACTCGGTGAAAAGACAACCCAGTGAAAAGACAACTCGGCGAATGACAACTCGGCGAAAAGACAACTTAGTAAAGGACAACTCAGCAAAAGACAGTTCAGCGAAAAAACAACTTGGCGAAATACAACTCGGCGACATCCTTTACCAGTTAGGTAATAGTTAGGTTCAAAGAGATTTTTTAAATATACTTAAATGACAACGTTATTTAAAATGTTGAAAATAAATTTATATAATTGACGAACGAACCTTATTCTGCAGATGGAACAAACTCTATCTGACATTATCTTCTGCAACCAAAATTGCTAATCCTTTATATAAATTGTATTGATTGTAATTGTATGATAACGTTATATAAGATTCAAAAGGTGACCTGCGAGTACGGCTTAAGGAATATCTTTACTCTCAACATATTGGGACTCTCATAAAGCAGGTGATTCTGTGGATATTCCGGCGCCCTACGTTGTCATTTAAATATCATTAAAAAATCTCTTTGAACCTAACTATTACCCAACTGGTAAAAGATGTCGCCGAGTTGTCTTTCGCCGAGTGTCTTTTCACAGAGTTGTCTGTCGCCAAGTTGTTCGCCGAGTTGTCTGTCGCCAGGTTGCCCCTGAACGATACCATACATTGTTCATATTGCTTACTACACATCAATATTGCTGCTGCTTCTTTGTCTTGTCTTGCTTGTGTTTAAATTTTAATTTAAATTTTAAATTTTAATTTTAATTCTAATTTTAATTAAATTTTAATTTTTAATTATTTTGTATTTGCACTTCATGTTGTTACACTGTGGACCCTGAGGTTCGCAATCTCATCTAACTGTATACTTGTATATGGTTGAGATGACAATAAAATTTACTCTGACTTTCTATTACTTGGGAGTAGCGTTACGCTTCTTTATGATATTCCAGACAGTTGATTTCAGTCATCCTGAGATTTTAGTGACATCTCTAATGATTTCATTCTTGCTTTTCAGCCTCATAATGGCTTCTTTGACTCTCATTGGCACAGCTCTTGTCCTCATGTTGAACAATGGCAACTACAGTTTGCAAAGGGTAGAAACAAGCCGAGGTATCTGATGAAGCCATGAAACCCATCTGAGAAATCACAAACATCTGTGATGCCAATTGTCCCAAACATTATGGTGCCCAGAAATGGGGGGACCATGTAGAAAAAGTGTTATGTGACTAAAATGTCTGCAGATCCACTTAAATGAAAGTCTGCAGTGTGCACTTTAATCAAGACACCTGAATTGTTTGATTTATCATTTTAAACTGTGGAGCAGAGGGGCAAATTGAGGACAAATGTGTCTGGTGCCCCAAACATTAAGGAGGGCTCCCTCCGTATGTCTATATTTGCAGCCCAGTCAGGATGTCTCCTTGCTGTCAGAGATCTTAGAGTCTTTTTCTGAGCCGCACTCCACAGGTGTTTCACGCGCCCCTGACTCCAGCCACACCGTGTCACATCCTGTTCACGTCTCTCCCCTCCTCCAGACGCCGGATACTGAATTCCACTTTAATCATAAATGTATGCTTTGGGCGTCCAAAATGAGTTCTCAAAAACATAGCGCTTCACACCTCCACCCCCTCAGCGGGACGCTAAAGTGCAATTTGAAAAAACCTCGGCACCGCGTCGTGCAGCTGGCATGAAAGGCGCCCAACAGCCACTCCTATTAGAAAGTAGAAGGTGAAGCACATTCTGACTTTTCTGCTTTCATTTGTTTTTTAATAATTCTTGAACAAAAGAACAAAGAAATGAAGTTATTTCTCACATTTTTTTTTCCTTGTTAATTTGGCTTAATGGCATGAATGGCATGTTTGTCAATTGTTTCTGTTATTGATTGTGCGACTAATTCAGCTTCATTATTTTCCACTTTTTCAGTGCCGGAATGGCCTGTATGTTTAATCTCAAAACACTCCGAGGTCTTTAAGGCTTTTCTGTTGGACAATCCATTCATTCATCCATTTCCGAATCTCCTTGCTTTAAATTAGGGCAGCAGGGGCCACAGACAAAATTTGTACACGGAAAAAAAAAAAAACAACCCTTAGATGTTTTGCCACTCCATTGCATGGCACAAGGACTTCCTGACACATTGAGCCAATTTAGAGCCACCAAATTAATTTAAAACGCATGGCTCTGGCATTTTGGAGGAAACCTTTAGGTGTCCACGCAGTCACAGGAGGAACAGGCAAACACTACACTGGAAGAGATTGTGGTTTTTGTTTCCTGCACCACCTGGTCATCCCATTAGACGCCATATATTCTTATTAAAACGAAATGCTGATATAGCTTGATGGAAGGCACTGATAAAGTACAGCTGTGGCCAAAAGTTTTGAGAAGCACACAAGTGTTGGTTTTCACAAAGTCTGCTGCTTCAGTGTTTTTAGATCTTTTTGTCAGATGTTTCTATGGTATACCGAAGTAGAATTACAATCATTTCATAAATTTCAAAAGCTTTTATGGACAATTACATTAAGTTTATTTGCAGTGTTGGCCCTTCTTTCTTTTTCTTCTTTCAAGACCTCTACAATTTGCCCTGGTAGGCTGTCAATCTGGGCCAAATCCTGACTGATGGCAGCCCATTCTTGCAGAATCAATGCTTGGAGTTTGAGGATTGACCACAAGTTCTCAATGGGATTAAGGTCTGGGGAGTTTCCTGGCCATGGACCCCAAATTTCGATTTATTGTTCCCCAAGTCACTTAGTTATCACTTTTGCCTTATGATCTAGTGCTCCATTGTAACGGCCGACTCACTCTCCAAAACCAGCAGCTACACCACCAAGACAATTCCATTAAGTTTATGCAAAGAGTCAATATTTGCAGTGATGGCCCTTCTTTCTTTTTCAAGTCCTCTACAATTCGCCCTGATATGCATGTCAGTCAATTTCTGGGCCAAATCCTGACTGATGGCAGCCTCCCATTCTTGCATAATTCAGAATTGGTGGGTTTTTGTTTGTTCATCTGCCTCTTGAGGATTTCACCACAAGTTCTCAATGGGATTAAAGGTCTGGGGAGTTTCCTGGCCATGGACTCCAAATTTCGATTTATTGTTCCCCAAGTCACTTAGTTCTCACTATTGCCTGATGGCCCGGTGCTCCATCATGCTGGAAAAGACATTGTTGGTCACCAAACTGTTCTTGGATGGTTGGGTGAAGTTGCTCTCAGAGGATATTTGGGTCCCATTCTTTATTCGTGGCTGTGTTCTTAGGCACAATTGTGAGTGAGCCCACTGCCTTGGCTGAGAAGCAACCTCACACATACATGGTCTCAGGTTGCTTTACTGTTAGCGTGACACAGGACTGATGGTAGCGCCGCTCACCTTTTCTTTTTTCCGGATACCTCAAACAGTCAGAAAGGGGATTCATCAGAGACAATGACTTTACCCCAGTAGTCCTCAGTAGTCCAATCCCTGTACCTTTTGTAGAATATCAGTCTGTCCCTGATGTTTTTCTTGGCTTCTTTGCTGCCCTTCTTGACACCCGCCAGGCCATCATCCAAAAGTCTTCACCTCACTCACACCTGCCTGCTGCCAATCCTGAGCAAGCTCTGCACTGGTGGTGCCCCGATCCTGAGCCATGAATAAAGAATGGGACTAAAACACCCTCCAAGAGCAACTTCTCCCAACCATCCAAGAACAGTTTGGTGACCATCACTGCCTTTTCCAGCATGATGATGTAGCGATGCTACATGATTAATGTTGCTGTAAACGTATAGTGCATCTGGAAATTATTCACAGCGCATCACTTTTTCCACATTTTGTTGTGTTACAGCTTTATTCCAAAATGGATTAAATTCATTTTTTTCCTCAGAATTCTACACACAACACCCCATAATGACAACGTGAAAAAAGTTTACTTGAGGTTTTTGCAAATTTATTAAAAATAAAAAAATGAGAAAGCACATGTCCATAAGTATTCACAGCCTTTGCCATGAAGCTCGAAATTAAGCTCAGGTGCATCCTGTTTCCCCTGGTCATCCTTGAGATGTTTCTGCAGCTTAATTGGAGTCCACCTGTGGTAAATTCAGTTGACTGGACCTGATTTGGAAAGGCACACACCTGTCTATAGAAGGTCCCACAGTTGACAGTTCATGTCAGAGCACAAACCAAGCATGAAGTCAAAGGAATTGTCTGTAGACCTCCGAGACAGGATTGTCTCAAAGCACAAATCTGGGGAAGGTTACAGAAAAATTTCTGCTGCTTTGAAGGTCCAATATAAGCACAGTGGCCTCCATCATCCGTAAGTGAAAGAAGTATCGAAACCACCAGGACTCTTCCTAGAGCTGGCCGGCCATCTAAACTGAGCGATCGGGGGAGAAGGGCCTTAGTCAGGGAAGTGACCAAGAACCCGATGGTCACTCTGTCAGAGCTCCAGAGGTCCTCTGTGGAGAGAGGAGAACCTTCCAGAAGGACAACCATCTCTGCAGCAATCCACCAATCAGGCCTGTATGGTAGAGTGGCCAGACGGAAGCCACTCCTTAATAAAAGGCACATTGCAGCCCGCCTGGAGTTTGCCAAAAGGCACCTGAAGGACTCTCAGACCATGAGAAAGAAAATTCTCTGGTCTGATGAGACAAAGATTGAACTCTTTGGTGTGAATGCCAGGCGTCACATTTTAGGAATCCAGGCACTGCTCATCACCAGGCCAATACCATCCTACAGTGAAGCATGGTGGTGGCAGCATCATGCTGTGGGGATGTTTTTCAGCGGCAGGAACTGGGAGACTAGTCAAGATAAAGGGAAAGATGACTGCAGCAATGTACAGAGACATCCTGGATGAAAACCTGCTCCAGAGCACTCTTGACCTCAGACTGGGGCGACGGTTCATCTTTCAGCAGGACAATGACCCTAAGCACACAGCCAAGATATCAAAGAAATGGCTTCAGGACAACTCTGTGAATGTCCTTGAGTGGCCCAGCCAGAGCCCAGACTTGAATCTGATTGAACATCTCTGGAGAGATCTTACAATGGCTGTGCACCGACGCTTCCCATCCAACCTGATGGAGCTTGAAAGGTGCTGCAAAGAGGAATGGGCAAACCTGGCCAAGGATAGGTGTGCCAAGCTTGTGGCATCATATTCAACAAGACTTGAGGCTGGAATTGCTGCCAAAGGTGCATCGACAAAGTATTGAGCAAAGGCTGTGAATACTTCTGGACATGGGATTTCTCAGTTTTTTTATTTTTAATAAATTTGCAAAAACCTCAAGTAAACTTTTTTCACGTTGTCATTATGGGGTGTTGTGTGTAGAATTCTGAGGAAAAAAATGAATTTAATCAATTTTGGAATAAGGCTGTAAGATAACAAAATGTAGAAAAAGTGATGCGCTGTGAATACTTTCTGGGTGCGCTGTATTTTGTGCTGAGTCCCATCTTTCGTCGTGTTGTACTGTTTACATGGTCTCATGGCTGGATTAAGGTGGGTGCTATTGATGCTGCAGCATTAGGCCCATTCCTGAAATAGGTCCAGATGAAAGCAGACAAGAATTTTCCGGAAGCTGAACAGTTTGCTAAGGCTCGAAAAACAGCAATATAAGTAAGCAGCACTAGCGCAGTAGTTAGGCTGACAATATGCCTAAGTTAAGTTGATCTGGTTTAGCCTTTTCTGCATTAAGTGCACTTTTCAGACAATTGCTATTGAATGTTGATGTTACATAGTTTGATGTTAATCTCGAGTTGTTATGATACTACATCATTATTATTATTCATGTTCAATAAAGGCTGGCTGGTTGCGTCGCAAGCACTTAAGGCTCCTTGGTCGGTCTGAGCACGCATGTACGGTGAGTGTCGAATACACATGCACCAATGCCGAGAAAAAATAGGCCTTTGTTGCGCTGCAACATCAGGCTCAATTTCGTCGTAATCCGGCCCTGCATGGTCTGTGTGTACGTATGTAAATATGCTGCCCTGGAAACAATGGGTGGAAGGATAACACGGTGGAACTGGGGTCCCTGATGATAATTTGTCCTGTCAATCCCATCACCTGTATCAGGTCATTCGCTATTTAAATGAAAGAACAGAAAGGAAAAAAAGAGACAACATCCCGTTCTACTAGACCGCCAATTTACTACAGAAACAGGAGAAAGCACCGATTCAAATCATTCACACCTTTGTCTGCCTGTCACTTTCAATGGTTTTGGATTACGCCACGTACCGAGGATAAACATGGTGAGACTGTTTCTTGTTGTTTGGGGAGAGGAGCAAGCCGTCATTTTCATCCGTGTAATTTCCGTAGGACAATTTTTCCAGCTGAACCAGACATTATTCATTTTCCATGGACTTTTATGTGCGTTTCGTGCTTTCTGTGTGTCTTATTGAGTACGTGTTCAGTGTGGGGTCGAGGAAGGGTTTGTATTGTAGATTAACTTTATGCTGCACTTTCTCTTTTTATTACTACTTTCTGCCGGACACTTTTGGAGTTGAATGTTATGTTGGGGTTGGTTGGGGTGTGATATATATATTGTTTGGAGTTTGTTCATTTCTTTTTTATTATTATTATTAATACATACTCACTTTACTATTTTGCATATGGTTTGTTGTTTGGCTTATTTTTGATCATCGATTGGGGGAAGTTTATTTGGAAGAAGTACGGCTTGTCGGGTCTAACGTCCTCAACTTGCCAGGCCACGGGTCTTGGTGGTGTAGCTGCCGGTTTTGGAGAGCGAGTCAGCCGTTACAATGGAGCACTGGGTCAAAAGTGATAACTAAGTGGCTCTGGGAACAAACATTGAAATTTGGGGTCCCCTTGAGAACTTGTGGTCAAGTCCTCAAAAGGCGGGTGGACAAACAAAAACCCACCAATTCTGACAAACTCCAAGCATTGATTCTGCAAGAATGGGCTGCCATCAGTCAGGATTTGGCCCAGAAGTTGATTGACAGCCTGCCAGAGGTCTTGAAAAAGAAAGAAGGGCCAACACTGCAAATAAACTTAATGTAATTGTCAATAAAAGCTTTTGAAACTTATGAAATGCTTGTAATTCTACTTCAGTATACCATAGAAACATCTGACAAAAACATCTAAAAACACTGAAGCACCAAACTTTGTGCAAACCAACACATGTGTCATTCTCAAAACGTTTGGCCACGACTGTAGATCAACGTATGGGCGAGTCACGTCCTTGAGGTCACTAGAGGAAATTAAGGTGAAGTGCAATTGGGACTGAAGCCTGGAAGCACTTCTTTAATCAAAGAGCTGTGGGAATGTGAAATAAACTACCGAGACACAGAGTTGAAACCTTGACAACCTAGAAGGAGAATCTGGATGAGATATGGGGGCAGCTGAGCTACAGTACTCAGCATACATGAGATCATCTCCTTTGAAAATGAAGGCGTTTATTCACAATTAGCAGAATTTTCACAAAACTGAGATCTATTAAACATTTGTTTTATTGACAACATAAAAGGTTGGTCGCCAACATCATTTGGAAAGGAAAATAATTACATTTTTATTCAAATGAGGTGTTGAAAAAATTAAAACACTCTACGACAAATTCCACCAAATCTAATAATTTACATTTACATTGACTTTTATTTGCTTGGCAGAGGCTTCTATCCAGAACGACTTACAGGTAAATCTCTTTACGTTAGGGTAGGGCCTGTTTGTTTGGTAAGCATAATAGGACAGGTAACAAAAGTCATTCATCACAAGTGAACAGATGTAGCAACTAATCATCTTCTTATGTAATACGCTACCGTGACTCTCTGTTCAGGATTTTAAATCACATGTAGCTCGCAAACCGCTTGACCGATTGACCTGAAATTTGGTACACATATACTATGTGAAGTCTGCTATCCGCTTTCGGGGCGATGATTGACCTCCAAGGTTATTCCTCTTTTTATTTTATTTTATTGTAGAATTAACTCTCGGCAGTGGCCGTGGGGCGCATGCGTACAGGCGCCGTTCTCATCCATACCACCTTCCCTGTCACTTCCCCTACCTCCTCATATCTTAAATCATTCTTGAGGCAGATTGAAGACTTAAGTGCCAGCTTAAGTGAAAAATTAAAGAAAACATACTAAGTAATTGCAACACAAAAATTGACTTAATCAGTTTTAACGTGAAATGATGCCGACAAGAGAAGAGAAGAAGCGGGCCGCTATAGTGGAGAAGAGAAGAGCTGCTCAGGAAGCAAATTAATGCTAAACGTACAGAGAAAGAGCTCTAGGAGTAGAAGGATAGGCAAACAGAAATATTAGCTTTATTGCAATAACCAACAATATAGACCCAACCCAATTGAGTTGAGTCCCGAACAAGCCAAAAGTTACAGTATATATAATTATTTTTTATCTTCGTGACCTTGCTAGAAGCAGCTCATTAGCTGCTTACCCTGACTCCCTAACTGCAGCTGTCATTTTCCAGGATTCCCCATAACTACCAATAATTCTTGGAATCTTGCCATTAGCACTGTTTTTCTGCTACTCTTATCTTTTAACCTGTATGTGTTTCCCTTCTCCTGCCCTCGAGCTGTCCTCCATCCGTCTGTTTCCAGTTCCCTGATCCTTTGATTAGTTAAATATTGGTAGCTTTTCCTAACCTACAGTTAAAAAGAAATATGGGCATATGCCTTTATTAATCAATTGCTTAAGCATACATTTTGCTTGATTGTCGGCTAGGTTCATACTAATTTGTGCTAATATATATTAAGACATGATTCTTATCTTCCGTAATAGCACACAGTGGTGGCATCACCAGACGCTGTTCAAAGGCAGACCTGAGTGGGTGAGCAGGAGCACAGCACCTCACCAGTGTCTCCATATACGCAGGGGTTGACCCACCGACTACTCTGTAGGTAAGCACCAGGGATTTGAAATTAATGCATGCTGCTACAGGGAGCGACCTGAAGAGAGGAGTGACATGTGTCCGTCTCAGCTGGTTAAATACAAGACAGGCTGCTGCATTGTGGATCATCTGCACCAGTGCCTTTATAGCACACGCAGGTCCTCCTGCCAGAAGTGATTCGCAGTAGTCCAGATGCAACAAGACCAAAGCCTGGACCAGAAGTTGTGCTGCATACTCTGTCAGATAAGGTCTGATCTTGCAGATGTTGTACAGTGTGAACCTGCATGAATGAGAAACAGTAGGAATATGGTCAAACAAAGATAGGGGTAGGGATAGATGCTCATCAATCTCCAGCCTAACGTTGTGTACAGACTTGGCAGGTGTTAACGACAGTGTGCCAAACTCTCTAGAGATGGAGACTTGAACAGACTGGCTGGCCAGGATCACAAGAAGCTCGGTTTTTGCCAAGATGGTGGTCCTTCATCCAGGTGGTTTAGATTTCAGTAAGACATACAGAGACTCTAGCTGATACCATATTGTCTTCCAGACTGAAAAACAGGTACAGATGTGTATCATCTGCATAGCACTGATAAGAGAACCCATAGGATTGGATGATGGAGCCCAGCAAAGTGATGTACAGAGAGAAAAGTAGAGGATCCAGCACTGATCCTTGTGGTACACCTATGTATGTCTGGTTTGCCTTTGACAATTCTCCTCCCCAGGACACACAGTAGGATCTGCCCGAGATGTAGCACTCAAACCATCTGAGAGCAGTTCCAGTGTGGCAGAGATTGTTCCAGTTGCTGTGGAAACCGTTCCCATCATTAAGGGCCATGGCCTCAAGGTTTATTACCCGCTGGCATTTACTGGCCCACTTTGGCGTATCTTTGTCCAGGCTGCAGACAGAAAACCTTTGCTAAACATGTTTTAAATATTTCTTCTGTTCTGATTTGATCTCGGGTTCCTCTCTTATAGTGTTTGTGGGGTGCTGGCGTGGAACATAGCATACACCTTGGATCGTCAACCAGCCACTGAGGAAGATTCGGTGGTGTTGGAAGAAGATCATTCACGCATTACTTCTGTTCTAATTTGATCTTGGGTTCCTGTCTTTCATTTTGTACCTCTGGCCTCAATTTTCATCTTACTCGTTGCCTTCATGGTTTTGGCATGTTCTGATCTCCCAGTTTTGACCCTTTTCTGTTCCACGTCTCTCTCTCTCTCTCCCCTAGTTTGCTCTGAAAAATCTTATTGATTTCCCAACAATACAGGTGGAGTGTTTACGAATGGTCAGACAAATGTTACGCACGAAGAAGGAGCGGGATACCCATCCATGACCACTACGGATGACATCATTGAGGACGTCTGTATCGTGATTTTTCTTGAACCAATAAGGATTTTTACCCTGGTACACCTTCAGCGCATAAAAATCAGATCACTGCTCTTCTTTTGCACAAAGAGAGAGAGGAATGGCTATGTTTACTTCTAGAAAATAGCAAGTGAAGCTGACTGATAAAAGTCGACACTTTACCGTTGTGAGCACAGACACACCATGTTTTCACATGTGTGTGGTGAAAGCTGTACAGTCAATCCCAGCAAAATTATCACAAAAGTCTGGATAATTATTGCCTTACCCTCACGTAAATACGTCAGTATATTGCCTCTTGTATAAACATGTAAATATATTTTCAAACACATACACTTGGGAGACAACTTGTTGGCTCAGGAAATAGTAATTCCACCCCAAGTCAAGGAATGCTGCTGTTGCCTAATGATTCTCCTCCTTTCTCCCTAACAGATTTAATGACTGGCCGCACCAGTGACATCACTTCCGTGTCACAAACCCTTTGCCCGCCTCTTTCACCCTGGCTTCCTTTGTAAGGGGTTTCACCGCCATCTTCAATCAGTCTAGCAGTTGACTCCCATCTGAAAAGACGCCCTTTCTGTGTTCACCATCTTTTTTTTTGTTTTGTCTTTGTCATAAAATTTACCAGGTTCACCTTTACAGTGCCCAACTCTTCATAATCTCTCTGTGTTATTTCTTACAATAAAAATACCTTAAAAATTGGAGGTCACCAATTCTTCTTTAAAATTTGTTTTTCAGTTTGGGTGCTTTCTGTAAAAATTCATTACCACAATGAATTTTAAATGAAACAACTCCGATGCAGTTGAAGTGCAGACTTTCAGCTTTAATTCAGTGGGGTGAACAAAACGATTGCATAAAAATGTGAGGCAACTAAAGCATTTTTTGAACACAATCCCTTCATTTCAGGGGCTCGAAAGTAATTGGACAAATTAAATAACTGGAAATAAAATGCTCATTTCTAATACTTGGTTGAAAACCCTTTGCTGGCAATGACAGCCTGAAGTCTTGAACTCCTGGACATCACCAGATGCTGGGTTTCCTCCTTTTTAATGCTCTGCCAGGCCTTTACTGCAGCGGCTTTCAGTTGCTGTTTGTTTGTGGGCCTTTCTGTCTGAAGTTTAGTCTTCAACAAGTGAACTGCCTGCTCAGTTGGGTGAAGATCAGGTGACTGACTTGGCCATTCAAGAATTTTCCACTTCTTTGCTTTAATAAACTCCTGGGTTGCTTTGGCTGTATGTTTTGGGTCATTGTCCATCTGTATCATGAAACGCCGCCCAATCAATTTGACTGCATTTAGCTGGAATTGAGCAGACAGGATGTTTCTGAACACCTCAGAATTTATTCGGCTGCTTCTGTCCTGTGTCACATCATCAATAAACACTAGTGTCCCAGTGCCACTGGCAGCCATGCACGCCCAAGCCATCACACTGCCTCCACCATGTTTTACAGATGATGTGGTATGCTTTGGATAATGAGCTGTTCCATGCCTTCTCCATACTTTTTTCTTGCCATCATTCTGGTAGAGGTTGATCTTGGTTTCATCTGTACAAAAAATGTTTTTCCAGAACTGTGCTGGCTTTTTTAGATGTTCTTTGGCAAAGTCCAATCTAGCCTTTCTATTCTTGAGGCTTATGAGTGGCTTGCACCATGCAGGGCACCCTCTGTGTTTACTTTCATGCAGTCTTCTCTTTATGGTAGACTTGGATATCGATACGCCTACCCCCTGGAGAGTGTTGTTCACTTGGTTGGCTGTTGTGAAGGGGTTTCTCTTCACCATGGAAATGATTCTGCGATCATCCACCACTGTTGTCTTCCATGGACGTTCAGGTCTTTTTGCGTTGCTGAGTTCACCAGTGCTTGCTTTCTTTCTCAGGATGTACCAAACTGTAGATTTTGCCACTCGTAATATTGTAGCAATTTCTCGGATGGGTTTTTTCTGTTTTCGCAGTTTAAGGATGGCTTCTTTCACCAGCATGGAGAGCTCCTTTGACCGCATGTTGTCTGTTCACAGCAAAATCTTCCACATGCAAGCACCACACCTCAAATCAATTCCAGGCCATAACGACATAACGACGGACTTGCCCACACCTGCCCATGAAATAGTCTTTGAGTCAATTGTCCAATTAATTTTGAGCCCCTGAAATGAAGGGATTGTGTTCAAAAAATGCTTTAGTTGCCTCACATTTTTATGCCATTGTTTTGTTCACCCCGCTGAATTAAAGCTGAAAGTCTGCACTTCAACTGCATCTGAGTTGTTTCATTTAAAATTCATTGTGGTAATGTACAGAACCAAAATTAGAAAAAAGTTGTCTCTGTCCAAATATTTATGGACCTAACTGTATATATATATATATATATATATATATATATATATATATATATATATATATATATATATATATATATATACAGTATATATATATATATATATATATATATATATATATATACTAGGGGGCTTACCCCCTGCTCGCTTCGCTTGCCAACCCCCATTGCCTGGGCTACGCGCCAGCCACTTTGCATCTCTGCCACTTGCGTTGTGAAGAGGGGGGCTGAACGCACCCCAAGGAGATGCGGTTGCTCCTCCAAAACCCCCTCTTAAATGGTGATACAATGGGAAACAAACAGTTTATTTTTTTTTTTTATCTCCTCTTTACTTGATCGGCTGCTGGCTTGCTGCTGCTGCCGTGCGGCATGACCCGCATCTCTCATGGCGTTTCGAACATTTAAAAGCCTGTACAGCAGCTGTCCTTGTTATCTATTCTTTGTCTTTAATTTCCGGCCCTGGGTGTGGTTAAATCTTTTGGCACAAAGTCTAATCTCGCTGGTTGTGAGTTCTTGATATTTTTTACTTTATAATTTAAAAACGGAATAAATATCTGCAAATCTAACAACATCACATTAAAGTTTGATAAATTCTGAAAAGAATGATACCAAACATATATATGTAGGTTTTTAAAATAAGCCTGATTTAAAGTGTGACAAAAAGCGTCACATAAAATTATTGCACAAAATCGTTGCACTTTTAGGATTAGGATTTTATATATATAGTGTATATATGTATATATATATTGTCACACACATGTGCTTGGGAGTCAACCAAAGGGACCAGAAAATGCCAATTCCACACTAAGCCCCTTGAGCTAAACCATCTCTCTTTTCTCTCCGCAGACCACATATGATAAATCCTGCCTGTCCCAGCCCCGAGGATATCACTTCCTGGGAACTGACTATAAAAACCCCTCATCCTTCATACTTAATCAGTTCTACTTTGGACACGAACCTGTACACATTGTACTCAACTGAACTATATATATATATATATTTTTTTAAAGCTTAATTTACAAGTTATGTTTTTATATATGACTGTAAGAAAGAACACAGACAATTGTGAAGAGTTGGGACACCCGTAGTCAAACCCCATAATATTCAAGGAAAACACGAGTTAAAAACACATTAAAAGAAAAATGTCGTTGCAAGTGCAAGTCTCCAAAACAGACTATTCAAGATAGAGGAGGGCCCATTGATAAGGACTTCGGGCAGGAAGAGGTGGGTCCAGGCAGCAGAACACCTGGAAAGTGATAAAACCGTCAATCCCAACAGCGCCCTCTTGTGTTCCAGTGGGAAATTAACATTATCTGAGCCTTTAAGCTGCCACCAGTGCACACTTCCGTGACAATGGGTTTCAATCTTATTTTGGGAAACATTCGTTTATTCAAAATTTTACATCCACTTTGGGAGGAGGTGGCTCTGAAGCTAGGGATCTGTGCTGGCAATTGGAAGGTAGCCAGTTCGAGGCCCATAAAAACTGGAAGTGACTCTACTCCATTTAAGATCAAGGCTCTTAACCTGCAATTGCTTCGTCCTGAGGATGATGATAATCTGCATCCAGCTCATCCAATTTAAAGGGAAAACTTGGGGGTTGAATTGGCACTCCAGCCACCATACAAAACCTCACACTCTTCCAGTGTGGTGCTGTGGTGTCACCCGCTTCACTTGGGTCCCAATCCAGATGGTTTGTCATGTGGTGTGTGCGGCAACTCACTATCAGCACATGCTCCCAACCTCTCTCTCTAATCTTTGGGAGGATAATGGGATCCTGCTTGGTTGCTCGGGTCCCCCTTCCTGCCTCACATCACAAAGGCCCACTATAAATTACAGTGCAGTACAGGAACTTCCCTGTAATGAGATCCGGATTTGATCAGCAAATAAGGCTATGCCTAAAGCACTACCGTTTAATTTAAAAACATCAATTTAAAATAAAAACTTGCATTCACACTAGTGTTTTAACATCAATTATGAAAGTATCTCCACCCACAGTAAAATCGAAAACGTATATGGTGAAGCTACTTTACACTGTGTATGTGTACATCAGCAGAAAAATTCTTGAAGAAATAGTAACACCACTATCCACAAGATTTATCACTAAACTTTAGAGACTGGTAAATTATTTACTTGTTGTTTATGTACATATGATGCATTCAGACTGTACAAAACACAATTTAGATGCATACAAGTAAGCAACACAAGTGCCATGGAAAGCAACTCTGATAAGTTTGAATATGGTTTTCTTCTGTGAAGGACGACCGATCAGTTAGTGAGACGGGTAATAAGCATGAACCGATCACGATGCGATCAGAGTCTGTGTTTTCAAAACTGTTTTCACCTGTCCACACTGTAATGATGACCCTGCTGTGGTATAAGACGCTCTATAGCGCCCTTTTGAACCCACCAGACAGACGTCCCTGACACACTTGTAAAAGCACAAGATGATCCATCCATCCATCCATTTTCCAACCCGCTGAATCCGAACACAGGGTCACGGGGGTCTGCTGGAGCCAATCCCAGCCAACACAGGGCACAAGGCAGGAACCAATCCTGGGCAGGGCGCCAACCCCCCCCCAGGACACACACAAACACACCCACACACCAAGCACACACTAGGGCCAATTTAGAATCGCCAATCCACCTAACCTGCATGTCTTTGGACTGTGGGAGGAAACCGGAGCGCCCGGAGGAAACCCACAAGAAGACACGCACAAGAAGATTCTTTTAATATTTTCTTCTATAAAGTGCACAAAGCACCGCACACTCCACAATTCTCCAGTAATAAATCAATAATCAATACAATAACAATAACCAATCCTCCAACACCCCGCAGCTCCATCACACTCCCACCCAATTCTGGCTCAATCTGCTGGGGTTTCCCATAGTCCTTTTAAAGTCTCTGACCCAGAAATATTTTGTCTCCGGGGTCAAACACCTTCTTCAGATGTCCCGGAAGTACTGCCGGTTTCCGTCCTTGTGACTCCTAAGTACTTCCGGGTTAACGTCACCATAATAGTCCCCGGGTTCTTGGTGAGCTCCCCCTGGTGACACCCAACAAGGCTGAAGAACCGGACTCCATGTCCCATGCTGCCCTCCAGGAATCTGGGGAACCATTTCCATCCAGGGGAGCTGCCATCTAGAGCCCCAGGGGATGTAGTGTCCTAAAAAGGTTCTCTCTCTTAATTGAGGGACGTCCTGGCCAGACTGAAATGCTGGCCGTCCATCACATGGCATTTTCAGAAATGTACGGCTCTGGACCGCGTTTTCAAAACTTTCCATTTTCGTTTAGATGTAAAAGTGAAAAAATGTACAAATTTTTAAATGAAACTGCAGAAACGTGAACTTGGTGGTAAGTTAGTCTTGGTTACATTGTTCTGGTTTCAACTTGTAGCTCTTTTATCTTGACTCCTTGTCTTAGTGTTTTTGGTTCTTGTAGTAGTGTTGAAATTTTGGTAAATTATTCTTTGCAATTTTTGTCCGACTGCAGTTGCAATTAAACCGTCAGCCTTGAAAAACATTGTACAACTCTTAGAAAAGGATTTGTTCTGTCTTTGACTTTATCTTCAGCCATTTGGGAAGACCTCATTTGGTTTTTTAATTTTATTCCCGTAAGGAACGAGTGTCTTCTGGTTAGCTGCTTTAAACATTAGATTAGTTCTCAAAGGTTGATCTTTGATGGCTCACAAAACGTAAAAGAGATTCTCATTTATGTTTCATTTAAGAATCAACTTTGTCACAGATGTTGCTCCTAAAATTCCTTGGGAAAAACACCTTTGGAAAAAAAGTAGACATGGGATACAACTGAGGTAAAAAGAGTCAAAATTGAGAATTTGCTTTGAAAAGCAGGTTACAATTTGTGATATCTCTTTCACAAGTTCACATTTTTTACTTATTATTGGACTGATGCTTTTATCCAGGTGACCATCTGAGATATGATTTGTTATATTTCTTTTGGTATTTGGAGCCCAGGCAGGTAAAATGACTTGCTCATGGTCACACAGTGGTGTCAGCAGTGGGATTCAAATCCACCGCCTCAGGATTTAAAGCCCAAAGTCTTAACCACTATGCCACACCGCCTGCATTTTCTTCTATAATGAGTATTAATCTAACTGTAGCACATCAGTTGCATCTTACTGATCTCATTGCTGTCTAGAGTCTAGGGGAAAGCAAAATAATATTAAGGAGGTCCTTTTATTGATTTTTCATTCCTATGGGCAAAACTAAACACTTCGTGCCATAGCTGAGGGACAGGTGGCATCTTATTGTTGAGATGTATTCTCCTGCTTTATCCCCACCAGAGAAGAAAAAGAAGAAGACAATATTCATCTCTCTCTATACATATATTTATAAAAACCAACATCTGCTTTTCACGAGAGAACTACTTAACGGATTTAGATCGGGTGTTTTTCTATAATTTACCTGAACTTCCATTTTTTTTTGCGACTTCTCCCCTTGTGATGTGTATTATACAATACAATATAATACAATTTATTTTTGTATGGCCCAAAATCACACAAGGAGTGCCGCAATCGGCTTTATCAAGCCGTGCCTTTTGACAGCCCCCCAGCCTTGACTCTCTAAGAAGACGAAAAAAAATAAAGAGAGACCCCTTTCCAGGTGGGTTGGGCGTGCAGTGGGTGTCAAAAAAGAAAAAGGGGGGTCAATACAATACAATACAATACACAGAACTAAACACAAATAATCCTTAATACAGTATAATAGTAAAATAAAAATATTACAAGTACATAATAGTTAATATTATAGTTTGCTTGCGGTACCGATTTATTTGCGTGAATCTGAGAAACGGGGCCCTCCTCACTCACGTGCCAGCCTCGGGGCCTTACCTTTTGCTTAGTTAGCGAAACGAGAGAACTAATTAACGAATTTAGATTGTTTTTTGTTTTTTGTCAATAAATTGCTAAAACATTCCTGTTCATTTTGTGACTTCTCTCATCGTGCTAAGAATCAAAATTTGCTTGCAGGAGCGATATACAGGGTGGTCCAGATCTAATTATGCAACTGATCGACTGACAACCGACTCCCCGCCATTTTGGAATGCAGGGCAGGTGCTGCCATCTATGGGCAACAAAAAGAATTTTAAGTGAAATCTCTATGTGCAGGGCAGGTGCTGTGAATTATCTACGTAATAAACTTAATAAGTTATAGTGTAATGAAAATTGCAAAATTAGATCTGGACCACCCTAAATTTATGCTAATCTGAGACAGAGGCTGCAGGCCAAGGGGAAGAAAAAGCATGACGTCAGGAGTGGGAAGCCGGGCAAGGCCCCCCAGCACTGTCCTGTTTCACTACTACGTAGGTGGAGCTGAGGGGGATGGCTAGTATAACATAAAGAGAAGGAGTCACTTCAACCACTAGCGATACGCAGCCTCCACCTGTATGATGCGACGGCAGCCATTTTGAGCCAGTAAGTTTCAGGTGAGCGGGTGAGTTAGCCAATAATGGACAAGGGATGATTAGATAGATAGATAGATAGATAGATAGATAGATAGATAGATAGATAGATAGATAGATAGATAGAGATAGATAGATAGATAGATAGATAGATAGATAGATAGATAGATAGATAGATAGATAGATAGATAGATAGATAGATAGATAGATAGATACTTTATTAATCCCAAGGGGAAAATCACATACTCCAGCAGCAGCATACTGATAACAACAATATTAAATTAAAGAGTGATAACAATGCAGGTATACAGACAGACAATAACTTTGAATAATGTTAACCCCGGGTGGAATTGAAGAATCACATAGTGTGAGGGAGGAACGATCTCCTCAGTCTGTCAGTGGAGCAGGACGGTGACAGCAGTCTGTCGCTGAAGCTGCTCCTCTGTCTGGAGATGATCCTGTTCAGTGGATGCAGTGGATTCTCCATCATTGACAGGAGTCTGCTCAGCGCCCGTCGCTCTGCCACGGATGTCAAACTGTCCAGCTCTGTGCCAACAATAGAGCCTGCCTTCCTCACCAGATTAGGGGACCAGAATAGACCAGGCCATGAAGGACAAAACTCTACTCTTTTCAAAGAATGCCCGGGGGTCTTTTATAACCACTGAAAGTCAGGACCTCAGTTTTACTTCTCTTCTGAATGACAGATAAAGAAAGCTCTTTATTTCCTGGTCTGTCTCTAAATAAAATTAAATCCTAGGAGGCTTGTGACGTTTTCATTTGCCCATCACAGAATGAAAAGAGTGTTGCTGGAAGACCTGGGTGTCCCTGTGATTTTTAGCACTGGTCATTGTAACAAGAGGATAGAAAAAACAACTTATAAATCTAAAATCAAGTAGTCAGCAGTTTATTGCTTTCTGGAGGATTTATATCTTCTTTACTGACAAGAATTTGTGCTTGCTCACCATTTACTTTCAAGATCCAGGATAGCGCCAAGAGGTGGCATCTTTCCAAAGGTCAAACATTCAAATCTCTTTATTTTTTTTCTTCCATTCCTTTTCTTTTTCCTTTCACTGTACCAATTTGTGGCTGCTTTCTCCTGTGGATACAAAGGGCCTGCAGGGCAAAGGTGGTTATGGGGAGGTTCCACGACCTATTGAGTTGTCTCACTTCTTTCATTCAGCTTTGTAATTACTGTATTCTGTTATTATGTCTTTAGTCATTTCCGTGTCTTGGTGACTCAGTAGGCTACAGTTCAACAGGCTTTTCTGTCTCTGATGAGATCTTCCAGTTTTTGGAGTGCAAATTAATTGTTTTCCATGACGGTATCCATGATTGATTGTCCACTCCCTTGCAACGTCTTGTATAGGAGACTTATTTTATCATTTTAGCCAGGCTGACTACTGGTAAGACGAATGCTTTACCTGTTTTCACATGCATGAGCAGGGTGAGTCTGTGAGGGACTGTTATTTTTTAAATGCACAGGGTAAGTGACTGGGCATATCATGGTCACTAACCCATCCTCTGCTGGCCTACCGGGTCATCCATCCACCAGCCATGCCACATGCACCTCAGGCAAGGTCATCCACCTGAAGGTAAGCCTGTTCAGGAGACCACCTAGGAAAGCTTGAGTTGATGTTGGAAGAGGAGTTGCTGAGGCTGGCAGGGGGTGCTGACCCTGTGGTCTGAATGTAGATCTCAATACCCCAGTGTAGTAACGGGGACACTGTGCTGTTAAAAATATGTCGTTCCTCAGATTAGATACAAAGCTGAGGTCCTGATTCTCTGTGCTTATTAAAGATCTCTGATCATCCTTCATAAATCCTGATGTCCAGGCTTAATTGCCCATCATGGACTAGTCATTCTGGCCCCCTAATATCCCGTATTGTCTAACTATCTTTCTCACTACTTTACCACCCAACAGCTAATGTGTGGTGAGTGCACTGGTGCAAAAATGGCTGCCGTCACATCATCCAGGTGGATACTGCACATTAGTGGTGGTTGAAGTGGCTCCCCACTCATTTTGTAGAGCACTTTGAGTAGTAAGAAAAATGCTGTATACATGCAAAGAATTACTATCATTATGATTATTATCTTGGGGCAGGTAGAGATGATGTGACTGGGATCCCCACATTTTTAGCAGTGAGACCTTTCACTGTCAGGACTGGGTCTCATCTTCATAGTTTTGGCAATTGCTGTTGTCTTTGCTCAGCATGATGTACTTCTACTCAACCAGGATGTATTGTTTCTCGGTATCAGCCAGTCAGGTTGATGAGTTCTTCCAAAGGTTTCCAGTTATGATGTTGGGCAGAACCCTGCAAGAAAATCCTGGAGAAGATGCCCAACAAATTTGTCTGCCGTAAGTTTGACATTTGTTTGCCAATGTCTTGACCATGGTTTACCACCAGATCAAAAAGTCTGGCCAGATCGATTCTTTACATTTTTTCAATGTTTTGCAATCCCAACCATGTTGCTCCTCCAAATTGTTATAAGCCTTCAAGGTGTTTTTGAGTGAGAAGGGGTTGTGGTATAGCGGGTCCGCGGCCTTAAAAAAAAAAAAAAAGGCCAGATTTTAAATCCATATAGCCGTGTCATTCTCCGTGGGCGAGATTGCACGACCGCAGGGAGTTGATGAGGTAGTTGGAGTGAGTCGCACCTGTACGTGTGGGTGCGATCGTTCTCGATTGCTTCATCGGCTTCCTGCGGCGTGTGCTTAAGGCACTGAGCCCACGGAGGTGCGGGGAGATGTATATATACGGGTCGGCACCATGAAAGAGGATAGATATAGAGATGGATACGTGGATTGAGGTATGTAGGTATCGAAGGAAAGAGGATGATAATGGAGGTTAAAGGACGGGAAAGGCAGTCTAAGCAGTAGGATCTGGCCACCTGTATGGAGGAGACAGCACGAGCTGGGGCCCCATGAAGGAGCGTTTGGTTGTGGCGCTCTAGGGGCTAGTTCGCTGCACTGAACATACAGGTGGAGTGTGGCAAGCAAGGCAGGTGTCCTCCTGAGGGATCTCAGGAGCGACTGCATGAGCGCGAAGGATGAAGGGAGGAGAGCCGACCTCGGACAGTCTGGCAGTGATGTCCGTAAGGAAGCCAAGACGGAGGTCGGCCGAAGCAGCTCGTGGCTGTTGGGTCTCCGCCGGCTATCCGAGTTATGGGTGAGCCGGGGAGAAAGATAGCAAAAGGTGTGTCGAGATTGGGATGAGAGAGACTACATTTTAACCTCGGATTTTAATGGATTTATTCATTTATTGTTTCTATCCCCACTGGACACTTGTTTTTATGGATTTATTGAAACTGATGCACTTTTTGTTTGGACACTGTTTTGTTGGTTTTAATAAAAGCACTTATGAACTTTTTGGAAATATCCCCTGACTTCATTAGAGAATTGTCCTAATATGTCAGTTCATCTCGGTAACATTAACGATGGCGTATGGGTTCAGTGCTCCCGTAAAGAAGATGGGAGCGTGGAGCTGGACCTGCATCGTCACAGGGGCACAATCAAAGATATGGTCTGAGCATTCAAAGACCAATAAATAGGTTGCTAAATTGTCCTTGAATTTGAGCAGTGCTAATACTCAGGTCCCAATCCAGGGTGGCTCATTGTGTAGTGGGTGCAGCAGCCCGCTATAAGTATCTGCTACCAAACTGATACCTGGGCAGGGTCTGTGACAGGGCTGCTTCTCCATTGTTCTCCATTACTCCTCCTCTGTCAACATAGTTTGTTGCCTCACAGCTTGTAGCTTGATGCTTGCCTAGAGAGTAATCAACGGGTCAGAACCTATAGATGGAGGCGGTTCTGAGGTCCTCTGCTCTTTCTTGACTACTCGGGTCTGCTGTTGAACAGCAACTGTTGACGACATCTCTGCATGTTATCAAATCTCAGTCCAGACTCTTTTCATGATTAGCTCCTAGCAGGTGGAGTGAGCTGCCCACTTTCATTCGAATGTCTAACTCCCTTCATGGGTTTAACCCTTTAACCACCAACTCCCTAAATATTCCCCACACCAGGCGAAATCTGAACAATTTTCGTTTTTTTTTTACTTTTTTACATTTTTTTTTACATTTTTTACATTTATTCAAGCAGTATTGACCACTAAATGTTGTGCAAGTTCTAGAAATGGGCAAACACATAATAAAACACAAAATGTACCTTTTCTCAGGCTTCCACAACAATAAACTTTCATCAACTGTAACTGACGGTCCTGGCATGTAGGGCAACTGAAATGCTTCAAATAAATGGTCAATCAAAGGACGTAGCTTGAACAAGCGGTCGCAGTTTGGATCTTTCTTATCTGGCTCATTTCTGTTGTCATTCAAATGAAAGAATTTCAGCAGCAAAGAGAATCGGTTACGTTTCATGATAGCTGCAAAAATAGGTGTTGCATACATAGGATCTGTAGACCAGTACATCTCAATATCTGGTTTTCTGATTATTCTCATCAACATCAAAATCCCAATGAATTTTTTCATTTCGTTTTCATCAGTGTCTACCCAAGCACGAACACGGGAATGTGGAGGTAAATTGGGATTTTTCTCAATAAACTGTGCTGCATACAGATTTGTCTGATAAGCAAAATGTCTGATCAAATCAAGTGATACAAACAGCTCATAAAACTGCTCAGCAGTGTAATTAATAAAGTATCTATCTATCTATCTATCTATCTATCTATCTATCTATCTATCTATCTATCTATCTATCTATCTATCTATCTATCTATCTATCTATCTATCTATCTATCTATCTATCTATCTATCTATCTATCTATCTAATTGTTTACATCAACAGTAAAGCCACACGTTGCCTCAAACGGATGCAGAAAAGGTAGTTCACCTCGGGCAGCAGTCCCGTTGAGATGCTGGGGATACACCCACTCATCGCCATCATCCGATGCGCCGTCATTCACAGTATCATGCAGCGCACGTTGCTGATCATCATTGTCGCTAAAATCTTCTTCAGAACTGCTACAATCATGATCAGAATTATTGTCCCAAATCGCCTGCAAAACCTCACTTGAAGTCAGTTTACGTTTCGCCATATTCACAGCTTTCACTTTCGAATCACATCACGTGATCGGCCAATACAAGCGCAGAGTTGTCGAAATACAACGTAGTAATAATACCCACGCCAAACTGTCAGTTGTACTACGCGGCAGGCATTCACATGACCACAGGCAAATGTGCTGGATAATTCCGGCAGTAAGGCGTGAGCATTAAAGCTACGATGCCGGATATATCCGGCAGAGGGCGGTTAAGGGGTTAAGAAGCATTTGAAAACCCTCGTTTTAGTTCATTTTAGTTTAATCCTGATGTTCTGTATATTCAATTAATTCAATTCAATTATCATGATCATTCATGGTAGCTCTGAAACCGTACTAACCCCTACTTTCTCTGCTGTTCGTTTTCCGGTTTTCTGTGGTGGCGATCTGTGCCACTACCACCTGATCAAAGCACCGTGATGTCCCTACATTGATGGATTGGAGGCCAGAAGTCCACGTGACCATCATCATCAAGTTCTTCCATGAGAACCCTGAATACAATGAGGACTGATTGAGGTCATTTATGTTAGCTAGAGGGGGCTGAGTGGTCTTGTGGCCTGGTACCCCTGCAGATTTTGTGTTTTTTTTTCTCCAGCTATCTGGAGTTTTTTTTTTTGTTTTTTCTGTCCTCTCTGGCCTTACTTTTATTCTATGTTAATTAGTATTGCCTAATTTTATTTTCTTATATATTTTGTCTTTTTCTCTTTCTTCATCGTGTAAAGCCCTTTGAGCTACATCATTTGTATGAAAATGTGCTATAGAAATAAATGTTGTTGTTGTTGTTTGTTGAATTTCTCGCTAGCTGTTAGGCATTGTAACTCAGGAAATTGTCACAAACTCCACACAGAGCCATACCAAGGTTTGGGGCAGCCACCCGTATAATTGGTATCCTGGCTGCCAAGTTGAAAAATGAACAAAACCGAGTCCAAAACAGAACTGACGGATTAGGGGAAAGGTGGAGGCTTTTAAAGGGGAAGACAGGACGTGACATCAAAGGGGCCGGAGCTGGCAAGGTCTTCCTTCATAGGCTCAGACCCGCAAGTGACGTCAAGAGGGCCAGGTGAGATCTCCCGTGAATGGTCTGCAGAAAAGGGAGAAAAAGAGTCAGTGCACTCTGCCACATCCTGGTGTGGTTTCGGAATTTCCCTTACCCAAGCCCTTTAGCTGCCTCCCATGTGCACGTGTGTGACAAAGTGTAACCAGCTTGTGTTTTATTTTGAGTTCTTAACTTGTGACGATCACTTTTGTACCCTTGTCCTGCAACAACATATTCTCAAACAGTGCCCCAGACTGATGTTTACTTGATTATATTGACCTGTTTTGTAAGCTGCTTCTGGAAAATAACTTTTTAATAGTTTGGACTCCTTTTGACTTTTGATGCTCTGATAGTGATTTTTTGGTTACAATCTTCGCAAGTCTCTACTTACAATCCTGTCATTTCTCACTGCTATTCTTTTATGCCTACCAGAACAGTTGTAGGCTTCAAAACAAAAATACACACAAAAGTCAAATCTGCATTCACCACTAGTCTGCATCAAAAGAGTAGGCCTCACCACCATAAGTAGTCTAGCCCCAAACTCAAAAGGCAGGCTTTCTGGCCCTACACAGGCCTAATTGTGTGGGGTCAAATCTTTAAAAGTCATACATATTAAATGGAAAAAAAAATATGACAAACCTTCTGCCCAAAATTAAAAGTCAGTTCTTTAAATAGTTCAATATTTTATTTATTTTGCAATAAAAAGGACAAGAGAATGAAAGGAGCAAAAGTCAGTCAAACCTAAAAGTGAGCAAATCCATTAGATGAGCTACGGAAATAGTTGTGATGATCAGTACCCGTATCCATGGGCACCTTTCTACCTTTGGAGTGACTTGTAGTTTGGAACTGAGTACGGACTAGGGCAAAGTGAGGACACGATAACAAGTGTGCGAACGTGCATACTAATTACACAATACACAAGTGGTGTCATTGCGTGGGGCAGTTCAAAATTCTCCGATAGATAATTATTCAGAAAAATAGTGCCGTGAAGAAGACTAAAAAAACAAAATCCAATAAATAGATCAAGAGTAAAATTAGATTCCGAATCTGCTTTCTCCCCAACTCATTCTGAGGTGTCTCTCTTTCTGTGTCTCCTCTGCTCTCCGTTGAAGGTGTGAAACACCAACACACGCGGCCCCCTTTCCGGCTTTCTTCCCCCAGCCATCTCTTTCACTTCCTGCTGGGTTCCATCAAGTTCAGTTTTCTCTTTCTGCCATCTCCTTTGGTCACTTTAGGTATCTCCTGGTTCATCCTCATCAGAATTCCCCTGGAGTGACATTTCATCCACCCCAACATGGATCATGTCTCGAACAGTTTAACTCCTTTTTCCCTGGATTAATGGCCCAGTTTTGATCATTTTCTTCACCTTCACTGACCTACTTAGATCTTTATTACTTATGTGAGTGTAGGTGTTTCCCTTAACCATCCATGGAGCACTAATGTGGGATGGCTACACTGATTACTCTCACACAGTCCATTCCCCCATACCATGCTCATTGGCCACCCATCTCACTTGCACACATCTGAGCAGCACTGTTTACAAAAACCTGCACCCCACTCTTCTCCCGTGAACCTAATGACACGCCGTACTATATAAGGATGATGTTGATTAAGGGTGTCAGAAAGTAGACTAAAAGAAATGGGAGTTCTGGGTGTGGTGTGTAGATGGGTGCAAAAGTCTCAGACACAGGAAGCAGAGGGTGATGGTCAGAATTGTCTGACGTTAAGAGTGATGTCCATCAGGGTCAGTGATAGAGCCGCTGCTATTTTTAATCTAAATAAATGACTTGGATAGGAATATAATTAACAAGCTGGTTAAGTTTACAGATGATATCAAGCTAGGTAGAATCCATTGAATCATCACAGAGGGACTTGGGCAACATACAGGCTTGGGCAGATTTGTGGCAGATGAAATTTAATGTCACTAAATGTAAATTATTTCACCTTTGATGTAAAAATGTGAGGTCTGACCACACAAAGGGAGGTTTGAAAATTGAAAGTAAACCTCATGAGAAGGATTTTGGAGTCATAGTAGACTCAACACTATCAACTACCAGACAGTGTTCAGAAGTCATTAAGAAGGCTAACAGAATGTCAGGTTATATAGCGCCTTGACGTGTGGAATACAAGTCTCAGGAGGTTCTGCTCAAGCTTTATAACACACTAGTGAGGCCTCATCTGGAGTCCTGTGTGCAGTTTTGGTTTCCAGGTTTCAAAAAGGACATAACAGCACTAGAAAATGTCCAGAGAAGAGCGACTAGGCTGATTCCAGGACTACGGTAGATGAGTTATAAAGAAAGAAGAAAAGAGCTGAGACTTTTTAGTTTAAGCAAAAGAAGTGTTTAAAATTATGAAGGGAATTAGTCCAGAGAATTGAGACAGTGACTTTCAAATTAGTTCTTCAAGAATACAGGGACACAGTTGGAAACTTGTGAAGGGTACATTTTGTTTTTTCTTTACACAGAGAACCATAGGCACATAGAAAAAGTGACCAAGTATTTTTTTGGAGAGTAGGACTGTAGAGACCTTCAAAACCTTACTTGACGTTATTTTAGAAGAATGAAGTGCACAGGACTGGCGAGCTTTGTTGGGCCGAGAGTCCTGTACTCATCCAGATTCTTTTAATTGATCTAAAAAATAAAAGGAAAACAACTTAATATACAAAGAAACCTTCCCAGAATTAAATGGTGATTTGTAAAGCAAAGGTTCTACAAAGAACCACACAACCCAGTTAAGAACCATAAAATGCTGCTATTGTTCAGAGTGCGGGAAAAAGAATCATTGGTGTACTTCAAGTTGTGCTCATTGAATAGACACACAGAATACAGGTGCTGGTCATAAAATTAGAATATCATGACAAACTTGATTTATTTCAGTAATTCCATTCAAAAAGTGAAACTTGTATATTAGATTCATTCATTACACACAGACTGATGTATTTCAAATGTTTATTTATTTTAATGTTGATGATTATAACTGACAACTAATGAAAGTCCCAAATTCAGTATCTCGGAAAATTAGAATATCAATTAAGACCAATGCAAAAAAAGGATTTTTAGAAATGTTGGCCAACTGAAAGGTATGAACATGAAAAGTATGAGCATGTACAGCACTCAATATTTAGTTGGGGCTCCTTTGGCCTGGATTACTGCAGCAATGTGGTGTGG
This sequence comes from Erpetoichthys calabaricus, assembly GCF_900747795.2. NCBI lineage: Eukaryota > Metazoa > Chordata > Cladistia > Polypteriformes > Polypteridae > Erpetoichthys > Erpetoichthys calabaricus. The sequence goes on from NC_041403.2 coordinate 160,197,658, forward strand.
CATGGAGTCGATCAGTCTGTGGCACTGCTCAGGTGTTATGAGAGCCCATGTTGCTCTGATAGTGGCCTTCAGCTCTTATGAATTGTTGGGTCTGGCGTATTGCATCTTCGCCTGACCTCACAATCCTCTCCAGGGTGCGGTTATCCCTATTGCTTGTACACTTTTTTCTACCACATCTTGTCCTTCCCTTCGCCTCTCTATTAATGTGCTTGGACACAGAGCTCTGTGAACAGCCAGCCTCTTTAGCAATGACCTTTTGTGTCTTGTCCTCCTTGTGCAAGGTGTCAATGGTCGTCTTTTGGACAACTGTCAAGTCAGCAGTCTTCCCCATGATTGTGTAGCCTACAGAACTCGACTGAGAGACCATTTAAAGGCTTTGGAGTTAATTAGCTGATTAGAGTGTGGCACCAGGTGTCTTCAATATTGAACCTTTTCACAATATTCTAATTTTCCGAGATACTGAATTTGGGACTTTCATTAGTTGTCAGTTATAATCATCAACATTAAAAGAAATAAACATTTGAAATCCATCAGTCTGTGTGTAATGAATTAATCTAATATACAAGTTTCACTTTTTGAATGGAATTACTGAAGTAAATCAACTTTGTCATGATATTCTAATCTTATGACCAGCACCTGTACGTGACCAAGTAGTGTGGTAGACAGTAGAAGATGACATAAATGAGAGTCTCTGTGAAGTCTCATGGGCCATCAAAGAGCCACCTTTGAGCGGTAAATTTTTCCAATGGGTTACAAGAGATGAATGTGCAGCTGACACTTAGCAAGAAACAATCATGTCAACATGGACCAGAATACTGAAGGAATGTTTCTGGCATCTTGTGGAATCCATGCTTATGAAGAACTGATGATGTTTTGAGGGCAGGAGGAGGCCCTACTAGGTGTTAGTATGGATGTCTTAAGAATTTCGTCAGTGAGCACATAACAAAGATTGATTCATTTTGACAAAACAGAGAGCTTCTCCGTCGTAATGACAGATTGATTGATTGAGTTGGGCAAAACCAGGAGCTACAAAACATCTTTCCAATTTCCTATACCTGTTTCTCTCAGGAGAAAGCCTGGCAATAAATGGGAGTTTCAACCAGACGTTCTAGCAAAGTACTTCCTGCATCATCTAAAAAAAGAAAAACTAATAAAAAACGAGCAGCTGGAGTGCAGACCGGCATGTTTCATTACACCTTGGCCTGAAGTGGCCATCTGACTAACGTTACCTGAAACAAGAAGTAACGCACCACCTCATCCAACGCGCCCCCGAGCCGTCCAGTCCTTCCTCCCCAATTCCCCAGGCTATCCAGTTACGCCGTTCCTCTCTATAATAACACAAAGAGTCATAAAAAAGAGGGCAGCTAATAAGTAAATGAATAATCATTTTCCGACTTTTCGCAATGAGATGCTGAAGAGGTGGATCCACGGCTGTTTGTCAGAGTAAAATATGCACCCTGTCACGATGCCAGCAGGCTAACAGCTTGTGCGCAAAGCTGGAGCCCCGATAAATCATGCCTAATTACACGGGTGCAGCTTTGAAGTCCAAAAACGAGAGCCGGGAGACTGAAAGGGTTGAGATATTTATGTTCCTCTGCATCTGAGAAACAAAGCCTTGGAAGGGGAGATGAGGTTGAGGCGTGTAGGGAGGATCAACCGAAATGTGAAACAGTAGTAATAATAATTATTATTATTATGATTTTTTTGAAAGAGGGACATGAAGGGCAAGGGGAGCGAAGAAAGTGTTCCTGTGGGTTTTTGAACCACCGAGTTCTGCCCGAGAGGGAAATTCTTTAATGTTTGCGGATTAAAGAGATTTAGTTTCAGAGAACTAGTGGGGTGGGGCGGGGGTGTGTGTGGGGGGGGGGAGCCTTGGGAGAGGCGGACTTGCTGTTCTACTGCAGCTAACAGGCCCGTGAAGGCTGGAAACGGGTCTGTCCGGGTCTCTTGAGTGCTTGCCTCATGATGGTCGCACGTTCGTTTTATTTCCTATTCCTTGCCGTCATGTTAGAAGAGCTGAATGCTACGTGATGGTGCTTGTCGTGCAAGACGCTATATGAAGATTAATTGAACCCCTGTTAAGCCAGATGCTTCTTCAAAGTCATCCCCTCTAGCAGAATACACAATAAGGTGAGGGGCTCAGCAGGTGCATTGGGCGTGGATGGACAGCGGAACCTGCAGCAGGTGCTGCAGCTGCACAGGATGCCGAAAACCCTCGTGTGTCATCTTGGTGGGCTCCCGGGGGAGTCGACGTCAGTGGAAAGCTGACAGCGCCTGTCTCCTAGCACCGCTCGGTGTGCTAATCCCTCAATATCGGGTTCTCCTCTGAAAATTAGCTGCTTTGGCAAAAAAAAAAAAAAAGAGAACCCGAGACGCCCCCTCGGAGCAGGCTTGTCTCCTCGCATGTGTAAGGCAACACCGGGAGGCGAGAGCTTTAACTCCGCCATCCAAAAACCGGGGGTGAAACCCCCCCCCCGCCCCAGGGACTCAGTTAGGCGGTACACTGCTTCCCTATATTCTATTTGTCTCATTGTCCACCCCTCCCCAGCCCTAAGGGACATGGGCTCCTGGGTCGGTAAGTGTGGTGACTTCTCATTTTGTCCACGGGCTCACATTATCATTAGTAGGATGTCAATTCAAACACAGAAAAAACATTATATATATATATATATATATATATTGTCGCAGATTGAGGCCCTTGCCGTCCTCTTGAACCCTCTGACTCAACTCCAGACACCAGGTAAAAGTCCAAATATTACTTTTATTTAGACAATAATGTGCACAAAGCACCCTCCACTCTACAATATTCATAAATTAATAAACAATACATTATAATCAATCCTCCACACTCCCAGACACTTCGCCACCCTTCCTCCCAGCTCAGCTCAGTGTCTGGGCTTTCCCATGAGTCCTTTATACACCCTGACCCGGAAGTGTTTCTCCCTTCTGTCCATGTGATCATGAACACTTCCGGGTCGGATAAAAAGCTCCTTTCTTCAACCCGGACGCACGTCGTTTCCTCTTGTCATGTGATCATGACGCACCTCCGGGTTATAGGGCAAGTAAGAGTCCGGCAGTCTCCCCACAGCGACTCCTGGTGGTCCCCAAGGTATCCAGCAGGGCTGTGCATATAAACTACAAAGTCCATGAGGCCCTGCTGGAATTCGGGGAACGTCCACGCTGTTGGGAGAGCTCCATCTGGCGGTCTGGGGGTGAGGGCTGGAATATTTAGCCGGCCACACACCACAATATATATATATATATATATATATATATATATATATATATATATATATATATACTGTGGGAGATGGCCAGCTGTTTATCCCGGACAGCACCCCCAGGCCGCTAGGTGAAGCCCTCCCTGTGGCATGGGAGTCCCCCAAAGACCAGCAGGGAATTATGGACAGTGGAGTTTTTATTCCCAACCCTGCTGGACACTGTGGGGCCCACCAGAGGACGCTGCAGGGAGGCTCAAAGACTTATGCATGCCCTCTAACCAGAAAACACGTCATCATCATATGACCAGAAGGGACGACGTGTGTCCGGGTTGAAGAAAAGGACTTTTAGTCTGACCTGGAAGTGATAAGGACTCATGGACTGCTGGGCTGGAGTCACTTCCGGGTCGGAGAGTATAAATGGACTATGGGAAAGCCCAGACGCTGAGCTGAGCTGGGAGGAAGGGTGGCAACGCGTCTGGGAGTGGAGGATTGGTATTGTGATTAGTTATTGTATTGGTTATTGATTGTAGTGTACTTGTATGAATAGTGAGGAGTGTAGAGTGCTTGGTGCACATTATTATTGTAAAATAAATAATTATAGTTTTACCTGGTGTTTGGAGTCGTACCTGAGGGTTCAAGGGAGCACTAATACGCTCTACTGCTACAATATATATATATATATATATATATATATATATATATATATATATATATATATATATATATATATATATATATATATATATATATATATATATATAAATATAAAATACATGTTGTAACAAAGGCGCTATATAGGCGCCCGACCCGGCACAGATGGACACAGAGCCACATAATAAACCAATGGACTTTTTATTTTTCTTCACCCGTGGGCGCACATCTTCCCATGACCCACAGGCAATACACAGTCCCACAAAGCACAAATCCAACACAACACAACAATCCTTTCTTTTATCACCACTCCTCCACAAGCGTAGTCCTCCTCCTCCCGACTCTGGCTCTCCTAGTGGTGGTGGCTGACCCTTTTTATAGCCCACCCGGAAGCGTTCCAGGTGCTTGACCACCTGGTCCTAATTGCACTTCCAGGTGGGGCCGAAGAGTCGTCCAGGCAAGCTGTTGAAACCAGACAGCATCCCCTAGCGGCCACCCCGGGCCCCAACCAGGCTGTGGAGGACTCCATCTCCCATGGAGCCCTGCGGGAGGTTGGGGAATCACCGTTGGCCAGGGAGGCTACCACCAAGCGACCCAGGGGAGGTACTGAGTTGTCCGTGGCTGCTCCCCCAGAACATAAGTACCAGGGGCATCCCTGCCGGGCATGGAACCCGGCTGTCCGCCACAATGTATATGTATATTTCTGCGGTGGGCTAGCACCCTGCTCGGGGTTTGTTTCCTGCCTAGTGCCCTGTGTTGACTCCAGCAGACCCCCGTGACCCTGTAGTTAGTATATAGCAGGTTGGATACTGGATGGATGGATATGTATATTTACTTATATATATTTATTGTAATAAAAAGCACATACACATATAAAGGTTTGGGGTTTTTCAGGCCCCATATACTGTAAAGTAAAGGATGCATGTCAGTGTTTTCTACAAAGTACAACAGACAGTCAAATTAAATCAGGTCGGACATTTTATAACGAGGAACAAGAAGTGATAAACTGATGATGGGGAAAGTCGTGATGGATCATGGGAGAGTGATGTAATCATTGGGAGACTGGAGGTTAGAAAGGACCCCGGAAGTGGGTGGTACCAGGAGACTTCCGGGTTTGTTTATGGCGATGGTACTTCAGTCTTTCTGAAGAAACAAGAAAAGAGAGGTTAGTACCTCGTCATTGTTTCCTGGCACAGTTTGTCGCAGCGCCCGTCGGGTCCTTTAGACGCTCCCCATGCACTTGTGTGTGACTATATATATATATATATATATATATATATATATATATATATATATATATATATATATATATATATATATATATATATATATATACTGTATATATATATATATGGTTGAAATAGTTTACTGTCAAATAATGCAAAGAGTACGCGACACGTGTTTCGCCCTCATTCTGGGCTCATCAGGCGTACACACTCACTGCACTCCCTCTCAGGAATCGAACCTCGGACGTCAGCGCTAGAGGCGATGACCCTAACGTTGCGCCACGGCGTGTGGTTCATTTATTTGACAGCATGTAGATCGGGGTAATTACATTCACGGCATTCGTAGTCTGTGTCACAATCTGATTGTATGGGTGGTTACCTACCAGGTAACGCTTGTGATCTACATGCTGTCAAATAAACGAACCACACGCCGTGGCGCAACGTTAGGGGCATTGCCTCTGGCGCTGTCGTCCGAGGTTCGATTCCCGAGAGGGAGTGCAGTAGAGTGTGTACGCCTGATGAGCCCAGAATTAGGGTGAAACACGTATCGCGTACTCTTTGCATTATTTGACAGTAAACTATTTCAACCATTCTATGATCTGCTTCTCAGTACTGAGGGCACCGTGGCGGATGTTAGCAGACTTGCTGGCCAACCACAAGCGTTACCTGGTAGGTAACCACCCATACAATCAGATTGTGACACAGACTATGAATGCCGTGAATATATATATATACTGTATATATACTAGCTGTCCCATGTGGAGATCTTCATGGTCATGATCATGACCATCATGCACCAGGTGAGCGAACAAGTTCAGTGGATAAGGTTAATTGTCATCTTGCATGACTCCTCTCTTGAGAAGAAGGAAACAAATGAGATGAAGGTGGCTGCTGAGAGTCATTCACTTCCAATTATCCCTGCTGACCTTGTCTTCAAAGGGAATGAGTGCCCCCTCCATCTTGCTCATGATCACACACTGGAAGTCAGTCGTGGGATTTGGAACCACAACTTCAGGATTTGAAGCCCAAAGTCTTCACCGCTATGCCACACTGCCTGCCTCTTCTTCCAGAATGACACTGACCTGACTGGAGCACAGAAATATACATTAGAACAACTAATAGTGTCATTCAGAAGCAAGGACTACAGTTTTGTCATCATAATAATGTATTTCATCACTACCGTCCATACATTTCACCACATATTACTGAGCACATAATGCACAAACTTTCAAATAGCAAAAAAAAAAAAAAAAAAATGCCAAGGCACTATTCAGAAGATCTGATCTCTTTGTGTGACTTTGCTGCGATCTCCACCTGGGGTTACCAAGATGGTTCCCAAAGTTTGTTTCTGTGTCTGCCTTTCTGACTTTGATTTTTGCCTGTGGTTATTAGTTTTGGTGCCCTTGTTTTGACTTCCCTGTCTCTTAACTGTGTCTTATCTTCTCATGTCTTCATCTCTTCTTTCAATTGCTAGTGTCATCCTAGCACAACGCTCTGGTAAAGTCTTCCTTTAATTCTCACTTCGATTCTAGAAATGTGTCCTCAGAGCCGTTTGGTAACTAGAAATCCTTTTTTGGTTCTGACCACTGGCTTGAAATCTGTGACTTACTAACATCTCCTGGTTTGAACTCATATCAAAGCTGCTGCCATCTTGCGTTACTACCACTACTGCCCATTATGCCTCTTTAACATCAACAAAGCCTTCCCACTGCTTTCTGTCTTGTCCCAGCTTCTTAATGGTGCCCCCAACTGGTGTTCGTGGTTTTCATCTCCACCTCCACATTATACAATCATGTATTCCTCAGTCATCCTATCCTGCATTTCCTTTCTGGAATCCAATACAAGGCAGTTTTGGTGGTGGACCCACATGTGCTTCTGATACAATACAATACAATAAAACTTATTTTTGTATAGTCCAAAATCACACAAGAAGTGCCGCAATGGACTTTAACAGGCCCTGCCTCTTGACAGTTCCCCCAGCCTTAACTCTCTAAGAAGACGAGGAAAAAAACTCTTGTAGGGAAAAAATGGAAGAAACCTTGGGGAAGGCAGTTCAAACAGAGACCCCTTTCCAAGTAGGTTGGACGTGCAGTGGGTGTCAAAAAGAAGGGTGTCAATACAATACAATACAAGTTCTAATGACATGGCCCATCCATCCCCATTATGATGGTGACGATACTTTCTTGACGCCATTGAGCAAGCAGTTCTACATCAGAGATAAATCTTGGCCAGAAAATGCCCAGGATTCTTTGTAGAGTTTTGTGTGGAATGTGGCCAGCTTAGTCATATCTCCCTGTGTCATCCTCCAACACAGATCCATACAGAAGAGTTGATAAGACACATCTTTGGAAAAGCCATAGCTATGGATTAAATTAGATATTAGAAGACCTTTATTAATCCCAGGTGGAAATTCAGATACAAACAGCAGCAAAAACATAAAAATCAAGAACAGAGACTCACAGTACAAATAATACAGCCAATCAATCAATCAATCAATCAACCAATCAATTAATCAATCGACCAATCAATCAATATAAATAAATACACATATATTGTGCAGATATCTCAAAATTATTTTATTCAGTTCATCAGGAGGAAGCCTCAAATTGTCTGATAGCAGTGGGCAGAAAAGACCCCCAGAGGTGCATCATAGCACAATATGGTGGACAGAGCCTATGGCTAAATGTGTTCCAAGAGTGCGCCACCTGAAGGTGATGGTTGGGATTTTTCATGATGTCATCCAATTTTGCCATCATCCTCTTTTCCACAACAGCTTCCAGTGTGTCCAGGGTTTTCCCTGTGATGGTGCAGGGTTTCCTCATAGGTCTGTGCATCGCTTGAGCTCAAGTTGTTACCCCACTGGCTACTATGGAACGGTAGAACATTTCCAGCATCTTTGTTGCACACATCAAGAGATCTGATTCTCCTCGGGAAGTCCAGGTTTCTTGTGTTGTCAGACCTGTCCAGTTTGCTGTTCATGGGAACCCCATAGTACTTTTAGCTCTGCACCATTTCCGTGTCCTCTCCTTGAATAGTGACTGGTCTTAATGCATGAAGATATCCATGCATTGTTGAGGATCTAGAAGGTGTTCCTTGCTTTGTACAGTCTGCTCCACCATCATATCTCTCTATGCTGTCCAGATAAGTGAAAGCGACTGCCATAGGTAAGTTTTCTCCATCAACCTGAACAGGTATTGGGATGTCTACATTTAGTGTCTGTAGTGTTCTTAAGGAGGAGGCAAAACATACACTCAGAGGTGCGTTCCTTATGCTTCTCTGCAGTAACCTCATACAACTAACAACATGTGCAATGTACAATACACCCACTCTCTCCTGCAGACTGTTCAAAAGTCGCACATCATGATAATCAATAACTGACCGTCGAATAACTGACAAAAATATTACAGAGCACATCACATCCTACGGTGTCATGGCCTCCATCTTGGTCCGGTTGATCTGTAGTCCCATCCTGTGTGCCGCCTCAAGCAGTCAGTACAAATCGGGATCACTAGAGTCACGAGATAACAGTTAATAAGTACATAAAGTTACACATGCAGACAATTAAACGCAATTGAGAGAGGAAGAGTTTTTTAATAAAAGTTTCACTGTGAGTGCTGACAGAGGGGTCATGAGCAGGATTGATATGAGATTACACAAAATGAATTACAGATGTCATGATGGGACTCCAAATCAGCGTCATAGAGGATGAAAGGCTGCTTTGTATGTAATTCCGTAAGGATGGCAATCTCAATTGAAATATCCACCTTAACAAAAGGATTAGTGTCTGTGTGTCTGTCCAGTTGCTATGTCATTCCAATGGACGGTGCATCGCAAACATTTTTAGCATTGCGTTAGTCGTTCCAACAGAAGGTGCATCACATACATTCATTTTTTTATAATGAATCGCACACCAAATGGCACAAAATAGAAGCAAATGCATCCATCCATCCATCCATTTTCCAACCCGCTGAATCCGAACACAGGGTCATGGGGGTCTGCCGGAGCCAATCCCAGCCAACACAGGGCACAAGGCAAGAAACAATCCCGGGCAGGGTGCCAACCCACCGCAGGACACACACAAACACATCCACACACCAAGCACACACTAGGGCCAATTTAGAATCACCAATCCACCTAACCTGCATGTCTTTGGACTGTGGGAGGAAACCGGAGCGTCCAGAGGAAACCCACGCAGACACAGGGAGAACATGCAAACTCCACGCAGGGAGGACCCGGGAAGCGAACCCAGGTCTCCTAACTGCGAGGCAACAAATGCATTGTATTTGTCATTTCAACAGATGGCACATCACAAATACTTGTAATAATGCATTGGAATGACAAATATTTTTTCAAAAGTTGAGTACTGTTAATGTTGTGGTCCACGTTGATTACTTAGATTTCATCCTATCTTAGACAGTGTGGTCACCACCACCGCCAGAGAGCCCCAAACCCAAGACACAGTTGTGAGAGATGGCCGGCAGCTTATCTCAGCCAATACATCCAGGCTGCTAGATGGAGTTCTCCCTGCAGCATGGAGGTGCTTCGGATTCCTGCAGGGCATCATGGGAGATGGAGTGTGACTTCACAGCCCTGCTGGGTGCCATGGGTGCCATCAGAGGACGCTGCAGGGAGACACCAGGATTTCTATTTTCCCTTTAGCCCGGAAGTACTCCCAAGTCACGGGGATGGAAGAACAGAAGTACTGTACGTCCGGGCTGAAGAAAAATGTGAATCTTCAACCGACCCAAAAGTGCTAGTGAATCACATGGACTGAAGGACAGGAACACTTCCGGGTCACGGACTATTTAAAGGACTGTGGGAAACCCAGCGAGCAGAGCCAGAGTTGGGAGGAAGTGTGACGGAGCTGCTGGGTGGAGAGGAGGATTTATTGTTTATAATTGATTTGATTATTGAGTATTATTGAGTATTGTGGAGGTGCTTTGTGCACTTTATTGAAGAAATTAAATTCATTTCTGATACTTTTACCTGGTGTCTGGACGTGTTGTCTGCAGGTTTGGAGGAGCGACAGCGCCCCCCTACTGTCACACAGTATAATACTAGACGTTATATGAATCAAATGATGTTTACACTTCTTCTCTCCAATAATCTGCCACAAAGTCACAATAAATCAAACACAAATCACACAATTCTCCCTCCTCTCTACTTGTGCTGTGTGTCGCCAGCTGCCTCCCGACTCTGGCTTGTCCATGTGTGGCAGTGGGCTCCTTTTTAAGCTGGACCCAGGAATGTTTTTGGCGTCATGCTGTATCTTTCGGGAAGCACTTCAGGGCCATAAAGAAAGTAGAGAGGTCCCCCTTCGACAGTACCCTTTATCAGCCCGTAGGGATTCCCACAGGCCTGCATTTCTGAACTCTGTCTCCCAAGCACCCCTGCAGTTGTCCTGGCTTGATTGCCATATGAGGACCATTGCCACTTGGCATACAGGGGATGAACCAGCTTCCTAGTCTTGGCTTCTGCTTGTCCATTTACTAAAACATACCGGGAGGGTACAAATTTATTTATTTGCACCGCCGGCGAATCTGTTTGCATCGTCACACTGGCCTCCCTTCCGGGTAATGGAACAGTCTCTGATCCGGCCAGGATGCCCATTCTCCTCATATAATGGATAGCACAGCTAGTCTTCATTTAAAATGTTTAGAGTCGGGAGGTACTTGCGTATACACATATTGATCAAAGTGGGTCAGCAAAAAAATCAATAAAAATATCGATCATATAGAAAGTATTCAGACCCCTTCACTTTTTCACAGTTTCTGCCTTATACTAAAATCATTAAAAAAAAATTTTTCCTCATCAATCAACACTCAAGAATGGCAAAGCACAAACAGGATTTAAGAATTTTTAAAAAATTATTAAAAATAAAAAAACTGGCATATCCCATTGACACAAGTATTCAGACCCTCTAGTTCAGCGGCTCTCAAACTGGGGTCCGTGGACCTGAGGGGACCACAAAGCGGTTTTGGTAGGGCAGAGAGAAATGATTGCATATTTATACTATTTAAATTTTTATAATTATTAACCTTTACCATCTGAGGGGAAGTAAGTGACTGAGCTTCGTCGTTACCCCCACCACCTAGACCCGACCACTAATCCGCTGTTCCGTTATTCGCTGCCACCGCTTTGTTTTCCCACCGTTATCGTTCGGCACAAACCAGCCCTTATTATTTTTATCATAATCAAAAATTATCGATTCTTTCGTAGAATCAAAACACTCGCAAACAGTTTTTGTATATTTTAGACACGACAAATGATGGCCAAAACAAAGCCAAACACAGAAGAACTGGTTAAGGCAAAGCAGACACATCCATCCCGTTAAAATTTTAACTTAAATTTAATAACTAAGATGTACGTAATATTTTCTGAATAAATAATTGTTTGTTGAAAAATGTTTTATTCACAGCAGCCTGTACCTATGCAGTGCCGCGCAGTGGGTATGTGGCACCCTGGTGCAAAGTATTTGGCGCCCCCAATTTTCTTGAAATAATATTGATTTTTTAATTTTTATAAAAAGTGTCCACGAGCCATCGAACAATTTTTAAAGAGACCGCCACACAAGAAATTCTAAAGAAGTTTGAGAACTGCTGTTCTAGTTTGAAGCCCCTGTGGCCTGGTACAGGAATGACAGATGATTGCAAAATAATTTGGGGCGCTGACCGGGTCGTCTCGTTTAATGGCAAATCAAAAATAAATATGACGTCTGATGTGGCGTTAGTTTGCCCTAACGTCAGGCTTGGCAAAATCAAAAACAAGTAGGAATTAGGAAGAATTTAGTCACTCTCTAGGAGGCCCGTCTAGCGGCCCATTCCTTTTGCAAGTCAAGCCTCCTTCCGGGAGTCCGGTGGCTTTCTTCTCGTGGGATAGGAAGGAGCGTGGCTAGGTGCCATCACTGGGCGGATTCTCAGTACTGCAGAGAGAGAGAGAGAAGGAGGAAAGAACGCTAGCAGCAGCACCCTCTCGTGGTCTGGTAGGTCATTACATTCCTTGAGGAGTTCCACAGATGTGCGTGCGTGACACCCCTTAGGCAGAAATTAAGGCCTGAAGTCTTTTTGGGTCTGACGTAACAAGCCTTGCACACCTGGATTTGTGGAATTTCTGCCATTCTTCTCTACAGATCCTCTCAGGCTCTGTCAGGTTGGCTGGAGATTGTTGGTTGACAAGTATTTTCAGGTCTCTCTAGAGATGTTTGATTGGTTTCAAGTCCATGCTCTGGCTGGGCAACTCAAGGACATTCCCAGAGTTGTCCCTAAACAACTTCTGTGTGGTCTTTGATTCATGCTTAGGGTCATTGTCCTATTTAATGGTGAATCTTTGTCCCAGTCTGAGGTCCACAGCGTTCTGGTGAGTGTTTTCTGAACTTTGCTCCGTTAAGCTTTCGGTTATCCCTGCCTTGTCTTCCAGTAGCTTTAACTGAAAAATAATCCCACAACAAGATGTTGTCAACACCACCCTTCACCATTGGAATGGTACTTGCACAGATAATGAATTGTGTTTAGTTTCATTCAAACATGATGCTAATCTTGGTTTCATCAGACCAGAGAATCTTGTTCCTCACAGACTGAGAGTCCTTTAGGTATCTTTATACAAACTCCAAGTGGATTTCCATGCATTTTTTACTGAAGAAAGGGTTCTTACAGGTCATTTGGTCATAAAGCTCAGAACGGTGGAGTGTTGCAATGAAGGATGAAGGAGGTTTCCTTTATCTTCACACGGGTTCTCTGGAGCTCAATCAAAGTGACCATTAGGGTGTTTGTCACTTTGCTTACCAAAGGCCTTTCTACCCACAAATCCTCAGCTCTAAAAAGTGTCATGGTTGTTCCAAACTTCTGTTCAAGAATTCTGAAGGCCACTGTGCTCTTGTCAAGCTTCCTTGATGCAGGAAATTTTTTGTAGCCTTCTCTTAATCTGTGCCCCAACACAATCCTGCCCCAATGCTCTGCTGGTAAGTCTTTTGGCCTCCTGGCTTAGTGTTTGCTCAACTGTGAGACCTTCAATAGGCAGGTGTGTGGCTTTCATAATCAGTCCAATTAATTGAATTGACCACAGCTGGACTCCAAACAAACATCTCAATGATGATCAATAGAATGGAATACACCTGAGCCAAATTCCAAGTGTTATGCTAAAGGGTCAGGAAACACATGTAGATGTTCTTCCATTGTTTTTATTTTTCCAAACGTTGCAAAATTTAGGTATTTCCATTTCTCACTAACAACATTTTGGACCAAAATCTTTAAATGGCTCTCAGACAGCCTGAGCGTCACAATTCCTCCTAATCCACTAACAGCTGTGTTTGGTGGACTTCCAGATGGGCTTAAAGTGGAGAAGGACAAACAAACTGTAATGGCCTTTACTTCACTACTGGCACGTAGACTTATCTTTCTCAACTGGTAGAATCCTAACTCTCCCCTTTTAAGTCAGTGGATAACTGATGTTATATATTATCTAAAATTGGCAAAAAAATAAAATTCTCACTTAGAGGATCTGTGCAAAACTTTTTCAAAACCTGGCAAGATCTGATAAATAACATTTTAGAAGAGGCATTTAAAATGGAGGACGTGGATTTTCTCCCCTCTTTTTCTATCTATCTATCTATCTATCTATCTATCTATCTATCTATCTATCTATCTATCTATCTATCTATCTATCTATCTATCTATCTATCTATCTATCTATCTATCTATCTATCTATCTATCTATCTATCTGATGTACTATATAGTACCTTTCATATCTATCTATCTATCTATCTATCTATCTATCTATCTATCTATCTATCTATCTATCTATCTATCTATCTATCTATCTATCTATCTGATGTACTATATAGTACCTTTCATATCTATCACACCAGATGCACTTCAGAACACATGCATGAGCCAGGCGAGTCTCCGAGGGGCTGACAGAGATGGGAGTAGATTCATACCTGGTGGCATGGATCGTGGACTATCTTACAGACAGACCTCAGTATGTGCGTCTCAGGAACTGCAGGTCTGACATTGTGGTCAGCAACACAGGAGCGCCACAGGGACTGTACTTTCTCCAGTCCTGTTCAGCCTATATACATCGGACTTCCAATACAACTCGGAGTCCTGCCACGTGCAAAAGTTCACTGACGACACTGCTATCGTGGGCTGCATCAGGAGTGGGCAGGAGGAGGAGTATAGGGACCTAATCAATGACTTTGTTAAATGGTGCGACTCAAACCACCTACACCTGAACGCCAGCAAAACCAAGGAGCTGGTGGTGGATTTTAGGAAGACCAGGTCCATCATGGACCCCGTGATCATCAGAGGTGACTGTGTGCAGAGGGTGCAGACCTATAAATACCTGGGATGGCAGCTGGATGATAAATTAGACTGGACTGCCAATACTGATTCTCTGTGCAAGAAAGGACAGAGCGAACTATACTTCCTTAAAAGACTGCCGTCCTTCAACATCTGCAATAAGATGCTGCAGATGTTCTATTAGACGGTTGTGGCGAGCGTCCTCTTCTCCGCGGTGGTGTGCTGGGGGGGAGACAGAATAAAGAAGAGGGACGCCTCACGCCTGGACAAACTGGTGAGGAAGGCAGGCTCTATTGTAGGCACGGAGCTGGACAGTTTGACATCTGTGGCAGAGCGACGGGCGCTGAGCAGACTCCTGTCAATCATAGAGAATCCACTGAACAGGATCATCTCCAGACAGAGGAGCAGCTTCAGCGACAGACTGCTGTCACCGTCCTGCTCCACTGACAGACTGAGGAGATCGTTCCTCCACCACACTATGTGACTCTTCAATTCCACCCAGGGGGGGTAAACGTTAACATTATACAAAGTTATTGACTGTTATACCTGCATTGTTATCAATCTTTAATTTAATATTGTTTATATCAGTATGCTGCTGCTGGAGTATGTGAATTTTCCCTTGGGATTAATGAAGTATCTATCTATCTATCTATCTATCTATCTATCTATCTATCTATCTATCTATCTATCTATCTATCTATCTATCTATCTATCTATCTATCTATCTATAGTGCCTTTCACATCTATCTATCTATCTATCTATCTATCTATCTATCTATCTATCTATCTATCTATCTATCTATCTATCTATCTATCTATCTATCTATCTATCTATCTATCGATCTATAGTGCCTTTCACATCTATCTATCTATCTATCTATCTATCTATCTATCTATCTATCTATCTATCTATCTATCTATCTATCTATCTATCTATCTATCTATCTATAGTGCCTTTCACATCTATCTATCTATCTATCTATCTATCTATCTATCTATCTATCTATCTATCTATCTATCTATCTATCTATCTATCTATCTATCAGTTAGGTCCATAAATATTTGGACAGAGACAACTTTTTCTCATTTTGGTTCTGTACATTACCACAATGAATTTTAAATGAAACAACTCAGATGCAGTTGAAGTGCAGACTTTCAGCTTTAATTCAGTTGGGTGAACAAAACGATTGCATAAAGATGTGTGGCAACTAAAGCATTTTTTAACACAATCCCTTCATTTCAGGGGCTCAAAAGTAATTGGACAATTGACTCAAAGGCTATTTCATGGGCAGGTGTGGTCAAGTTCGTCGTTATGTCATTATCAATTAAGCAGATAAAAGGCCTGGAGTTGATTTGAGGTGTGGTGCTTGCATGTGGAAGATTTTGCTGTGAACAGACAACATGCGGTCAAAGGAGCTCTCCATGCAGGTGAAAGAAGCCATCCTTAAGCTGCGAAAACAGAAAAAACCCATCCGAGAAATTGCTACAATATTACAAGTGGCAAAATCTACAGTTTGGTACATCCTGAGAAAGAAAGCAAGCACTGGTGAACTCAGCAACGCAAAAAGACCTGGACGTCCATGGAAGACAACAGTGGTGGATGATCGCAGAATCATTTCCATGGTGAAGAGAAACCCCTTCACAACAGCCAACCAAGTGAACAACACTCTCCAGGGGGTAGGCGTATCGATATCCAAGTCTACCTTATTTATTTATTTACATATTTTTATTATTATTAAAGTGCTACTCTGCTGATCTAGCTCTCTTTCTCATGGGTGGGGGTTGATTTGTTTCAAACTAATTTTGTTAAACTTGACTTGGAAGTATGGAATGTTTTTTGTTTTTAATCAAATAAAATATATAAAAATTCATTAATTTTTAAAAAACAATATTTTCATCTTGATTTTCATTCTACCTTTCCTGGTGTTCCAATTGCATAATGTATCCATTATTTACTGGGTCTGATGCTAAAGTACTTCCAGCCTTTGATTTTTCAGTGTTGTTTGCCAGCGTGTCTGCTCTGCTCATTTTTAATTTAAAGATACAACAAAGGGGGAAAAAACTGCACAGAGGAAGAGCAAAATACAATGAAATCAACAAAAAAGAGTTAAGCATTTAAATCAATAGCAAAAGCAGAAATATTTCTAAATGTCTTATAAATGTAAAAATCATGCTGCTGTGATTTTCTGAATGTAGAATAAAAGAAAAATAATACCAGCTAATGAAGTGAAATCAGTGTTATCAGGTTGTTGTGTGACAGGTCTCTGGTCACACTCACAGGTAATCTAACTCTGTCACCATTAAAATATCCGACTACACCACCCAGTTTTATTAAGAGACTGGGAACTCTTGACATTTACCAATAATAGCACACAGGTTTCTTTAAATTGGGCGGTGAGTAAACACACAATGAAAGACACAACAGTAATTTCAGAAAAAAGCAACAGTAAGTTCTATTACACAAAACAATATAAAGTACATTAAAAAGATAAACGAACATAACAAAATCTAAACATATCAGGAACGAATTTCCTTTTTTTTAAAGGAAAATACACAGTCCACACTCTAAAAGTCCGTTAAAAACAAGAATTGGAGGATACAACCTTTAGTGGTGCAGAGTCCAGTTTGCGCACTGTGTTACCCCAACACTTCATTGTCCAACTATCCACAGATGCACTGTGTTAACCGGACACTCCCTGGGATTCCACTTAGCTAGCGATACCTGTTTGTTTTGCAAATATTATCATCCATCCATCCATTTTCCAACCCGCTGAATCCGAACACAGGGTCACGGGGGTCTGCTGGAGCCTATTATCATCTAGAGATTGTTAAAGAGTAACATTGGATGTTTTTGACAGAGAGATCAGAGCTCCATGTGTTTTAGAGGGTAGCCGCTCACTAGCAGAGATATCACAGTCGCGTGCTCTTCTCCCCACGCGGGTGACGCTCTCCCGTCAGAACTGAACCCCGGTCAGTTACAGCGCCAACGTTTGATGTCGGAGCGTGCCTACCTTCAGCTTGGCCAGAGATACCTTGGCAACTTTTTACATTTTTGGCAAAGAGATCACAGCTACGTAGCAAAACCAAAAATATTGTATATAAAGATGCCCTCGGATACGAAAGCTATCAATATAAATTCTTCTCAA
The DNA here is from genome assembly GCF_900747795.2 of Erpetoichthys calabaricus. Classification (NCBI taxonomy): domain Eukaryota; kingdom Metazoa; phylum Chordata; class Cladistia; order Polypteriformes; family Polypteridae; genus Erpetoichthys; species Erpetoichthys calabaricus. Next base: position 160,215,199 of record NC_041403.2, read on the forward strand.
TATAAATGATTACATTTTTTTTTTTTTTTTTTAACTGATTTTTAAAGTTTGTCCTGTTTCACTACTACACGGGTGGAGCTGCGGGGGACAGCTGCTTTTTAATAAAATAATGTGCTTGGGATAAACTTCACAGATCACACTTCAAACCTTTGGCTACGGAGGAGAAGGGAGGCCCTTTTCTCAATGGAGAGTTGAAGTATAGGATTAAAAAATACCATTAGCAGAAGGAGAATTACTGACACGCATGAAGAGTATGGCAAAATTCTTACTTGTACATCTGACCAATGTGAAGCATGTTTCCACTCGTGGGGTCTGTAATAAACACAAACACATGAAAATACAGAGCTTCGTGTTATTTTTAAGAAAAAAACAAAACCAGCTTACTGTCTGATGGGATCTCCTCTGTACCACATGACGTGAATGAATATCCTGAACCTGCCGACTTTAATTTATGAAGCAACCAGGCAAACAGCCCAACAAATTAATCCTGGCGAGGTGCTTCCATTAATGTTTTACTTTGATAAAAGCTTAGAAATCCTGCAGTTTAGTCCTGGTTAATATGTAGGCCAAAACATTCATCATCGCCTTAAAGGTTTTCTTGTTTTAATTTTGGTCCAAATGGTTTTTTTTTATAAGGTCTGGCGTATTATGATTTTGTTTTTTTTTTGGTTTTGTTTTGTTTTTTTTCTCAACTTTAAATAGATTTCTCTCGCTGGAATCCATTATAATAATCTGCTTTTATTGTGGTTTTTGAGGTTGCTGAATCCAATTCAAACATTAGTTGTTGTTTTTTTTTTTTTTATTTTAGTAATGATAACAATAATTTCCCTCATTTGTCAACGCCGTTTTGTTTCGTTGCAGGCAGATTTTTTTTTTGGTACCGCATTGCTGGGGAGAACAATTCAGATACGGGCAGCGTCTGACTTCATCTCAACGACAGCATGTGCATCTCCAGATTAGCCAAGTTTTGGATGAAAATCTTAGGTCTTCATATCAAGGAAAATGCAGTGTAGAAACACAAGAAAACATTTTTTAGGGGAATAAAGAAAATGACACAAACTGTAACGGAAAAAGCATTCTGACTTTGTGAAATGTAAAATTGCCATACTCGCCCTCCCACCCTGAAAAAATGAATAACTAACAAAAAAAATGAAAGTCATAAAGTATCACAGGAGTGCGACATGAAGTACAAATCATGGAAATCACAGAGCTGTGTTGAGTAAAAATGGCAGCTGGTGAAAGCCAAAAAAACTATGGCATCATTACTGCTTACAAAAATTAAATACATGCAAAAAACATTTTTAAAAAATATATTACTGCCTACATGAAAATAAATGACACTATGTTTTAAAATTTTTCAAGGATTAACATTTTTGACATGAAGTAAAAATCACAAAATATAAAAGCTGGCTTAGGTTAGGTTAGGGTTAGGGTTAGGGTTAGGGTTAACCCTAACTCTAACCCTAATGTCAGCCAGTGAACGCTGAACAAACTATGCCATTATTACAAAAATTAAATACATGCAAAAATTACATGCATACAAAAAAAGTTTTATAAAAAAATATATATTACTTCCTATATAAAATAATTGTCACTTCATTATAAAATTCTTCAAGGATTAACATTTTTGACATGAAGTAAAAATCGCGAAATCACAAAGCTGTATTAGGTAAAAATGGCAGCCAGTGAAAGCTGAAAAAACTATGGCGTCATTACCGCTTACAAAAATTAAATGCATGCAAAAAACATTTTTAAAAAATATATTACTACCTACATGAAAATAATTGACACTATGTTATAAAATTTTTTAAATTTTTGACATGAACCAAAAATCAAAGAAATCAGAAAGCACTATAAATAAGGCAGCAGGTGAAAGCGGACTACACCGTGGTGTCATTAACCCTCGCTAAAATTAAATACACGCAGTTAGGGGACCCGGGTTCACTTCCCGGGTCCTCCCTTCGTGGAGTCTGTGTGTTCTCCCTGTGTCTGCGAGGGTTTCCCCCCACAGTCCAAAGACATGCAGGTTAGGTGTATTTGCGATCCTAAATTGTCCCGTGTGTGCCCTGCAGTGGGCTGGCGCCCTGCTCGGGGTTTGTTTCCTGCCTTGCACCCTGTGTTGGCTCCAGCAGACCCCCGTGACCCTGTAGTTAGGATATAGCGGGTTGGATAATGGATGGATGGATGGATATTACTACCTCTATTAATATATTGGACAATATGTTATAAAATGCTTCAAAGATAAAAACTATATATTACAATATCTTGCAGTACTGAAATATATTGTAAAATGTGTAAATTATTGCCCTTTTTGATATTGAAAGATATTTTCCAAAATATTATTAGTAATATATTTTAAAACACTAATGTAACAAAAAAAACAAAGAAAGTATAAAGATTTGTGGCTCTGTAGGCAAACCCAGTATAACTGATGAAAAAAATGACAAAGCGATTAACGTTTGTTAGCAGAACTATCTTAGCAGACGCAAGTCTAGTCACAGAGTGAGCACAGCTGGTGGTGGAGCAGGTTAAGAGGCCGGTGGACAGGAAGAGGTACGGCCACAACAATGGAGAACAGAGTGTTGTTCATTCTTGGGCTGCATGTTATCACAAATGTACTTTTTGCTATTTCAGAGCATTGATTTAACAGGGTTAAAAAACTAAGGAAAGCAGGAGATCAAAAGAGAAGACGACTTTGCAGAGAGTCACATTTCCTAGGCAGAAATAAGACGTAAGCAAAAAACAGTTCATTAAATGTACATTCATTGAAGCAAAAATGAAATGAAGTGTCACGCATGTGTGTATGGAAGGCAGCTTAAGGGCCTGGTGATGGTAATTGCCCCCCGAGTCAGGGGTTGGCACTGTGGACTAATGTCTTCTCTCTTCTTCCCTCTACAGATCAGAAGATTGACAGCCACTCCATCACTGATATCACTACCGTTTTCCATCCTCCAGGATCTTCCCTTTCCTCCCGAGTCACCATATAAACCTTGAACCGACCAGGGTGGTGCCCCAACTCTTTAACGTTGCTGTGTCTCTTCTTGTACAAAATATATAAAAATAACAACATATGTTTTAATCCTAGGATAACATCCATGTTGCCGTCAAAACAATTCATCAGCCGAGTCCCACCGATGATAGATTCTGCTTCCATGAAAAGTCCATAACCTTGAAGTCAGTAGGAGCTAAAAAACTACAGACGGCCAGAGTTCCTGCATTAGATAGATAGGTTTCAACTTGTAGCTCTTTTATCTTGACTCCTTGTCTTAGTGTTTTTGGTTCTTGTAGTAGTGTTGAAATTTTGGTAAATTATTCTTTGCAATTTTTGTCCGACTGCAGTTGTAATTAAACCTCAGCCTTGAAAAACATTGTACAACTCTTAGAAAAGGATTTGTTCTGTCTTTGACTTTATCTTCAGCCATTTGGGAAGACCTCATTTGGTTTTTTAATTTTATTCCCATAAGGAACGAGTGTCTTCTGGTTAGCTGCTTTAAACATTAGATTAGTTCTCAAAGGTTGATCTTTGATGGCTCACAAAACGTAAAAGAGATTCTCATTTATGTTTCATTTAAGAATCAACTTTGTCACAGATGTTGCTCCTAAAATTCCTTGGGAAAAACACCTTTGGAGAAAAAGTAGACATGGGATACAACTGAGGTAAAAAGAGTCAAAATTGAGAATTTGCTTTGAAAAGCAGGTTACAATTTGTGATATCTCTTTCACAAGTTCACATTTTTTACTTATTATTGGACTGATGCTTTTATCCAGGTGACCATCTGAGATATGATTTGTTATATTTCTTTTGGTAATTGGAGCCCAGGCAGGTAAAATGACTTGCTCATGGTCACACAGTGGTGTCAGTAGTGGGATTCAAATCCACAGCCTCAGGACTTAAAGCCCAAAACACTTAACCACTATGCCACACCGCCTGCATTTTCTTCTATAATGAGTATTAATCTAACTGTAGCACATCAGTTGCATCTTACTGAGCTCATTGCTGTCTAGAGTCTTGGTGAAAGCAAAATGATATTAAGGTGGTCCTTTTATTGATTTTTCATTCCTATGGGCAAAACTAAACACTTCGTGCCATATCTGAGGGACAGGTGGCATTTTGTTGTTGAGATGTATTCTCCTGCTTTATTCCCCCCCAGAGAAGAAAAAGAAGAAGACAGTATTCATCTCTCTCTCTCTCTATATATATATATATATATATATATATATATAAAATCCAACATCTGCTTTTCACGAGAGAACTACTTAACGGATTTAGATCGAGTGTTTTTCTATAATTTACTTGAACATTCCATTTATTTTGCGACTTCTCCCCTTGTGATGTGTATTATACAATACAATACAATACCATTTATTTTTGTATAGCCCAAAATCACACAAGGAGTGCCGCAATGGGCTTTAACAATCCCTGCCTTTTGACAGCCCCCCAGCCTTGACTCTCTAATAAGACGAAAAAAAATAAAGAGAGACCCCTTTCCAGGTGGGTTGGGCGTGCAGTGGGTGTCAAAAAGAAAAAGGGGGTTAATACAATACATTACACAGAACAAAATACAAATAATCCTCAATACAGTATAATAGTAAAATAAAAATATTACAAGTACATAATAGTTAATATTATAGTTTGCTTGAGGTACCGATTTATTTGCATGAATCTGAGAAACGGGGCCCTCCTCACTCACGTGCCAGCCTCGGGGCCTTACCTTTTGCTTAGTTAGCGAAACGAGAGAACTAATTAACGAATTTAGATTGTTTTTTTTTTTTTTGTCAATAAATTGCTAAAACATTCCTGTTCATTTTGTGACTTCTCTCATCGTGCTAAGAATCAAAACTTGCTTGCAGGAGCGATATACAGGGTGGTCCAGATCTAATTATGCAACTGTTTGACTGACAACCAACTCCCCGCCATTTTGGAATGCAGGGCAGGTGCTGCCATCTATGGGCAACAAAAAGAATTTTAAGTGAAATCTCTATGTGCAGGGCAGGTGCTGTGAATTTTCTATGTAATAAACTTAATAAGTTATAGTGTAATGAAAATTGCAAAATTAGATCTGGACCACCCTAAATTTATGCTAATCTGAGACAGAGGCTGCAGGCCAAGGGGAAGAAGAAGCATGACGTCAGGAGTGGGAAGCCAGGCAAGGCCCCCCAGCACTGTCCTGTTTCACTACTACGTAGGCGGAGCTGAGGGGGATGGCTAGTATAACATAAAGAGAAGGAGTCACTTCAACCACTAGCGATACGCAGCCTCCACCTGTATGATGCGACGGCAGCCATTTTGAGCCAGTAAGTTTCAGGTGAGCGGGTGAGTTAGCCAATAATGGACAAGGGATGATTAGATAGATAGATAGATAGATAGATAGATAGATAGATAGATAGATAGATAGATAGATAGATAGATAGATAGATAGATAGATAGATAGATAGATAGATAGATAGATAGATAGATAGATAGATAGATACTTTATTAATCCCAATGGGAAATTCACAGCATTAGGAATGGTACAAAAATTCTTGAGTCTCTGGTCCCTGAAAAACGTTCCTGCAACAGGAAAGCACCTAAAGGGCACAAATTTCGTTGGAAGTAAAACGCAATTAGTTTTGCAGATCTTTTTGGAAACTTCAGACACTGCAGTTTTTCACAGATCAACTTGCTTATCATTCATCATTTGTTTTGTGATCAAATATTTTTTTGTTTCAATAAGTAGTAACAACAATCAGCAATGACAGATAAAGAAACTGTAACAAGGGTAGGCAGCAGTAACTCCACTTATGGCACCCATCCAAACACTGCCCTGTGAAGAGGGTCCCTATATGACTAAAATTTACGAATGCCCACCCAGGCCAGTGAGAGATGCTTGACAGACACTGTGAGCCCCAAAGGAAAGAGAGGAATGAGAAAAGGGGAGAACTGAGGAATAAGATTAGTGGCATGGTGTTCGACCCTCAGTCCACCAGCATGCCATTTCTATATATTGGAGGCAGATGATCCATTAATATGCGCTACCAAATGTTCAAGTAAGATTAGTTTAAAGAAAAAGGATCTCCAGGTGCTCCTCGTCCATGTTAAGGATAAGCAAGGCTTGAAAATGGATGGATGGATGGATGGATGGATGGATGGATGGATGGATGGATGGATGGATGGATGGATGGATGGATGGATGGATGGATGGATGGATGGATGGATTTCTGGAAGTTTACAGAGAGTTAGTCATAAGATTTCCAACTAGCTTAGGAGAGATGATAACCAGGAAAAATAACCTCTGCTGGATAAAGGTGAAAGCAAGAGAAGAGAGGCCCAGGAGATATGAGGCACTTGGTGCCACGGCCCACCTGCCAAGTTGTTTCGCCTGCCTAAGGTAGAGTCATCCCTGATGGAGGATCACAGGAATCCATCCATCATGTGGGGTCTCCTGGTGGCGAGGGAGGAGTGTGCAGCTCGGTGTGGCGGTCCATGGATGACAAAATACTGCCGATGGGGACCCAAGCCGGGTTTAAGGGGTGACTGCACCTGTCAGTGAGCGTCCCCTCTTCCCGCAAGGCCCTAAATGGATAAGCAGAGGAGATGCCAGATTTTAGAAAGAATCACTGGGGCTCGTGTATGTAAAAGAAGAAACTGTCCATTGGTTTTCAGCTTGTTTTAAGAATTATTTATGGTGTAAGAAAGACAGGAAGCATGAAGGTTTGGGGCACTTTTGCTATTCCCTTATAAATGCAAGAAAGCAAAAAAATGATAAATGGCAATTAAACATCTTTCCAGATGGGAGTCTAAGATCAGACTGCCATGATGTGGTGCAGGAGGGGCTTATAAGGGATCCAGGATGGAGGAGGCGGGTCCAGGAAGGCGTATGATGAAAGTGGTGTCAAAGGGTGGAACAGATGTCAATCTTCTGTCCTGCAGAGGGAGGAGAAGGAAAGGCATTAGACAACAGAGTCAGCCCCTGGTCTGGAGGAGAACTACAACCACCAGAGAACTTCAGCAGTGCCCGAAACACACACATGTGACCATGGTTTTATTTGTTTCACTTTTTAATATCCACTGATTCACCTAATTTTACTGAAGATCATTTATTAATTTATTGACAATTTGGAGCACTGCACTATCTATATATATAATTCACTAAGCCACCGACAAGTAGCCACCCATGGAAAGCATGCAAGACAGCCACGCCCACCAACTCTAAGACCATTGAATACGACGAAAACTCACAGAGCCAAGCCCACCACCTCGGACGCAGCAACTCACAAAACACAACGTCCTTGGATACGACGACAACTCGCCGAGCCACGCCCACCACCTCGAACGCAGCACCTCACAACACCAGGCGTCTTTCACGTTCGTCTCTGCTAGACTCCACATGCACCTCTGAGCCACGTTGACTTTTCATTATTCTTTTCGGTTATGACGCACGCACCACCATCGCAAACTGTTTTACACGCCATGGTCTTAGAGTTGGTGGGTGGGTCTCCGTGAGTTGCTCTTGCAAGCGGGCACATGACCAGGCGGTGTGTATGCTTTGAGAATGAGGGTGGACCTGGCAGGACCATGTAAGAAGAGGCATGTTTGTCGCGGATGTGAATCGCTGAATGAGCGTGCGATGGCGGTCCTCCAATTGTCAGTCACGGACAATTGTATGTTTCCCTCTCAAAACACAATGAAGGAAGCAGTCTTTAAAAACCAATAAGCCCTGTGCCTCTGTTTCATTAGCGTCTCACTTGCTTCACTGATGCAGGCCCTGCAACAGTCGAGACGATCTCTCAGCAGCTGACCTTCTACACAAGCTGTGTGGGTGTGTGGGTGGGTGGGTGTTAGTTAATTAGTTACTCGAAGGATTTCAAGATTTAATATGCACAAGCAGTAACACTGCAAAAGCAGCCCAAACCAGAAAAGACGGCTGGCAAAAAGTAGCCGACAAATTAAACGCGTGTGCATTGTACTTACTGAAAGCAGCGTTACAGATTTTGCAAATGTTCATTTTTTTTCCTCCTTTTAGACAACTGTGTCTTTCCGGAAGTGTTCAGCCATCAATAAATAATTATGCGGCGTTTGCCTGCAGGAACACGTGCAGCGAGCGAGAGAGAGCAAGCGACACACACACACATACATGCGCACGCGTGAGAGAGAGAGCGCTGGACACATAAGAATAATAATACTTCATTACATTGATATAGCGGTGTTCTCAGTATTCAAAGCACTATCCACACAGGGAGGAACCGGGAACCAAACCCACAATCTTCCACAGTCTCCTTACAGCAAAGCAGCAGCACTACTACTGCGCCACAAGGCAGTTAAAGAATGCACCGGGCTCGATTTTGTTTTCACTTCTGTTTACAGCGATCGGGTCGTAGATAGCATTGTTGCAATGTTACTTTTCTTGGTGGCTTATTACATTACGGATGTTTCACATGTTCATTGTGTGCTTAAAAGACATTAAAAAAGTGTTTCTCAACTGTGACTCCGGAACCTCACAGTACGCAAGTTATATTAAGCGTCAACAACGAAGACCTGCTACACCTTAATTTACAAGTACTGACAACTGTGTCGTTCAGGAAGTGTTCACCCATCAATACATAATTATGTGGTGTATGCTACGCCGCGGGTTGGCTAGTTTTAATTAAAGCACTTATGACTTCTACACCAACCCTTGCTGTCCTCATTTCACCAGCTCATCCTTGGTGACATTATCGACGGAACCATGTTCAAGCTGCCAGGGACCATGGAGCCAACCCAGACCATCACAATTGGCGAACGATCTTTGGATGTAGTCTAATCCCCCCGGCAAAGCCCACAGCCTCCTGCCATTCCACAAAAATGAGCTGTCAAGACTTAAGAGCAGTAATAGTATTCATAGTGACACTGGAAGCTTTATTGGCATGAAAACTAGTATTATTATGGGAGTTTCTTTGACCCCAACAAGGACAGACTGGTTTGAAAATGTTTGGTTAGATTATTATGGAGTCTCTGAGATTGGGGTCAAACGTCACTCCAGCTCTTCAAAACAAAGTCAATAAAATGGGGCTGAGGAAACACAAAGTACTTTCCGCGGTTTTGAAATTGAATCCTCCAAGTGACAACATAATGTCCTCATGTGAATCCCAGCTGTCACTGTGATCTATTTAGTTATCCGTTCCTTAAAACCAGAAACAGTTTTCTTGGCATGATGCAACTACATCTTGAAGCCCTCAATAGATATAAGGGAGTATTAATTTTTCATTACTCTGAACATTCAAAATGTCTTATGAAATCACTGTCGTCCTAAAATGGTGTTAGCCTGCGGGTGGAATACTGTGTTCCCGCACATGGCGGATGGACAAATGCACTGAGTTTCTGATGCCGTGACCTTTTGCATTTTGGCTGGATGATTCCCATTTCAGCAGTGCGACGAGCTCACGGTCACGAAAAGCCGAACACCAAAGAAGACGGCTGTGAGAAACTCGAGGGCAAGACCAACAATGTGCTGATGATGCCAGCATGCTGCCTTGGCAAGAGGGCACCATTGAGGGCAGTTATAAGGGTAACAGTAATGTGGAAAGTGGAAAGTCATTACAATGACAAGCCTTTTGAAATTTGAAGGACCGCGGCTGTAAGTTAAATAAACTCAAGTGCTCTTCTGGCACCCGCACACCCTGGAGGACTCAGAAAGTTCTACGTTACACTCTCAGATGTGCGGCCGTAGTTATGCTTCAGATGGGCTTCCATTCGTGGCTCAAGCATGTTCTTTATTTATTTCATCATTTTGATTTTCAAATATTGCTTTTTATATTTCGTTAAAACGTATGTTTTTTAGTTTGTATTGTATTTGTTGTTGATTATTTTTTTCACTTTTCTATTATTTTAATAATATTCAGTGAATTCACAAAGTATTCAGATCCCTTCATTTCATTACATGTTCCTCTGTTTGCAACCTTATGCTAAAATCATTTAAATTCATTTCTTTATCAACAGGCAATACTCAATACCCCAGAATCACAGGATTTTAGGATTTTTTTATATAAATTTATTAAAAACTAGCCATGTTAGATAGATAGATAGATAGATATGAAAGGCACTATATAATAGATAGATAGATAGATAGATAGATAGATAGATAGATAGATAGATAGATAGATAGATAGATAGATAGATATGAAAGGCACTATATAATAGATAGATAGATAGATAGATAGATAGATAGATAGATAGATAGATAGATAGATAGATAGATAGATAGATAGATAGATAGATAGATAGATAGATAGATAGATAGATAGATAGATAGATAGATAGATACTTCATTAATCCCAAGGGAAAATTCACATACTCCAGCAGCAGCATACTGAAAAAGACAATATTAAATTAAAGAGTGATAACAATGCAGGTATAACAAACAATAACTATGTATAATGTTAAATGTTAACGTTTACCCCCCTGGGTGGAATTGAAGAGTCACATAGTGTGAGGAGGAACGATCTCCTCAGTCTGTCTGTGAGCAGGACGGTGACAGCAGTCTGTCGCTGAAGCTGCTCCTCTGTCTGGAGATGATCCTGTTCAGTGGAATGCAGTGGATTCTCCATGATTGACAGGAGCCTGCTCAGCGCCCGTCGCTTCTGCCACAGATGTCAAATTGTCCAGCTCCGTGCCTACAATAGAGCCTGCCCTCCTCACCAGTTTGTCCAGGCGTGAGGCGTCCCTCTTCTTTATTCTGTCTCCCCCCCCCCCCCCCCCCCCCCCAGCACACCACCGCGGAGAAGAGGACGCTCGCCACAACCGTCTGATAGAACATCTGCAGCATCTTATTGCAGATGTTGAAGGACGCCAGTCTTTTAAGGAAGTATAGTTCGCTCTGTCCTTTCTTACACAGAGAATCAGTATTGGCAGTCCAGTCCAATTTATCATCCAGCTGCCATCCCAGGTATTTATAGGTCTGCACCCTCTGCACACAGTCACCTCTGATGATCACGGGGTCCATGATGGACCTGGTCTTCCTAAAATCCACCACCAGCTCCTTGGTTTTGCTGGCGTTCAGGTGTAGTTGGTTTGACTCGCACCATTTAACAAAGTCGTTGATTAGGTCCCTATACTCCTCCTCCTGCCCACTCCTGATGCAGCCCACGATAGCAGTGTCGTCAGTGAACTTTTGCACGTGGCAGGACTCCGAGTTGTATTGGAAGTCCGATGTATATAGGCTGAACAGGACTGGAGAAAGTACAGTCCCTTGTGGCGCTCCTGTGTTGCTGACCACAATATCAGACCTGCAGTTTCTGAGACGCACATACTGAGGTCTGTCTGTAAGATAGTCCACGATCCATGCCACCAGGTATGAATCTACTCCCATCTCTGTCAGCCCCTTGGAGACTCGCCTGGCTCATGCATGTGTTCTGAAGTGCATCTGGTGTGGCACCTCTCACTACCGGCTTTCTGCGTCAATTCTATCAAATAAGAGTGTGTCATTATGGGCATGTGAGATACTTTGGAGGGCCTGATGGTGTGAAAAGTGCCACAGGATATAAAAAGTGCATTCCACTGTGTGGCTTTGAAGGCTCCAGTGGCGCACTACTGCCCTCATTCCGACGTGCCGCAACAATATTATATAATCGTTTTTATTTAACAAAGAGCAGTGCACAGGTGAGGCTGGCTCAGTCCCACCACGTGTCGTCTCATGGCCCACCTCCTCGCCTTTATGTCTCTGGAATTGCTGATCCGTCATGCGTGATGATTAACAATAAAAGAAAAGGAGCGTTTGAAGGCGGTAGGGGGAGAGAGAGGGGGGGGCAGCGATGTGAAGAGACAGACACACAAGCTGTCAGGACACAATGGCCCCTTTTGATCGGCACACACAAAAGTCCCAATTGTCAAGTGAGACGCAATCACACCTTACAGAAAGGGAAATGCTTAACCTGTTGGCACCGAGTTAACAGGATTAGGGAGACGAGTCCCTTTGTAACTTTTATTAAAAGGAAAAGGAGAAGGGACAGCGAGTGGCGTCAGCTTGTATTACACCCGCAAATTTAGAGATACAAGAGCCGTCTGCCACAAAGCCTGCATGTTACACAACAAGAGTTAAAAGGGACTATAAAAAAAACGAGAAAAAACACAACACTCATAACTGCTGTACACGGCTTTCTGAAAGGGCGCTCCTTTTTTTAATTTGTTTTTTTCTTTCGGAGGTTCATCTGGCTGGCTTTCAAAACCCGCTGCCAAGCCATAAGTGCATGCGTGTGTGTAAAACCTAGAGGTCTTCGTCTTGGGTCAGTGTCCGGCGTGGCAGCCGCAGGGTCTACTAAGGCCATTGTTATTGTTTGGAGTATTTATCTGCTCCACTGTTAAGAGGTGAAATCCTTTTTTTTTGGGTTGGGGGGGGGGTTCTCTTGGCAGCTTTCAGCCTGGACAGACTCTAAAATCAAACCTTTTTCATATTGCGCCTCTTCATAAAATTCAAGAAGGCGGACGATGAATAAAACAGTTCTTCTTCTTCCGGCTGCTCCCGTTAGGGGTCGCCACAGCAGATCATCTTCTTCCATCTCTTTCTGTCCTCTGCATCTTGTTCTGTTACACCCATCACCTGCATGTCCTCTCTCACCACATCCATAAACCTTCGCTTAGGCCTTCCTCTTCTCCTCTTCCCTGGCAGCTCTATCCTTAGCATCCTTCTCCCATTATACTCAGCATCTCTCCTCTGCACATGTCCAAACCAACGCAATCTCGCCTCTCTGACTTTGACTCCCATCCGTCCAACTTGAGCTGGCCCTCTAATGTCCTCATTTCTAATCCTGTGCATCCTCGTCACACCCAATGCAAATCTTAGCATCTTTAACTCTGCCACCTCCAGCTCTATCTCCTGCTTTCTGGTCAGTGCCACCGTCTCCAACCCATATAACATAGCTGGTCTCACAACCATCCTGTAGACCTTCCCTTTCACTCTTGCTGATACCCATCTGTCACACATTACTCCTGACACTCTTCTTCACCCACTCCACTCTGCCTGCAATCTCTTCTTCACCACAATCCCCATTACTCTGTACTGTTGATCCCAAGTATTTAAACTCTTCCACCTTCGCCAACTCAACTCCCTGCATCCTCACCACTCCACTGACCTCCCTCTCATTTACACACATGTATTCTGTTTTGTTCCTACTGACCTTCATTCCTCTCTTCTTATATCTCCACCTCTCCAGGGTCTCCTCATCCTGCTCCCTACTGTCGCTACAGATCACAATGTCATCCACAAACATCATAGTCCACGGGGACTCCTGTCTAATCTCATCTGTCAACCTGTCCATCACCATTGCAAATAAGAAAGGGCTCAGAGCCGATCCCTGATGCAATCCCACCTTCGTCACTCCTGCCCAGACCTCACCACTGTCACACTTCCCTCGTACATATCCTGTACAACTCTTACGTACTTCTCTGCCACTCCTGACTTCCTCATACAATACCACAACTCCTCTCAGTCACCCTGTCATTTGCTTTCTCCAAGTCCACAAAGACACAATGCAACTCCTTCTGGCCTTCTCTAAACTTCTCCATCAACATCCTCAGAGCAAACATCACATCTGTGGTGCTCTTTCTTGGCGTGAAACCATACTGCTGCTCACTAATCATCACCTCACTTCTTAACTGAGCTTCCACTACTCTTTCCCATAACTTCATGTTGTGGCTCATCAGTTTTATTCCCCTGTAGTTACTGCAGTCCTGCACATCCCCCTTATTCTTAAATATCGGCACCAGTACACTTCTTCTCCACTCCTCAGACATCCTCTCACTTTCCAAGATTCCATTAAACAATCTGGTTAAAAATTCCACTGCCATCTCTCCTAAACACCTCCATTCTTCCATAGGTATGTCATCTGGACCAACGGCCTTTCCATTTTTCATCCTCTTCATAGCTGTCCACTTTCTGGTTCACTATCTCAGGATGATGAATAAAACACTAAAATATGGTAAACAACTGCTTGCTCCAAGACACTTGAGGACGACCAACGCTGAACGTCATGACTCGCTCACCTTGATGCATTTTCTTCATTCCCAATACAAATTTTCAGAGTGGCTGAATCTATTTTTACCATCTATATTTATATAAGGAATACAACAAAAATTGTGTATTTTATATGTTGTGTACCCCATGTATTTTGTATTGGTGGATTTTTCCACCCACAGGTAATTACCATTATTAGATTTAAGTTTAAGCTTTTTCTTTTTTTGATGTTTTATTATAAATTCTAGCTGTGCTTCCCTTTCTAAGACGAGTTGAAAACCAAGAAATGAACAAAGACCTCAATATTAACAATTACAGAGCACCATCTGTTGGATTATATTTTGTAATACATGTAATGCACAATGAAATGCATTGAATTTGTCATTCCAACAGATAGCACATCACAAACATTTGAAGTCATTTGCCTTACTACAAATGTGTGTGATGCGCCATCTGCTGCAATGACAAATGCAATGTATAGCTCTGTTATATTCCATTCAGTAGGGGATTTGTAAAAGCAGTGTTAATATTTGTTATGCACCATCTGTTGGAATTAAAAATACAGTGTATTTCATTACCACAAATATTTCTGTTGAAGAGACAAATACAATCCATATCTCTCTAATATGCTATTTGCCAATTGGTATGGTATTCATAAAAGCAATGTTAATGCTTGTGATGATAAACACAATGCATTTTATTGCAAAAATGTTTGTGATGCACCATCTGCTGGAGTGACTAATATAATGCGTATGTCTCTGTTAAACAGATTTTAGTATGGGATTCACAAAAGTAGTGTTAATGTTTGTGATATGCCATCTGTTGTAGTAACAAATACAATGCATATATCTCTGTTATATGGCATTTGGTATGGGATTCATAAGAGCAGAGTTAAGGTTTGTGATGTGCCCTCTGTTTAAATGACAAATGCAACCCCAGTCAGAGCATTCCCACCACTATGCTTCACCACTGGTATGAGGTTCTCCTCCTGGAATGCTCTCTTTGGTGTGTGCCAAACATGTCTACCGTTACTGTGGCCAAACAATTCAGTCTTTGATTCATCTGTTCCAGATGGCTTGCTCATCGCCAAGATGTTCTTCTCAGTCAGCAGAAGGTTTTTATCCTGGCACAACTTACATGCTGGATGAATTTGTGCAATCTCTTTCTAAATTGTGGAGGGGGGCATTTTGACACCAACTGTTTTACCTGGCGATCCTGCAGAGAAAGTTTAGTGTTCTTGGTGACTTCTTTTACCATCAAATAATCAGCTCTTGGATGGAATTTGCTGGGTCGGCCAGTCCTGGACAAATTAGCAGTCGTTTCAAATCAACGCCACTTGTTTGTGATTTCCCTTACAGTGGAATGATTCATTTCAAATAATCTGGCGTTCTTCTTGAATCCTTGGTCAGACTCCTAGGTATCCACAACCTTCTTTCTGAGCTCTCTTGAACTTGGTACGATGACACCCCACACGCCAGTAGCAAAGGAACCACCAGACCCACGGTATGAACAAGACGGTCAGGTCCACTTGCATAGTCCCTAAGGAGGCTCTGATCGTTGGCACCTCACCTGGAACACCTGATTCTAATAACTGATGGATTGGAAGTGGTGGTAACCCTAGGGGTGGGCTTACTTTTTCCACATGCGAAATCTGTGGAGTTGTGTTCATTTGGACAATGAGAACGAATACTCCATGTCAACGTGATGTCTCATTTGTTCATGTTTATCTGTAGGCACTGTTTGTATGAAGATCTGCCTGATCAAGTATGTTGAAAAAGTCAACAAATGCCATGGGGTGTGCGTAGACTTGTCACTTTCAGTGTGAGTTAGGAGTTAGAAGAGAGCTCAGTGCTGGAAAAGTACAATTCCTTTATTTCAGGCTCAAATTAAGTAAGCGTTCTCCATTCTGATTGCTCCACAGTGGCAACGTTCTCTTCTTTCTTTTATGTAAAAGCAAAGACAGACCTCTGGGAGTTTTCAAGAGACATCCTGCCATGATGGAATTCCGCAGGTCATCTGTGGACTGTGGCGGATGATGGGGTTCGGTGCTGGTACACAGCATGTTCCCTTATAGCCTGATATTTGATGATGTGGTTTTTTCGGCAAGCATGTTGAGTTGGTGCTGAAACAAGAAACACACACTGTAAACCACAACGGCCAGAAACTTGTAATTCACATATTTTAGTACACAGCCATGAACCAACCTCGAATGATGTGCCAGGCCATTGCAGAACGATTTGTAACTTAATATCTACAAGATGTGAGCTACAGTTGTACATCGGCTACAGATTCATTAAAGGTGGCGGTTAGACGTTAACACAAAGCCCAGCCCTTTCTTCACGTCTTCAGTGTCTTTCAGTTTCATCATCCATTAATCCATCACACTTTTATTTTGCACATCACCTTTCAAAACAATAAAATAAGAACATAACATATTTTACCATTCAGACCATCCAGATCATTTGGTTAGCTAATACGTAAATTGCTCCAATATTTTATATTTTTGAAAGCTGTCAAGATTTCCGCTTCAACTGCACGACTCCGTAATTTGTTCCAGATTCACACAACCCTTTCTTAAGAACTGTCAACTGGTTTCTGCCTTTAGCGCACTTCTCTTGTGTGCCACTGGGTGTCCTGAAATTTGTGATTCACTGAAAGAAAGTTCCTCGATCAATTTTACCGATGCCTTACAGAAAGACCTCAATGAGGTTCCCACATAGACCTCACCATTTAAGACTAAAAACACTTAGTATTAGGATATTAAAACAGGCCAGGTCCATTAGTCCCAGGATAAAGCTAGCACTAATGAGCTCAAAATCCATGACCCCTTGATTTATGTTTAACACTTTTTCAATATACCATTTTCTGCATCGTTTTAACAGCTATCAAAAGTGTGTTACAAATTCAACACAAATCGATAAATGATAACATAATGAAATACATGATTCACTACAGTACAGAGAAATATAGATTAGCACTGAAGACTTAAAATATATCCACCTTAATAAAAGGACAAGTGTCTGTGTGTCTGTCTGTGTGTCCATCTGGTTACACTGTCTCTGTCATCCCATCACATGTCGCATCACAAACATTAACACTGCTTTTACGAATCCCATGCCAGATGGCATATAACAGAGACATATGCATTGCATTTTTCATTCCAACAGATGGTACACCACACTCATTAACACTGCTCTTACGAGTCCTATACCAAATGGCATATAACAGAGACATATATATTGCATTTTTCATTCCAACAGATGGCACATCACAATCATTTACACTGTTTTAAAGAATCCCATACCTAATGGCTTATGACATAGACATATGCATTGTATTTGTCATTCCAACAGATGGCACATCACAAACATTAACACTTCTCTTATGAGTCCTAAACCAAATGGCATATAACACAGACATAACACATTGCATTTTTCATTCCAACAGATGGCACATCACAAACATTAACAATGCTTTAAAGAATCCCATACCTTATGGTAAA